>NC_067401.1:3916519-4232769 GCF_016432865.1 Antechinus flavipes | reverse complement strand
TAAAATGCACGTGTGAGGGGAGTTATGGGTAATCTGGGACAGACTAGCTGGATATAGACTCCCGTGGCAGGCTAAGGATGCGGATTTATCCTCAGAGCCCAAGGGTTCCTTGAAGCCTCCAGAACAGGGGAGGGACAGAGTCAGACAACATGTATTCACGTGTTCACATTCAAATATTTCTTTTAAAAAGGCTTTTAGTAAAAAATTAAGCCCTTGTGAGGATGCCCTGTCTGTTGTTTGTGTGAAGACCAGGCAAGAAAAGCATGAAAGCCTCGGTGAGCAAGTTAGGAAGGCCCAGGCAAGCATGGCTACTGCAAAGTGTCATCCTTCTATTTTCACTTGAATTAACCAACCCAAACAAATCCCAATTGTGCAAAGAAACAATAATGCCTGAATATAATTCAATTCAGTAAACAGTTAAGGGCCTACTATCCTCAAGGAAGTGCTCAAGTTTCACTACTTTCTTGTGAGGGAGCGGTTCCCATTATTATTGAGTTTCAGAAATCTCTTCTGTCGTTTTATGAGAATATAAAACATAAGCAAACCAGTGTTCCCTTGCGATAGCGATCTTTCCAACTAATTCAAAAAGAGCAGCCGGAATGTTGGACACACCTAGATTTGTCTAGGTTTCTACAACTTCAGGCAAATTGAACGGGGCTGAAAAATGTGGTCGGGCCAGTTCCCCCCAGTAGACAGACGGCTCTGTAAGTGGCTGCCCATTTCCCTACCACTGGGGAGCAGGGAGCAGATCCTGGGGTGTTCTGAGCTGTCCGTGTGCAATTATGGGGGCCCATGGCTGCTGATGGAAAACCTCCCCCGACACAGTTCAGAATGGTTTCTCTCTGTTTCCTAGAGGACAGAAGTACTCAGGCTTGAGCGAGTCTTTGTGCAATGTTCCCTCCCGGTTGATCGTCTTTCAAAGGGATTGGCTGGATTGGGAGTCAGAGCTTGGGTCTTTGAATCCCAGCTCTTGCCACATAACTACCTGCATGATGCTGGGCCAGTCAATTCAGCCTTCCAGGTCTTACCCTCCTTGATGGTAGAATTAGGGGATGGGACAAGATGGTCTCTGAAGGCATCTCCACCTCCCCAGGGGTGATCCTGGGACTTCTCTGGTTTGGAACATTCTCACCCAACTCAGACGGCCAGCTCCCCTTCCACAGTGCTACGGGGTAGCTCTTCCTGGCTATGGGGTACATAGTAAAGAACAGAAAAACCCATTTCTTTCAGCTCAGGATCTTTCACTCACTCTGCAGAGCTTGGGAGAGAGCATCAGACTGTACAACTTACTGGCACCCACCAGTTCCCAGTGGTTATAAAGGGTAAGGAGCTCTGGGGGCTCCTTAAACAGCAAGTAAAGTCCTTGAAGACTGGGCCCAGCTTATTGATCTATTTCCCTCAGGATCTGCAGCGATGCATTGGAAGGAGGTAACATGGGATAGAGATGAAAGTACTGGAAAAGGAGGCAAGGGGTACCTTCTCCCAGACCCCCCAACCGCATACTGCTAAGTGTAAAATGAGCTTATGTCCCCATCACATAGCTAATATAATGGAAGGTTTAGCGTAATTGGTGATTTAAAATAAATCATATTCTCTGCACTTTAGTCTGCCTGCCCTAAAGAACTCCAGAGCCCAAGGGCCCTTGCTCTAAGTCTGCAATCATACCCAATTGGAAGCCAGGAGGCCTAGGAAACTGGACCTGAACTTAGAACCTTCAGACCCCATTGTCATTCAGTCATTTTCCTGTTGTGTTCAGCTCTTCATGACCCTATTTGAGGTTTTTTCAACAGAGGTACTGGCGTGGTTGGCCATTTCCTTCTCCAGCTCGTTTTAGAGATGAAGAGACTGGGGTTAATAGGGTGAAGGGACTAGCAGATGTCTGCGGCCATATTTGAACTCAGGTCTTCTCGACTTTAGAACTGGCGCTTTATCCATTGTACCACCTGGCTGCCCATCTATCTCTGGACTGTGCCAACGGTGTATACCTTTGTCAGCAGAGCTGAAAAATAGGTCAGATGTCCCAACAACAGGAGCAGTAGAAGATAGGTGAGATAGTGGAGAACAGATAAATCTTTGCTCAGAATTTCTATTGATGTGCAGAAACAAACATGTAAGCATTTCTTGCTTGGTATGTAAATGAAACAAGGAAAGGCAAACATGAATCCTTAAAGAGCATTAAAAAATTTAAAGAACTTTAAAAACACATCATGTAAGTATATCATCTTTTTTTATAATTCCCATCACAAATTGCAAGTCTTAGCAGATAATGTACTGAAAATTAGCTTCTTGTGAGATACACCCATTTTTCCACCAGAATTATTATTTTATATTTTCTAATTTTGAAATGAAATATAGCTTATGGGAGAACTAAGAAAATGTAGTTAAAATATTGTGAAAATAGATTGAATTTTTGTGTAACGTATTTCAGCTTTTTAACTTTTCATGAAGAATTAGATTTCTTAAAAATATACATATTTTATTATGACATGATTGTACTTAAATTTCCCAAACTACAGTTTATTCCTTAAAAAATACATTAAAAGACTATTCCAGAAAGTTGTAACTACATATTATAAAAATGAGACTGTATCGTCATACTGTCAATGTGTAGGGGCAAACGTTCACACAAAGTAAGAAACATTCCCTAAGGTGACATTACAAAATATATTTGCAAGCCATTGTCAAATATGTGCACGTTTTGTTAAGAGTTACATTAAAGTTTAATTATATTCTGATCTCAGTATGTAATTAGTAGTTCTTTGCTTGATTAGAGTTTATATTGGCTAACTGACAAAATTATATATACTAGTATTATTCTCATTGAAATTCATCGATTTTTACAATGGTTATCGATAAAAACAGACCGATAAGGAGACTTCCAAGAAGAGAGGCACTTGTAATATAGTCAGGTCCAGGGTCTCCTTCTGGACTGTTGAGCCCCTTTTCCTTCCCCCTCCAATCTCCCTTCCATCACTTACATACACATATACCCCATACTGTTCAGAGATCATGGAGAGCACTGGTGCAAGGCTCACTTTAGAGCCAGCCTTTGAATCCAGATCTTCCTAACTCTGATGAATATTAACTGTAGGGCAAGACATTGAGAGCTCTATCCAGAAAAGCTAAAATTGAAAAATTAAAACTTTAAATAACAAATAAATTGCTGATGTATACTGGGAGAGGGGTTAGCCAGATTAGGAATTATTTTGCCAAGGAAAATATAGATTAAGATGAGAGGGTCAAACATGAAGTATAAGCAGACTGAAGAAGTGGGATTGAGCTAGGTTATGAGGGGCTTTGAATGTCAAACGAAGCATTTCATAATTTGCTTTTATTGGAAATTGGGAGCCACAAGAGTTTATCGAGTGAGAGGATGACGTGATCTGACTTGTATTTTAGTAAAATCCTTTTGGCAGCTGAGTGAAGGATGCATGAGGTAAGGAGAGACTTGAAGCAGGCTGACTCCCTATCAGCAATTAGGATAATCCAGGAATGAAGTAGTGAGAGTCTGTACCAGCATGCGGAAGTGTCAGAAGAAAGGAGAGGCCAAAATCGACAGATCTTGCCACCATTGGATTTGGAAGATGGGAGAGAATGAGCAGTCCAGGATGACTTTCAGATCATGAACCCAAGGAACTGAGAGGAAGGGATTGCCCTCTACATTAATAGGGAAGGTAGGAGATGTGGGGGAAAAGTTCAGCTTTGAGTTCCCTTTACATGTTCATTATTCCTCCCTTCCCCTTGATTAAAGACTCTATTCTTTCTTTTAAAAATCCAGAGAAATCTTTTTTGACACTCTTTCTTATTATGCTCAAGTTTGTTCTGTTTTGAAACACCAATCATGATTGGCAGGAGGTATCGCTGAGATGTGAAGAGATTTCAGGAGTTCCATCAGTTTCCCAGCAGTAAGCAAATGTCATTTCTAGGGCAGGATGAGGGAGAAAGTATATATCCCTTGCTACCTATTTATACCTCTCCATCTGGATCTCTCTATTCTCCCAGGTTAATTCCTCATTTCAGATGTGGAAGGGGAAAATAATCTCCAAACTCTTAGAAAAAAAAATTCTAGAGCAATAAACTGGGGCTGACACAACTACCGGGTCCTACTTTCTAGGGATTTACAATGCTTAAATCTTAAACTGTACAGTTAGGACTTTCTGGTTTTTAAGACTTTAGTGGCCATTTTAATCACTTTTCTAATGATTTCATATCTTTTCTTTCCCTATTCTACATCTGTCTAGTTCACAGATACACTGGTATTCACAACCAAAAAGTGCTTTGCAAGTTTTAATGCTTCAGATAAATAGTAGTTATTATTATCTTAATGCCTTAATACTAAGCCGACATTATAGTTCCTCTCCAAAGCCTTTGTTATAGTTACACCAAGAACTAGATCCTCCATAATCCCAATTTTTTCTCTCTCTTGAAACAAAGATAGAAGGAATGAGAGGGAAGAAAGGAAGGATTACACAGGTATTTTTGTCCATTTACACACAGATGTATATTTTTATGCATATATGGATATAGAGGTATGTACAGGCATATGGACATACACTTACATGTATCTATGGGTGTACACAATGCATGCATACATGTATATGAGAGGTTATATGGCCAGATTTACAACTGAGGAAAATTTCTTTCCATGATTATGGAGGGGGGACTACAGAACCTGAGGCAAGACCAATTGGGAGATTGTTACACTCCTCAAGGAAATTGGGACTAAGGTCCTCAACTTGGGTTGTAGGTATAGAAGTAGAGAGGAGCTTTTGTGGCGATGGACACTTTGACATCTGGTTATGTGGAGTGAGAGTGGTGAGTCCAGGACATCAAGGCTATTATCAGACAGGGTGACTGGGAAGGGAGGCCTTCTACAGAAATAAGGAAGTTTGAGGGGAGGCTGAGAGCAGAATGAGTTTTGTTTGGGATGTGTTGAGTTTAGAGATGTCTCTGGGACGTTCATATTATGGTTGCTGATTGTCCTTCAAGGACATGACATCACAGAGGGCATGTCATAACCTGCAAGTGAATTGGATTTGAGAGGGAGGCTGGGCAAAGTCACCTGCTCCACTTTCTTCTCCAGAACCATCTGGGACTAGTGGAAAGCTATAGATGACGATGACTGTAGATGGCCCTGGATGCAATGGGACCTGGTCCTTTTTAAGCTACAGTCTTCAACAAGTCTCAGTTTGACTGAGGTCGCACCCATTCAGTGATGAAGGCTGGGTAGCAATTGAGGGAAAGAATCTCCTCTTTCCCCTACATTCACATAGAAATGCACAGTAGGAAGTGTTGATGAACAATGGAAGGTCTTGAGTGGGCCCTGGTCCTACAAAATTTTAAGGAAATGGAATTATTCTCTCAATGACCCCAAGTATTCTTCTGGTGATGTTATATGTCTTGATATTCTACCATTTCAGAAACGTGTGAACTCTGTATGTGGGTGAACAACCGTGTATAATGGTGGCCAAAACTTCTTTATTTTCATTCTGAGAGACAGAGAGAAAAATAGAGAGAGACAGAGACAGAGAAATAAAGAGACAGAGACAGAGAAATGACCTCTTTGAAGAATACTACAAGCCAAGATTAGATTAAGAAATGAAAGGTGATATTAGCTTCTAGAATTTTTTTTTCCCCCTTCGAATTGATGGTTTTGATTCTTCTGTGAAGATTTATCTGAAGAATAATAAGGAAGAAAATGGTAGGTACTCATGCAGATTAAACTACCCTTTAAATTCAGAGCAGGTGGATGGAATTATAGTTCCCATGTAAAGGGAATCGATGAGGCTTTGGCCCACCATCAAAAGTCTGGGGAAAACTTGCTGCTGATAAATCCAGATGCTTGGAGAACAGCTAGCCAGGTATTGATTGCCTTAAGCTGAAAACAAAATTACTTTTTCTCCACATACAGCTATTTATAAATCTTTCCACTTAGCAAATAAGATGTATTTTAATGCCTGGAATGCTTTCGTAAGCGGCAGGAATTCAGGGCAAACGCCACGTCTGTGTTAACAGAGAACGGGAGCCAACTCAAACTATAAGATGAAAAGATCATGGCGTCGTCATCGAGTCTTTCCAGTTGGGACTTAGGTCAGAGCTGACCTCTTGTTTCCGAGACCAGCGCGGGGCAAGGTCTACCTGCACCCGAACGATGGGTTGCCCTATTCATTAACTGACCTTTGTTTTCTAGTTCTCTTTGATTATGAGGTTTAAGTGGCCATTGAACAAAGCAAACTGTTTGACTTTCTACGTAGTTTATATTTAAATCCAGGATGGAGTCAGGCTCTGTGTGGAGAGTATGAATACACACATATATGTACGTACACATCCACTTGTTTGTAGAATGCACACATATTTAATGTGGACATCCCAAAAGGAGGGGAAATTGTGGATTTAAATGCCACTTTTAAATGACTGATACACAATTTCACACACACACACATACACACACACGCACACGTATGTATATAAACATGCCATATATACATTTCTATACATATGATTATAAATTAAATATATATATTAAATATATATATATACACACACACACACATATAAATAAGTGTGTATGTAAATGGAGCTAACACTAATTCCTCTCTCCCAGGATTGTTATCTCAAATGAGATGTTTTACTTTGAGGACCTTAAAATGCTATTATAATCATTATAATTCTTTTAATTGTCATCTGACCATTTTACTTCTCACTTTCCTCCCCAATGGGAGAACGGATCAGGGGAAGGAGATTTAGCCTTTATTCCTAATTCAGGCAAGGGATCTACCCGTAGTAGTCTGAACCATTTGCTCTGCTTTTGGAAATGTCCATTTCCAGGATTCTCCACATCCTCCTCCTCAAGAGACAGTGTCTGTAAAACTCTGCAAACTCATGTGCTTTATAAATGCTACTTATTATGATCATTTTAATCTAAACTAGTAAAATATAGTTGAGAATTAAGAAGAGAGGAAGGTGCCCATTCCTGTTGTTTTCTGGATTGGCTGTGTGACCCTGGATGGGTTACTTAATTCACAGTTTCACATCTATATTCATAAAGTGAGTTTCTATGCTAATGAAATCATGGATCCAGATTTTAAAAGAAAAATAATAGCAATAACAATAATAATGACAATCATCGCGACCACCACCAAAGGGATAGGACCTAATTATCAGCCTTCTCCCATGAGGCTCAGTGGGTATTTTTCTTATGTTGCTCTTTATTTATAGTTCCAATCTTAGCAACTCTTAACAGAAACACACATTTGAAAGCACAAACAAAATGAAAAACTGATGTGTAAAACTGTCAATGCTACTATTTGCCAACTGTTAAAAAACAATATATGTGCTTTGGACTTTAAGGAAAAAAAATTTAAATTCATTCATTTCAAATTTGGGATCTTCTATTTCTGTGTTTTCTCCCCCTTTCTCTCCCCCTTTTTTTCTGTTGTCCTTTTTTATTTTTGTATTGTAAAAGACACTATTTCTAGAATAGGCCTGGTTCTTTTTTTTTTTTTTTAACTCTGCCACATTTTTCTTCTCATGTTATTCCTCTCCTAAGTGAGCCAGCAACCCCAAAAAGAATATGTCCATTGTAAACATCTTATTTCTGGGGGTGTGGGAGGGATCGTTGTGTAAACCCTAGGGGAGGTATTTTAACAAAAGTCAGCACAATTTCCCCAGAAAACTAATGACTTAAATCACTCTAGGAAGGGGAATGTTAAGAGAAATATTTATAAGCCTCAAGGTCTGGATGAAAAAACAGATAATACTCTCTGTCTCTCCCCCTCCCTTCTTCCCTAATTCCCTCCTCTTCCTTTTTCTTTACTTTTTCTTCTTCTTCTTTTTCCTCCTCCTCTTCCTCCTCCTCCTCCTCCTCCTCCTCGTCTTCGTCTTCTTCTTCTTCGTCTTCTTCTTCTTCTTCTCTTCTTCTTCTTCTTCTTCTTCTTCTTCTTCTTCTTCTTCTTCTTCTTCTTCTTCTTCTTCTTCTTCTTCTTCTTCTTCTCTTCTTCTTCTTCTTCTTCTTCTTCTTCTTCTTCTTCTTCTTCTTCTCCTCCTCCTCTCTCTGAATTTAGTTTCCACAAGGAAGAATAAGGAACCTGACCATATGGATCTGGGGCTCAGAATTCATCACTGTTTCAAGATGAGTTTTCCCCCTTGCTGACTTTATTGTGATTTCTACTTACAGGAAGAGAAGTGGAGAACCATGAAAACAGGACAAGAGGTTCAAGTCTTCCTTGTTGCTTTGGGGAGAGAGGAACTGAAAGAAGCTGATTCCTGGAGAAGAAATGCAAAACTCAAGATAACTGTTTTTCCAATATGAAAAGTAAGTGACTCAAGAATGGATTTGGATCTGTTAAACTAGTTCAAGGACAAATAGCATAACTGTTATCACTGCAGGGGTCACAGGGTTCCCATTTGACAATGGGCAAAGGGTGTAAACAAGCAGTTTTATGAAGAAAAATTATAAATAACCTATTGGAAATATCCTAGTGAAACATATCAATTTTTGATAGGTTCAGGATGCCATTTTTTTTTTAAATCAGAAGTATTTATAACAAATAGATTTGTCCATTTGCTAGTTTATCTTTTATTCTATATTTCCTTTTGTATTGATCACCGGCCTTTGTCGCTATAACTTCTATTTGTTCATTTTTAGTTTACTATTTTTGGAGCAGATTTCTTCACTATAGGCATCTTCTGGTGGGGAATCACCACTAACACTGGATGGCCTCTACTTTTCACTGTTTTTATTGTCTTAGAGAGTTATTGATAGTACTCAAAGGTGAAAAGACTTGTCCAAGGTCACACAGACGTTATTCATCAGAATCTGACTTGAACTCGGCTCCTCTGGGCTCTGAAGGTCATTTTCCATTACCGCTCCATAAAATCTCTCAAATTGTGCTAAAGTCCCCAAATGAGGAGAAATGGCATGTGGTGGGTTACTATTTTTATGACAATTGCAGTCATCCTATTGGGGGAAAAAAGGAAGATGCTTCCTGGAATACACAGCCAGATGGATACTCTAACTAAAGCTGTGAGCCTCTTGGTGCTCCCAGGATACACATCGAATTCAGCCTTGAGTCTGTATAAGAAAAGTAGTCACTGTGCTCCAAATATAGAAACAGCAGAGTTTTATATGTGGACAGAAGTGTAGTGCAGGGGATGAGGGAACAGGAAGATCTGGCTTCCAATCATGTCTCAGACATGGCTCGATCTCCATTGGTAAGTCACTTCCCCCGTCCTCAGTTTCTCCAGCTGTAGAAAGAACAGTTTGGACTCAATCATGTCCAAGGTTCTAGCCAGCTCTGAATCTATGGTCCAAAGGCTACAGAGAGTGACTGTTCAGTAGAATCTCATAATGTCTCATTTATAAAAGGAGTTGAAAGAGTTTTTCCCCTTCCCCCCCCCCCATTTTTTGAGGTTGTTTTCCAAAATGATTATAGATTGTAATATCCCCATGTGGTACAACAAGTGATCCTTGTCATCCCCCATTTGAAAGAAGTGGAAGCTGAGACTTAGAGAAATGGCTCGATGTGTCCAAGGCCACATGGATAGAAGGAACTCTGAGCCCAGTTCTCTTCCTCCTTAGCCAGTGTAACTCCTAAGAGCTTCTGATTCAAACTCTTCACTCCTAAGATGAGTTGAGTTCTCAGCAGGTGGCTCTCTAGAGTGCCCTCTTGAGATTCCAGGGATATCTCTGAAGGATTGAGGGAAGCGCACCCCAATCCAAGTTTTGCTTCAATCACTACCTAGTTAAGATCTTGCCTTTACCTCAATTGACCTATTCCCTCAGACGCCAATGATATTTGACCCATTCGTAACAATTAGCTCTTATTAAGGAATATTTTCTGAGAAGCTAGAGAGAGAAAGGAAGCAGGACCACAGCCTCTTGAACTGGCGTTACACATTTCTCTCTGACACCCTACTCCCTGGGGCTACTTGGGTAAGGGGAGCCACCCTGATCGGCTGTGGGGGTCGCTTTAAAATGGTGAGGGGGGCCATTGCAGTTTTTCACTGTGCTTTTTGGGGGGACTACTATTAGTTGTGCATTGAATGAACTCCATGGACTGAAGCAGTGAGAAGGGAAGGATTCTTCCCTACTCTCTATTTTATTTCATCTTCATCAATGGGTCTGGGGGGAGGTTGGGAGAATGGTGGGGTGTTTCTGTTCTGGGTTATTTGTCCTCCTCAGTTTCAGGGGCTGAATCTGGGGGTTTGAATCACAACATTTGAGGGTAGGATTGCCCAGGTTAATGAAACAGGTTAAACAGAAGCTTTTACAAAGGGGATAGTTACTTTAATCACAAATATAGCACTTTCCACAAACATACACATGGGAGACACAATTCCCTTCCCTTTTGTATCACCTCAGTCTCTGGAGAAGGGAAGGGAATTAGGTTTGTAACTTAACTGGGTTCCCTTAGAACACAGTCCCAGTTCCAAGGTCAACTCCACTTCAGGCTCAAGTTTTGTCTGCCTGGCTATACCCCACCACCGGTAACCTATCTCTGAGGTCACCATGGCTTGAATTCCCAGATAATAGGGCTTATTTCTAGAATCTGAAATTGAGAAAAAACAATAGAAAACAGAAAGAAAGCATTCTCCAGCCTCATTCCTCAGAGCTGAAAGAAGAGTCTGTCTAGAATCACCAAAAAGAATACAACAAATAAAGGGTGGAAACAGCAACTTTGCAGAAAAAGAAAAAAAGACTTCCTCTATGTGCATAGGAGTTATACCAGGCTCCATGTCAGCCAAACAGACATGGTCAAAAGGCTAGTCCAGTTGTCACTAGTGTCAGTGCTAATACAGCTTGCAGGTCTCAGGGATTTGAACTCAGGTCTCTCTAAGACATGAAAGACATCCTTTTCTGTTAGAGATAATGTGACCCTAAGTGCAAGACTCTGAATCCAGATCTACATAGCCTTGTGTGTAACTGAGCATGTTGCTCAGTTTTGTTGATGATAGAACATGCAGTATCATGAGTTTCTAGGTACAGACCGAGTAATACATCACAGCTTCTCCTGCTGTTAGAGATATCATTAGGGTTGCAGGCCCTTCAAAATCTGAAGGCATGCCCTGAAAGATTCAGGATGGATTCTTGGGGAGAGTCTTTCTCAGAAAGCTTGTGAGGAAAAAAAAAAAACTGTAATTCAGTCCAGCACATACTGAGCTTGGGGTTTCTATTTATTCAGGAGTTTCAATTCTCAGTGGAAGTGTGTTTATTCCATTCAGAGGGTTGGTTTCCATGACAATGGCATACTCCACAAAACATTCAAGGAAAACATCTGTCTGAATCCCTATTCCCCTAAACCATTCACATTCTTAGGAACCTCTAAGAATCCTCCAACAGAGGCTGGCCTGGATCAGAAGCATCTGGGGGTTTCCTGAAATGAGACCAAAACCAAATTATGAAGAACACGATGATATGGAATGAAATTCCTTTTTTAATTCTTTTTAAAATTTTATTAGATTTATTTAATATTTCATTTTCCCCGGTTATATGTAAGAACAACTTTAATCTACATTTTTAACAATTTCATTTCCAAATTCATTCCCTTCCTCTTCCCCACTCCCCTTGCTGAGAAGGAAAGCAATTCAATATAAGTTATACATGTGTGATTATGCAAGACATTTCATAGTAATATTGTGAGAGAAAACATAGACAAAAAACCTCAAAAAATTTTAAAAATTAGGCTTCAATCTATATTCAGACACCATAAGTTTTTTTCTCTGGAGATGGATAGCATTTTTCATCATAAATCCTTTAGAGTTGTCTTGGATCATTGTACTGCTGAGAATAGCTAAGTCATTCACAGCTGCTCATCCTAGAATATTGTTGTTACTTTATACATAGCACATTTCATTTTGCATTTTTTCCAGTTTTTTCCAGGCTTTTCTGAGAGCATCCTGCTTATTATTTTTGATAGAACAATAGTATTCCATCGTAATCACATGCCACAGTTTCAAGAAATGTAATTCTTTAAACAAGAGCTTTGAAAACTGAATGAGAAAGTCAACTGTGCAGCTCTCCCAGAAACCTCTGGATAAAGGTAGATTTCCCTTCCTTCAGAAGCAAAGACACTGAACTCAGCCAGTTCTACCTATTCATCTCTTTTTGTGAGAAAATTAGACCCAGAGAAGTCAACTGGCTTCTCCAAAATTACATAATCGATTATCCTCCATTTATTGAGTGTCTACTATGTTCCAGGCACTGGGGACACATATTCTTCCTCCCAAGAAGCCATCATTCTCCTAAAGAAGACAAAAACAAATATATTAAAATTAATATGGAAAAATATAAAGTAGCTTAAGAGGAAGGACACTTAGGGAACTCAGCTAAGCCTTCATGGATGATGTTTTGAGGGAAATGATGGATTCTGTGATCCAGAGGTGATGAGGGAGTGAATTCTAGGCACGGGAAATGGGACATCTCTTAGATAGGGATCAGAGCCCACTCTACTGTACCAATGGATATGGAGAATAATGTCCAAGATGGCTACAAAAATACTCTGTAAACCAGACTGGATAATCTACTGGATACAGGCAACATACACTTAAAAGTCTGAATAATAATCAAAATTCAGTCTGCTTCTATTTTCGTGAATTAGTTTTCTTGAAGCTGAAACCACCCGTGAGATAATACAGACTGATGGGCACAACAGTGGCTTTCTACCACTTACTACCAGGATGATCTCCCTCAGATCATTTCTCCCTGATCCTCAATTTCTTCATCTGTAAAATGGTTAGATGTAAGTCCTATAAGATGCCTTTCCACTTGGTAACTTTGATCCCGTGATTTTAATGGAATAGGGATAAATCCTTATCACCCTGACTTGGCTTGGATCATCTTCAACAACTTTACATTAATTATGTCTTTATTGTGTACATCCCTGAATATGAATGTTGTGTCTCCGGACAAATAGGAGATTTTCAAGAATAAAGGTTGGTTGTATGTGTCTCCCCTGTGCCTGACACAACAAATGCAGGAAATGGTGTTTGTGGCGTGTCCCCAGCTCTGGCACACAGCAGGTACAGAACAAACTGGGCACCAAAGGACCAGAATTCAGCCCCAGGCTTTCCCCCTTTTCCCTCTTTCTGTATTTGGTCACCTTGGCATTTACTCTGGGTCTCGTTTTTCCCCTTTGAAGATAGGAGGGTCTCTCAATCCCTTTGCAGCTCCATGTTTTCACTTTTAGTCAAATCCCTGCAGTTTCTGGGTGAATGCTTCCATTGTCAGAGGCAGGAGAATGCAAATCAGCGGTCCTGGGGTCTTCCCTCACCAAAGCCTTTGGATTGAAAGAGGATGCTTTCATGTGCTCATACGCAACACGAGCTCACTTTATAAGGAAAATGGTTTTAAATCCTTTCGGTGCTAAGGAAAGCCAGCCCCCTCTGTCTGGTGAGGTCCAGCGTCCAGCTCTTTGTTATCAGGTGCCTGGGAGGAAACAGTGGGTTTCGAGTGAACAGCTCTCATCCAGGGGATGCAGCGGAGGGGGCGGGGGAGGTTGTGCAATTGGGTTTCAAGGGACTCTGGATCCTGTTAGTCAGTTCTGTGGTTACTCTTATCATCCCTTAGCGAGCTAGGAGGAAATGCAAGATGAAAGGATCTACATCTGGCTGCATTCCTAGACTCTCCCTGTTCCAGAACTTAGCTGTAAAGAGCGGTAAATGACTGTCTCAGGGCAAAAAGTCATCTGCCTTCTCTTCCAGCAACCGCCCATTGACCCACAGGACCCATCCAATGATTTAATATTCAGTTATTCATTTTAAAAAGGATTTTTTTCTGAGTTAAATGAAGGGAAATCCCAATACAACCTTTCTTTACGCTTGACTTTATACATGGACAGAAGCCCACACTCTCATTTATAACTTTTTTTTAATTTTTATTTTTAAAGTTTTTTGTTTTCAAAACACATGCACAGATAATTTGACAACCTTGACCCCTGCATAGTCTTGTGTTTCAGATTTTCCCCTCCTCACCCCCTTCCCCTAGATGGCAAGCAATCCAGTATATGTTATACATGTTAAAATATATGTTAAATCCAATATGTGTGAACATATTTATACACTTCTCTTGCTGCACAAGAAAAATCAGATTTAAAAAAGAAAATAAATGAGTAAGAAAACAAAATGCAAGTGAACAACACCAGAGAGAGTGAGAATGCTATGTTGTGATCCACACTCAGTTCCCACAGTCTCTCTCTTGGTGTGGATGGTTCTCTTCATCACAAGATCATTGGAACTGATCTGAATCATCAATTTGTTGAAGAGAATCATGTCCATCTGAACTGATCATAGATTTGTTGTTGCCATGTACAATGATCTCCTGGTCCTGCTCACTTCACTCACTTCTGTGAGTCTCTCCAGAACTCTCTGAAATCCTCCTGCTGGTCACTTCTTACAGAGCAATAATATTCCATGACATTCATATACCACAATTTATTCAGCCATTCCCCAACTGCTGGTCATCCACTCATCCAGTTTGTAGCCACTACAAACAGGGCTGCTGTAAACACCTTTACACGTGTGGGTCTCTTTCCCTCCTTTGGGATATAAGCCCAGTAGAAACACTGCTGGATCAAAGGGTATGGACAGTTTGAGCATAGTTCCAAATTGCTCTCCAGAATGGCTGGATCTGTTCACAGTTTCCACCTCTCTCATTTATATCAAACCAGATTGTGTGAAACAAATGCTGACAGTGCCCAGCACATAGTAGACACTCAACAAATGCTGGCAGTGCCCAACACATAGTAGGTGTTTAACCAATACTTACACCTATGCTTTCCCTCCCTCCAAGGATTTGGTTCAAAACCATTCATGGCTCACTGGGTGAGACTTGTTCAGGCTTTCCCATGGTGTTCACAGGAGTCCTATCCAACAAGCTAACAATCTTTCTGTCTTACACCTGGCACTGAAGGAAGCCAGAGAATGAGGAATGTCTCTCACCCCTTGTTGTAACATAGGATACAGAGCTGTGACAAATAATTATCCAGATACTGCCATAGCCCAAGTTCAAGTCTAAAAATAAGAGTCTGGGGATTTGAGTCCAGCTTGTGGAATCCATGTTTAATGGTCATTCACCATAGTCTGTCCCTTCTATGAGGAGGGAGGGGTAAAGTAAGCTGCTCCAGTCACAAATGAGTGACAAAGGATGGACCCGAATATAGCTTTCTTTCCACTCTCCAAAATGCACCTGAGGTACCACTATTCTTAGATATCGTTGGGTTGGCGTCTTTTTAATTCCATAGAGTATTGTCTCCAGAGAGAAGGAGAATGATCTCCATGGAAACTGAAACCAATAAAGGAAAGAATGTTAGAAGGAGAAAGATTAGCTGCTTTTTGGGGTAAGATGACTTTTTTTGATGTTGGGACCCCAAATTCTCAGGATCTACAAACAGAAAAGTTAAACTAGATCAGAAGCTGGAAGGGATCTCAGGGGATATGGAGCCAAACTGCTTATATTTCAGAAGAGGAAACTGAGTCCCAGAGATAATTTGCTTTTGGTAACACAGACTATACATACCAGAGGCAGAATTCAAACCCAAAATCTCTGACTGAAAATTCCGTCTGGCTCCCATTGTGCTACCTCTCGGGTTAAGTTTTCCTGTTCTGGAAAATTGGGAGGTAGAAAGACTTGTCTCTCAGGTTCCTTATGTGTTGAAAGGTTGATGAAGTGAGGTTCTCATTATTATCCATATGAAATCCCATAAAGATGTCACATTATTTGAATTTGTGCTACATATTTCCATTGGGCTGGAACAAATTGTCATAGTTTACATAATTATAACTTTGATTAGTGTGAATTTGAATAAGTATATTCTTCCTGGGATTTATCTGCACTAATCAGGACCCTGTTTTATTTTGGCATATTTATAAGCCTATAAATTTGCTCTAAATCTTATAATCCAAGTTATGTCCCATTCTGCTAAAATTATTAGGAATGGATCTATGATCTTTGTTATTGTTACTTTGCAATATGTATTTTTTAATTTTATTTTTTAAATTCTGAATTTAAGAAATAAAACAAGTATTTCCATAATGGAATAGGGTAAAAAAAGCTGATTTTATATGAAATTGCAAATCAGTTTCCTACAATTTGCTATTCCTTTTATAACACTTTTTAATTTTTTATATTATACACATATTCATTTTACATATTTCCATATGAGTCATATTGGAAGAGAAAAATCAGAGCAAAAGAGGAAAAATATGAGAAAAAAAACCAGAAGAAAGATAAAAATGGAAAACGGTATGCACTGATCCACCTTCAGTCTCCATAGTTCTCTTTGAATATGGTAGAGTTTTTCATCTAAAGTTTATTGGGATTGTCTTGGATCACTGAACTGCTAAGAAGAATCAAATCTATCCTAATTGATCCTCACACAATCTTTTTGTTGTTGTGTACAAAGTTTTCCTGGTTCTGCTTGCTTCACTCAGCATCAGTTCATGTAAATCTTTCCAGGCTTTTCTATAATCATCCTGATCATTATCATTTATAGAACAATAATATTCCATTACTTTCATATACTATAACTTACTCAGCCATTCCCCAATTGATGGACCTCTATTCATTTTCCAATTATTTGCCACCACATAAAGGGCTGCTACAAATATTTTATACATTTTCCCTTTTTTAGGATTTCTTTGAGATACAGATCGAGTAGTGACACTGCTGGGTTAAAGCATATGCCCAGTTTCATAGCCCTTTGGGGCATTGTTCCAAATTACTTCCAAGTGGTTAGATCAGTTTACAACTTCACCAACAATGTTTTAGTGTCCCAGTTTTCCCATTCCCCTATGACATTCATCATTATCTTTTTCCTATCATCTCAGCCAATCTCATAAGTGTGGAATAGCACCTCAGAGTTATTTTAATGTATATTTTTCTAATCAATAGTAATTTAGAGCATTTTTATGTGATCTCCAAATATGGTTGTGTCAGTTCCCAATTTCACTAACAATGATTCAGTGTATCAATTTTTCTACATCTCCTCCAACATTTTTTGCTTTCTCCTTCAGTCATTATAGTCTATCTGAGAGGTGTTAAATAATTATTTCAAGGTTCTTTTAACTTGCATTTCTCCAATCAGTAATGATTTAGGGATTTTTTTTTTCACATGCCTGCAAATTGTTTGGATTTCTTTGTTGGGAAACTGCCTGTTCAATGGGGAATGACACATAATCTTATAGATTTGACAAAGTACTTTATATATTTTAGACACGACACCTATATCTGAGAATCTATCTATGAAATTTTGCTCCCCTTTCTGCTTTCCTTCTGATCCTAGCTACATTTGTTTCACTTGTATAAAACCCTTTAAATTTAATATAATTGAAATTGTCCATTCTGTACTTCACTCTTCTCTCTCTCTTATTATTCATAAATTATTTGTCTATCCATAAGTCTGATCAATAAATATATATATTCAATATTTTCCAAATTTTCTTGTAATATCTCTCTTTATATCTAAGTCTTGTATCCATTTTGATCTTACCTTGAAAAATGGAGTAAGATATTAGTCTATGCTCAATTTCTGCCAGATTGTCTTCCAGTTTTCCCATCAATTGTTTTTTTTTTAACCAAATAATGAATTTTATCACCAAAACTTAAATTTTTACCCTTGTCAAATATAAGGTTATTATATTTCTTTATTGCTATATATTGTATGTCTACTCTTTTTTTTTGATGTGCCTTTCTGTTTCTTAGCCACTAACAGATAGTTTTGACAATTACAGCTTTATAATATAGCTTAAGATTTGCTATTGCTAAACCTCCATTCTTTATACTTTTCATTAGTTTCTTTGATATTCTTGACTTTTAGTTCTTGCAAATATATTTTGTTATTATTTATTTTTATAGTTTAGAAAAATATTTTTTGGTAATTTGATTTGAATGGCATTGAATATATAATTCTATTTAGGTAAAATTGTCATTTTTATTATATTAGTCCTGCCTAGCCATGAACAATTAATATTTCTCCAAATATTTAAATCTGATTTTATGTTTATAAAAAGTTGTTGTTGTTTTCTAACATGTTACTCATATAGTTCCTGTTTTTTTGGTAGAGAATAGAATTGAAAAATGTAAGTATGTATAGAATATTTTTACATGCATATGTATAAACATACACACACACATATATATGTGTACAGACATACAGATGTATCTATTTGTGTCTAATGGTAGTCATCTTTATTTACTCATTATCTCTTCTTGCAGAGTTTAATGTGACATCTAGAAATGCTGATGATATATGTGCATTTACTTGTAATCTGTGCCTTTTTAAAATTATTGTTTTAATTGATTTTTAACTGAATCTTTAGAATTTTCCAAATTATTCTATTATATTATCTGCAAAGGAGATAATCTCATTACCTCATTACCTATTCCAATTCCATTTGTTTGCCCTTCTCATTGCTATTACTAGGATTTCCACTACAACACTGAATAATATTGGTGACAGAATGCATTCTCTTTTCACACCTGATTTTGCTGGAAAGTCTTCTAGCTTATCTCCTCTATAAATAATGATTACTAATGCTTTTAGATAAATACTTTTTTAAAAACAATTTAAGGAAAAATCCATTTATACCTATACTTTCAAAAATTATGACCAAAAATAAAAATAAAAACCAGAAACCAGCACTGTACTTTTCCAAAAGCTTTTTCTATATGTTTATATAATTATATATATATATATATATATATATCATATATATATTATGTTTATTATTATCTAATCAATTTTTCTAATAACATTATTTATGTTTAATCATCCCTGCATTCCTGTTATAAATTCTGCTTGGTTGTGATATTTAATCTTTGTAATATATTGCTGTAATCTTTTATCAAGCATTTTATTTAAGCTTTTTGTAACCATATTCATGAAAGAAATTTGTCTATAATTTTATGGTTTTGCTTTTCCTAGTATAGGTATGAGCATCATATTTGTTTCATAAAAGGTGATTGGTAGGATCTTCTTGGTGTATCATTCCAAATAATTTATTTGTTATTGGAATCAGTTAATTTTTAAATGCCTGATAAGATACACTTGTAAATCCATTTGGTACTGGCCCTTTTATTTTAAAAGAATTCCATATATGTCTTGTTAAATTTCTTTTTCTAAAATAGTTAAATTTAAATATTTTATTCCCTCTTCTGCTACTCTAGAAGATATCAATTTTCGTAAAAATTCTTCCATTTCATTTAAATTGTTAAATTTATTGACATAAATAAGCAAAATATCTCCTTATAATTGCTTTAATGTTATCCTCACTAGTAGTATGTTAACCTTTTTTCTTTTTAATGCTAGTAATTTATTTTTGGTACTCTTTATGAAATCAAATTTTAAAATGATTTATCTATTTTCATTTGTTTTCATAAAACCAATTCTTACTTTTATTTTTTCAATGATTTTTATACGCAATTTTATTAACCTCACCATTAATTTTAAGAATTTTAAATGTAGGATATAATTGGGGAGGTTATTTTGTTCTTTTTCTAATTAAAAAAAATGCACAACATATTCATTGGCTTGCTCTTTCTCTACTTTATTGATATAGTCATTTCTTAAAAACAATCTGTTTTAAATATGGAGTAGTTTTATCTCCAAATAGTTTTTTAATGTATGTTTCCATAGTCCCTTGTTAAATATAATTTTTGTTAAATTATGATATGAAAGGCACTTTTTATATTTCTACTTTTAATGATCTATATCTATCTGTTTGTCTATCTATCTAATTTCCTACTGTATTGCCAAGCTTTGTGAAAGTACTATGAGAAGCCTAGAAAAAGGCACATTGCACATTGCTTTATATATATATATATATATGTAATTTATGGAATAAAACATAACATTTTCATAACATTTAAAAAATAATTACAAATATTTTCATAATTTTCCATTTCTTTTAAAAATATAATAAAGTCATGTAAATTTCTTTCCCTCCTTTTTTTTTTTTTCCTTTTCTCTCCCTGGCTACCATTAGACACAAAGAGGCACATATATGTAAAATTATTCCATACATATTTATATTTATCAGGAATATTCTTTCCATTCAATTATTTTCAAACATCCATTATACATAGCTTATCTAAAATTTCATTCACTTCCTTGACTTCTTTGTTTCTTTCTTTTGATTAGATTTATCTAGTTATGAGAGGGAGCAATTAAAGTCCCCCAGTATTATAGTATAAAATATCTCTGAATATAATTCATTTAATTTTTCTCTTAAAAAGTTAGATGTTATTGTATTTGGTTAATATAAGTTTGGTAGTGATATTGCTTCATTATCTATGGTACCTTTTATCAAAATGTGCACTACTCTATTTATCTCTTTTAATTAAATCTAATTTAGCCATAACTTTGTCTGAAATTATGATTTCTACCCCTATCTTTTTTTCTCGGAATCAGCTAAAGCATAATAAATTCTACTCCATTTTAATTCTGTATATCTCTCTCATCATTACATGTATTTTTGTGAGCAATATATTGGATTCTCATTGTAATCCATTCTGGTATCCATTTCCATTTTATGGGTGAGTTCACCCCATTTACATTCTAAGTTATAATAACAGTTTGTGAATTTCCCTCTATTTTATTTTTGCTTGCTACTTTTCTTCTCAGTCTCTCTTATTATCCTTTCCTTATTACCTTATCCTCTCCCTTTACTCCCTATTCCTTACTCTACTCTCCAAGAATCTTTCCCTTATCCTCTCCCCCACCCTCCTAAATCTTAATCAACACCTCTTCTAAAAGTCTTTCCATTACATTCTTTGCCACCCTCCTAAATGTTCATCTACACAACTACTAAATTTGCCTTCCTTGTATTGTCCCCTAATCTTTATAAGTTTAAAGGACCTTTATATCCTTTTAGATGTACATGTTTCCTCTGACCCAAATCTGGTGTAATTAAGACACTACCAACTCTCCATCCCCACATGTTTCTTCTGTATCAGTTCTTCTTTTCATGCCCCATTTTATGAGATAATTATTCCCTTTTATCATTTCCTGCCTGATTTAGATTTTTAGAATTATCTTATCATGTACAACTAAGCCTCAACTTTTTCTTCACATTATGCTAATAATCTTGACAGTCTCAAGAATACTGATAACATTTTCTTATATAAGAAGTAAACCATTTGACCTTACTGAGTCCCTTATAATTGTTTTAGTGTTTTCCTTGTAATTTTTCTGGATTTTTTTATGTTGAATTTTCCATCGAGCTCTGGTCTTTTTTGTCACAAATACCTGAATATCTTCCAGTTTGTAGATATTGTTTTTTCCACACTCAAAGTTATATTCCACTTTGATGGGTAAGTTATTGGTCCTTTGATCTTACTGGACTAGAGAACTCTCATATGAAGGAATTTTCTTCACCATTGCAGGTCAATACCTTCTATGCAACTCTTCTCTCTAAAAGTGAAATTTTGGAGAATTGCCTAGGGCTCTAAGAAGCTAAGAGACCTGGTCAGTCACTTGACCAATATATGTTAGGGATTTTCTAGATAAGAAGCTAACTCTTATCTATTATTCCATATTGCTTCTCCACATTCTGGAGACATATTTTATAGTTTCGAGTTTTTACTTTTGTTAGAGAATATCTAAGTGTTTTCAAGGAAAAATTAAGAGAAACTATGAGCTTATTAGAGATTTCCGAATCCAAAGTTATTTAGTCCTTTGTTCTCAAAGAAGTGACAGCTGGAATGTGATTTGCAAATGAATTGGATTTAAGTGAGGGAGCCCTGGGCAAAGTCACCATCTCATTCTCTCCTCTGAAGTCATCTGGATCCAGTGGCCAGATAGATTTCAAGGGAAAAAAAAAGTATCCTGGTTATACTTCCTCCTCTCACTTCACATTTTCCTCTCACATTAACACTTAATTACAAGGGAAAGGAAATGTCAATTTTCCTGTAGCCACTAAAGGAATGCTGTTATTGCTGTTATTAGTATTAGATTTGCCTCTCCTTTATTGTATATCTATTCTCAGTCTGAAGTTCTTTCTCTTTATGTATTAAGAATCTGCTTGGTAGACATTTGATTCCTCTGAAATACTACATTGTATGTTTTTAAAATGAATTATGATCTCTTAATTTATTATTCTCTACTTATCACAGTATAACAAAAAGATCACATAGATATGGTTTTTCTCTCAGATGGATTCTCCACTAAATGGTGAACATTCCTTCCATGTGAGCAGAATATAATCCATTGGTGACCTCCAATTCTGGACAACACTTACTGCTTCTTTCTAGGAACCCTCTGCACCAGTCACTGGCAACTTTCTTTCCTGGGCAGGTCTCCAGTGCCAGAGTTGGATTTGGGACATGTGTGCCTCTATTTCCCATCTGACTTGCTATGAGTCTAGCCTACCTTGTCAATTACACACCTGCCAATGATCTCTTTTCTGTCAGCATTCACATACAAATCCTCATGGGCAACAAACCTGTAGCCTTATATACCTACCACATGTCTTTTATTCTCTGCTTTTCTTTTTCTCTTTCTTTCTCCTGGGTTATGCTCAATACCAAACTTTCACAATTGCAGTCTAATGGTTTCTGTAATAAACTCATGGGGAGAAAGCACTAGACCATAATCCCTATTTCCTAAATTCCCTTTCTGATTACCATCCAGACAACTTTCCAAGGTCCTGAGTCTCTTTCTAACAACTAAAATTTTGCCTAAAAGAATTTATCTTGTTTACAAAAAGATCCACTTTCTTGAGTAATTGAGGCAGTGGGAAAATCCTATACATTTTGCCCTTTATTATAATAAAATGCAATTCCAGACACTTCTTCCTTATTTATTCTAGTTTTGGTCATTTTCTATTTGTTCCTATTTCCTTCTTTTAGTGAACTGAGCACCATAGGAAGCTCTATGCATGGAAAGACATTTTCCTTCCTTTATAACAGTTTATATTTTAAGATAATTTGGTACTAATATTACACATAAAGTAGTGACTTCTGTGGGCCACTAATGAAACTGGAGGATTTATAACTCAAGGCAATCCATTAATTTCCCAGTGTTCTACTCCAGAGGTGCCAAACTTGCAGCTGGAAAATATTTAACAAGACAAATAAAAATACAATATATATAATGCTAATGGTTTTCTAAGGTAATATGCACCAGCAGGTATCGGTTTCTAGTTGAGTTTGGATACCACTGTTCTATGTGGATTTCTAAGAGATTTTCTTACAGATAAAGGTCAAATGGCATTGGTAGAAATCCCTCATCTGGGAATTCCATGGAAAAATGAAATGATGAGTCTAATCTAACACCCACTGATAAAATAACATGTAGTAGCTGTCATGCAAGATTATTGTGAGGATTTAATGAGAATAGGTATACAGTACTTTGCCAAAATTAAAATGCTATTGAAAATGTCTCAATAGAAACATTTGTGTCATTGTTACTGCTATTTATCTTGATCTTATCTTTTGATGGACTTCATATAGCAAGTCGTAAGATATATTATTATGATTCTATTCTTTTATGCTTAGTGTTCCATGGGATATTGTTCAGATGAGCAAAATAACTGCTTTTTATAGTTGAATAAAAATATTGAGATGTATGTATATTTTCTATAGGTATGTAGATTCACTCCCATCTTTGCTACAATACCAGAATCATATCACATAACAGATGATATGCATCTCATCTTTCTCCCATATGATTTGGATCTCTTCTACTAAGCTGAGATGAGAAGTTTGTTTTCCATTTAGCTAAGAGGCTGAGTATTCTGGAGGGATGCATCTATTAAAATCATCAATCTCAAATTTTATAGATCAATGTTGTACTGGGCAAATGATAGGCGAAAAGTTTGTCTAGTTCAACAATAGATCACTAGATATTAATTATTTTACATCTTTTCTTAATGTCATGTTCTCACTGTTTTCTTATATACTTTATTGATTAATAGCACTAAGTGTTTTTAAAGACATCCCTTCTTAACTTCTTACACCTATTTAGCACCCAAGTTATGCCATCAGAAATTTCTCCATGTCTATAAACAAATCTACATGATTTAATAAGTTGTTCAGTATTTCACTGTGAACCTCATGTTGATTGGATTCATATGCTTATTACCCATGGAAGGACATTTGATTCCGTTATCTGATTTTAGTCATTCCATAGGCTCCATTCAAAGGTAAATCACTTTTTTTGCTTCATTAAACAAATCCATTGGAACAATTTTATTGCTGCTCTGTGAAATTATGTTGTTTTTTTTTTTTTCAAAATTATTTGTCATTTGAAAAAAAATGTCATTTTCTCTAAGAACATCAATCTTGCTTTTTTTTAGTTGAGGAAATGTTAATTTTTCTGTAGCCACTAAAGGAACCCTATGTTATTATTATTATTATTAGCTTTGCTTCTTCTTTATTATCTATCTATTCTCAGCCTGAAGTTCCTTCTTTTCATGTATTAAGAAGCTACTT
The DNA here is from genome assembly GCF_016432865.1 of Antechinus flavipes. Lineage (NCBI taxonomy): Eukaryota > Metazoa > Chordata > Mammalia > Dasyuromorphia > Dasyuridae > Antechinus > Antechinus flavipes. The sequence goes on along the minus strand of NC_067401.1, from coordinate 4,208,342 downwards.
GATAGATATTCAATTCTTTTGAAACACTACATTGTATATTTTTTAAATTATGTTCTCTTATATACAAATCTTCCACACTCATCCATTTCTCTAAAATCATTTCCTCCATCTCCTTTATTAAGTCCCTTTGATTTCCTCCATTATCTTTTCCCCAATACCATTGCACTGCTGCACTGAATAACCAGTCCTGAAAGACTTTAGAATATCCCTGAGAATCCTTTATTATTATCCTAAGAAAGGACTCTGTCAAAAATACCAAAGGAATCAGAGCACCAATAATTCCCAGTAGTGAGTAATCTTGTCATCATTAATCTTTGTATTTCCTTATTTCAATTGTTCAGACTGATCGGAATTTGTGTTTTTATTTAAACACAGTACTTTGATACTTTTGCTTAACAAAATGCTTTAATCAAAATATCAAAGCTTTAAAATGAATCGGTATACATTCATTTCCTACAATATCCTTCCCTGTAGCAGATCCCAGACACCTTCCTTTCATTTTCCCTCATGTTTTAAAGGGAATACCTCTCAGACTTGCAAGAGACAAGACTTAAGAAGAATTTCAATCCTTCTATAACTGTGCTACTTCATCCTTACATAATCAAATATTTTTAAGCTCAAAAGGACTTTTACTGAAAACTTAAGATTTAAATGACTAATGGGTTGGGGCTTTTCCTCAAAGAATTTTAGGAAGGGCAAGTATCAATTCCTCTAAACTCTAAAAGCTAAATTTGCCTAATTATTGATTCTTAACCTGAAGTCCACGAACTTTATGTGTGTGTGTGTTGTACATATAATTGTATTTGTATTTTATATATAATACAAATACACATGTATTGTGTATATATGGTTGGTACATATTTACATATGTTATATGTGAAAGTATTTTAATTTAGTTTCCTTTGAATCCCATATTTTATTTTAAACTGTGAGATATGATACATAAAATGGTGGACCTGGAGTCAGGAAGATTTAATTTCAAATCTCACTAGCTGTATCTTATCTTGCTTCTGCTTCGGTTTTCTCCTCTGTAAAATGGATATAATACTAATACCTACCTCCTAAGATTGTTGTGAGGATGAAATGAATTAAATTTGTAAAGTGCTTTACAAACTTAAAAGTAATCTTGAAAACTAGATATTAATAATAATTCTGATGATAACAACTATATTAACAAGAGGCGGCAGCTGAGTGATTCAGTGGACAGACTACTAGGTTTGGAGTCAGGAAGGACATATTTGACTTCAGACCCTTGGTAACTGTGTGACCCTGGACAAGTATTTGCCTTAATCCACTAGAGAAGAAAATTGGTAAATCATACCAATATCTTTGCCATGAAAGCCCCAATGACAGTATGGTTCATAAGGTGATGAAGAGTGAGACACAACTGAATGACTGAACATAACAGTAATGATGATGATGATGATGATGATGGTGATGATGATGATGGTGGTGATGATGGTGATGATGATGATGATGATGATGATGATGATGACAAAAAATGCATTAGAAGGGTTTCATAAACTCTACCAGATTGTCAAAAGGGTCCACAACACAGAAGGTAAGAATCCTTGGTCTAAATAATCCATACAGTAATGAATTTAAATTTTCCACCTTAAAAATGATGTGTGTGTGTGTGTGTGTGTGTGTGTGTGTGTGTGTATTATGACATGCCTGTTTAAACTTTAAAATGTCTTCCTTTCCTAATTTATGGTCTGAAATGGAATCAACAGGAGCATAGATTTATGTACAAATAAATGTCTGCTGTAAACCCCTCTCCAGCTAAGGAAGTTGCATCTTTGAGGACTTCTCAATAAGGAAGGATCCAAAAAGAGCAAAGAGGATCTTTAGACTAGAAGCCAAAGGATCATTTATAAGAAACACCCATTTTCCTCTTTACTCATGTAGGCTCTGCTGTCAAAGTTGAAACATTAAAACTAGCAAGGAAAATGAAGGACAGAAATCAATGCAGTGCTCACTCCATTCCCCAGATCAAGGTGCCTCCTTTTTAGCAACATTGCAGTTCACTGATGTTCACCCTGTTAGCTTTGGCTTAGGCCAGGGAAAGCATTGCAGGTGAATTAGAAGTAGATCCTCAAGGTTGGGAGTTCAAATCCTACCTCATTTCTTGCTGGCTAAATGACCTGAGGAATGTCTCTTTCCCTTTTGGGGCTTTTTTAAAATGAGGAAATGAGATGGGAGATAAAAGGTCCCTTCCAGCTCTAGAGTTATAATCTCAGTCAGAACAAAACTTCTAAATCCCATTAATCACTCTCACCTATCATATTGAATGCTGTACTCCACTTGGAGTCAGGAAGGGCTGGATTTCAATCCTACTTCAGATACTCACTAGCTTTGTGCCCCTCACTTTTCTCACAAAGAGTTGAATTAGAGAATAATCCACTCACTACTGGAATTGAGATTGATGTCCTCAGAAAGTCCCCTCCAGCTCTAAGTCCATGACCTTATGAATCTTTACTTCTTAACAAATTGGGAAAAATTCTTTGCTTAACTAATGAAAAATGAACCTTGTCGTAAGTTAGCATCAATTAATGAAGGCCCCATCTTCCCTATTTGGATACTTTTTGGAACATCCATCATAACAGAATTCTATTGAATAATTCTGAAGAACATATACTCCACCCCCACCCACCCAAGTAGTATATGTTCATCAGAATTATTCAACAGAATTCAACAAGAGTTCAACAGAATTATTCCCCTCCCCCAAGTAATCATTGAATTTTTTTTAATGGTCTGTTCATATTTTGGAGGACTAAGTATACACATAGCAGAGGGAGAAACCGTTCTGAGGATATCAAAAGACTAATTTTAAAGGCAGCAGGACCAAAGACTATTACCATCCTTTTTAGGAACAGAATCAAATGATGATTTATTGAAATGGTTATCAAGAGGACCAAAGCATCCATCTACCCATATGTCTACTTTCCCATTGCTACAAAAGCTTTTTGAGAGCAAGTCATATATTTGCCAAAAGAATAAAACAAGGAAACATAATGTTTATAAACGAACTCTTTTCCACTCCCATATAAGATCTACGGTGGATATGGAAAATAACAGTTCGCATCCACATTTAGCTAACTCTTTATCACTTGACATCCATTTCTAAATTGTGTTACAAAGGTTATCTTCTTCATCTGTCTGCCCCCACTGGATCTGAGACTGTTTCTGGGATTCAAAGCTCCCATAGCCTTTTTCCTAATCTTCCAGAGAACCAGATCATTATTTTCTTACAGTGTACAAATCATTCACCAACAGAATACTAGAAGGTGTTTAATAACCAACTCTTGTAGTGGGGAGGGCAGAAATGAATTACCCATGACACAAACTTGTAAATTTATATAATTAACATTTTCTCTCTTTTGTTAAATCTATAGTTTGAAAAATAAAATATATATATATATAGTTTATTATTGTTTTACTCAACTTTAACCTTCATAAGTATAGAAAGTCTCTTAGATACACTATCTCCTATATATTATATATACATATATATGTATGTATGTATGTATATGTCATAGTAGTCTTCATATAATTGCTCTTTGATTGTTGAATAAAGGAATCACAAACTAGATAATCATCCATCAAAAGAGTAAGAATGATTTCCCAGATCCTTCCCTTAGAGGATAGTAAATTCTTAAGTCTATCATGGTCCAAAAACTGGTAAATGCCATACAACTTTCTCATTTATTGATTCAAAGTCTCTGATTGCTCATCAAACCCAGTATTTGCACGGACTTAGCTACTCATGCTTATTTATAAACCTCAAACAGAGGCATAGCTGAACACATAACCTACCAATAATAATAGCAAAGAGCCTACACCTGAAAAAAATAAATTAACTGCAGAAGAACCTCAAGAAGAAATTTTGAACCATTTAATCCAAAATCTTCCTCCTATTCCAGTGTTATTTTGGTTTGGTGGGAAGGCTGTTGTGGATCTATCTGGGTCAATGGCGGGGGGGAGAGCTGGCCATATTAATGAAATTATAGATCCTTTAAATATGAATCAAATATCTTACTCTAACTCTAGGAGCTTGATGAGGAGCATATGGCAATGAACTCAGGGAATCCTGGCCTAGATACAAAAAAACTGTGGGAAACTAGGTCTCTGGTATAATTTCTAGGACACTAGGCCACATGTTAATGCTTTTTAGAAAATGGATCCTAATTCAAAAACTATCACTACTATGTTGAAAGGTGCTTAAATGAGAATAATAAACACTGACCCTAGTGTCTTACCCTGAAATGGCCCAAAAAATGCCTATTAAATTGAAGCATCACAGGGAATAACAAGAAAGATTTTCACATAACCCTTTTGTATATGTTTGTTTCCTACGTGCATTAAAGGATAAAATTACCTTCTTAATAAAATAAAACAGCCAATCAAAATTCTAATTACAGCTCTTGCTTTTAGCAGAACAGAAATACAGGTTTCCTTTGAAAAAATTATTAATGAGGATAAATCTACCATGGACAAAGGGTTTGTGGTTAAAGGTAATTATATTGATTTGTTGGAGGATGGTTCCTTTGCAAGACAATATTGTTTTGAATAAATCGACTGAATCAGTTCTGGATGCCTATATAAGACGTTGGTTTAAAGTCTCATTTAAATAATTGATCATCATTTGTATTTATTAATGGTATTTAAGTGAACTCCCACTAACCCCTGCTATTTCATAAAGATCACATCTGTAAGAGACTCATTATTCCCTGACTTTTCTAAATGACTTCTCCAAATGTTTGCCCTGCTCTATATTCACAAGGGAACCTTGGGGGACATTTAATTGCGAAATAAAGGACTTATTTTTGCAAAAGAAAATTGAGTTTAAATGTGAACATTACAGCTTATGATAAAATATTTCATGAGCATATGTTTCTTATCAACATTGGGCACATGAAAAATACAATTCATTTGCCTTTTGAAGAAAAATCTGAACCATTCTTACACTTATACCAGAGATTTATAACCTGGAGTTCTTGGTTCCTTTAAGGAATTACAAATAGATTTCAGGTGGTTTGTGAACTTGGATGACTAAAATTACATTTTAATGTTCACTAACCTCTAACTGAAATTTAACTTTCTTTTAGTTACGATTTTTTTTAATCTTAGAAAGAAAATAAATATTTTCAAAATGACTCCCACAAAAACCAGTTATAACTTGTACACACATGTTTATTCCAGAGGACGAAGAGGCAGAGATATTTTATGAATAACAAATGCCCTTCAAATTAAATCATTTTTATACTCAGTGACTTCAATGCAAAAAAAGTTAGTTTGAAAATAGGAAAATTATTAGAAAATGTGGATTAAGAGTAAAGAGAATTTTTTTTAGTCCAAAATATAGCACCCAAACCATCTCACGTATTGCCGCTGAGTTATATACACTGGAATAGGTGTGATTGTTTTGTAGTCTGAATATTCTTTGGCTCTACCTTTCTTCAGGATTGGGATGTAAACCGATCATTTTCAATCCAGTGGCCACTGTTGGGTTTTTAAAAATTTGTTGGAATATTGAGTATTGCACTTTAACAGCATAATCTTTCAGGATTTTAAATAGCTCAGATGCTATTCCACTAGCCTTATTGTTGGTAATGCTTCCTAAGACCCATTTAATTTCACTCCTCAGGATTTCTGGCTTTAGATCAGTCACCACACTATCACAGTTATCGATGATCTGTCTTGCACAGGTCTTTGGGGGTATTCTTGGCACCTCTTCTACTTCTGTTAAGTCCCTTTCATTTTTATCTTTTATATGTCATTTTTTTGAATGAAACATTCTCTTAATATCTCTAATTTTCTTGAAATGATCCCTTCTCTTTCTAATTCTCTTGCTTTCTTCTATTTCTTTGTATTGCTCATGTAAGAACATCTTATCTCTCTTTGCTACTCTCTAGAATTCTCCATGAAGATGGGTATATTTTACTCATTTTTCCCTTTCATTTTCCTTCTTTCCTCAGTTATTTGCCATTTTGCTTTTTTTTTTTTTGCTATTCTTTTTCTTTGAAAACACACACACACACACACACACACACACACACACACACACACACAGTTGCTGCCCCTTGCACAATACTGCAAATGATTTCCATAGCTCTTCAGGCACTCTATATACCAGATCTAATCCCTTTAATCTATCCATCACCTCTATTTCATATTCTTAAGGGTTATTATGGTGTTCCTATGGTTTAATGGTTTTTCTTACTTCAGTTTAAGTCTAAACGTGGCGATTAGTTTACACATATTAATGGAAAAACTTACTTGACCAATATAATTTAACCTTGTTTGGTAAGTGTAACTCAATTAATTTTAATAAAATCTGACTTTTCCTTCTGTTCCTCATAGCTATTGCTACCCACTGACCCTTTCCCTTCTACTCCTAATAGAACTGCATTCATGTAACAAAGAGAGTGAAGAGATACAAATAATATGCTATCCATAAACAAGTTGCCTCAATTGATTTTTAGAGCTTTCGACAATGAAATGTAAGGAAACAAAATGGAAGAAGTAGGAATTGTTGAGACAATTTTGGGGGATCAAGGAAGCATCTAAAATTTGGCCCCTATTGAGATCCTTTAATGCTTCAATTAACAGAAGCATCATCATCTTGATTAAGATAAATTTGAAGCAAGAGCCCAGTTCAATTTCTTGCCTCCATTTCTTACTGTTTACTGATGTGATTGTGTACTTGTGTGCTTCTTATTATGTATTACTATAATTTGGGGCAAACAAGCTACTCAGGCATTGAGTCTTTGTTTCTGCATTTGTAAAATGGTCCGTAGTTATGTTTGCAGGATCCGTCCTAGCTCCAAACCTTATAAATATGTGCCTGGGGTTCTCCTAGACATTCTAAGGATAAAGCTCATCCTCAGAAACACAGACAAAGGTGTATTTCAATGAATGTGATATACCAACAATCTTAACGGGAAAATAAGCCTTTACTGCAGGTGTCAACATAAATCCTGATACACAATATGGGTGGAGATACAGAATTCAGCTACATTGCAATTGCTCCTCCCTAGGAAATAAAATTTTTACTCATGTAGCTGGACCTCTATCCTTTGCTAGTGTGTCAAAAGTATATTTAGATCCCTTCCTTTCATTGCTAAACCAATATTGCCCCAAGATAACAGGGTTATAGCTCATCTCTTTTATAGTAAAAAAAATAGTAAAATAGCATAATATATCATATATTATATTACATGTATAATTATAATATAATATAGCAAAAATAATATCTTTCTTTATTCTTAAGTATGTCAGGTAAACATCCTCTCATTTCCCCAGTCCCCTGGTGACATTGATTACCATGTTGCTAGAGAAGAACTGTGGAGAGGTTACTAGAGAATAAATCCTACAGCTACAAAGTCTGAGGATGAAAGCATGTCTTCCAATAGCCCTGGCTTCTGTGACTTAGGTATTGCATAGGAAGCCATATGCCCTACATTCTTCCAAGGTGAAACGATAGATCCTAATAACTCATCTTATTTCTCTCTGTTTCTCAAAATGGAAATGTAGATAATCTATAATCCTGAAAGCCATTTTCTCCTTTGTTTAATAAATACTCCTTGGAGCTCCAAATATTAATCTTCAGACTAGACTCTCTTACATATTTTTAAAAGTAGGATTATGCCAGAGGGCATGTAGAATAAGGGGAAAACTCAAGTCAAGGAAAATGACCATTTATACATTCAGTAACAGGAAACATTTGGGCCTCTGTGAAACAATTATCTGTTTGTGACAAACAGTCTTTCAGAAAAAAATATTATTTCAACTAATGAGTAAAGAAAAGCAGATGTAATGGCTCTGGGGTCCATCTGGAGCCTTAAACCTTTCCAAAACCATCAATCATTTATTCATCAGGCAATATTTAGGCCCTCTTATTCCCTAAAATTTAAACATTGAAGAAAATGAAAAGCTTACACTTAGAAAAACACCAGCCCACCAATCGAAGAAGAAATGATCTTCTTTACAATCCTCCTCTCAGTGCAACTGGGCTGGTGGCTGGGCCAGCACCCATATGGTACAAGTGGTCCATTAAGCTCTGCTGCTTCTGCCGCTCGTGAGGAGAAGGCCCATTGACAGTCATTGCCAGTCCTCCCCAGAGAATTCTTAGGATGTGTAACGCCATGTGGGTTTTGTGAATGAGAGAAAAATATTAAACTCTAATAAAACTGAAGTGATGTATTATAACAAAATTGCGCTAAAGAGGACCTAGGGAATACAATAAAATATTTCAAATAATTAAAGCAATGGTGCTTGTCATGGGATGCATGTCAATACAGTCAAGCCAAGTAAAGTAATTTATCTCTATGAATGAAAGAAAAGAAAAAAACAACAACAAATGAAGAGCTTACGTAAAGGAATAGTAGGGCAGAGATGGGAAGCAATGGCTTCCAACTCATGGAGCTACCCCTGACAAAATGATCTGTGCTTTTGCATCAGATCATGAGCTCCTACGAGGATATTTATTTTCACTTGTCAGATGATACCAATAGGTAAAGGAATTTAATAAAATATCACACTAATAAAAGTAGCAATAATAATATTTTCCCCATAAATCTGGTTTTCATTGTCCCAACTACTGCAGACACATGGAAAGTTGCATTTGTAACCAGCATGTGAGATCAGGGTACACATATGGAGAAATTTTATGCCTCTGGCACTGTAGGGCTACTGCTATCTTCTGGTAGCAGCATCCTCTCCCAGCTGGGTCTGCACCCTGCTGATTTATTTCTTATGCACTCTGCATCTTTTAGGTATTTTTTATATGGTCTTATGATGGATGCCAGACAGAATTTTACCAAGGATGGGTCTGCAGGGTTTTTCATTGCTCTGAGATGAATCCAGAGTGTTCAACTGAATTGATACCCTGTACTCACAAGGGGAAGAGTGAGCCTTGCAATCTCTGACTTTAAAGGTCAGGGGGGTTTTGTTACAGTTTTTTTTTTTTTAAAGAAATAACACCTTTTAAAATATTATAGAGATAGAATAAAATACTAAAATTCATCTGGAAGAAGAAAGGTCAAAAAATATCAAGGGATTTAATGGGGAAAACAAAAAAGGAAGGTAACTTAACTGTACTAGATTTCAAATCCAACTCCAAAGGAATAATTATCAGAACAATTTGGCACTAGCTAAGAAATAGAGTGATCAATGGAATACATTAGATCCAAAGTATACAAAAGCAAATGCTCAGCATAACCCAGTGTTTGATAAACTCAAATCCCAATCTGTTGTCCAAGAGCTCTATTCCATAAAATAAAATAAAAAGAAATCTTCAGAAAGCAGTCTGGCAAAAATCAGATGTAGACTAATATGAAACAGCTAGATGGCACAATGGGTAGAGTGCTGGGTCTGGAAGCAGGAAGATGAATTCAAACTTGGTTCAGATACTTGCTCTATGTGTAATTCTGGGCAAATTACTTATACTGCCTCAGTTCTTCATTTTTTTTTAAACAAAGTGGAAAAGAACATGTCAAACTATTCCCATATCTTTGACAAAGAAAACCCCAAATGACTGATAAGCTCAAAATGAATGAATTTTGTAGACATCAAAATTGATATAAGCAAGTTAGAGGGACACAGAAAGATCTACAGAAAAGGGAAGAGTCCTTAGTCAAATGAGATAAGAGATTACCACAGGAATTTAGAGGAAGAATCAGAAACAGTTGGGGAGACCAAGGAAAGGCAGTTTTCTAGAAGAGACCCCTCTTCTTTTTTCTGGAGTAGATACTCATCCTTTTTGTTCTAGAAGAGATTCTCTCCCCCTTAGAGGACATACTACTTTTTTATGGAGAAATACTTTGTTGTAGCTTTATGTTAGTTATAGATTATTTCAATTATATAAAATATAAAAGGTTTTGTACCAAAAAAATCAAAATGATAGAGAAAACAGGGAATTGGGGGGAACTTTACAGCAATTTTCTCTAACAAAGGTCTCATTTTTCAAAAATAAAAGAAACTGAATGAAATTGAGAAATGGTTACAAAAAATATTATAAACAATTCTCAAATTCATTTATTTGAAGAAATCAAAGCATTGATAGTAATATGAAGAAATCCTCTAAATCACTAATGAGAAATAATAAAGAGAAATACAAATCAAACAACTCTGAAGTACCACTTCACACCAATGAACTGGCTAACATAACAGAAAAGGAAAATTATGAATACTGTAGTGGATATAAAGAGATAGGGACAATAATGTACTGGAATTATGAACTCGTTCAATCATGCAGGAGAGGTGACTCAGTGGATAGTACTTGATCTGGTATCAGGACTACTTGAGGTTAAATTTGGTCTCAAACAGTTAGTAGTCATGATTGAATTTTAACAAAAGGTTAAACTAAGGGAGATCTCTGAACAAGTTAGCATTTGTTAGCAGAGATATCCTACCTGCCAATAAATGCGTCAGTGTATTACTCTATTAATACAAAAGATCTTCAACAAAGGGACAGCTTCCCTTTAATAAGTTTTGGAGAGAATGGAACAAAGAATAAAACAAGGTAGATCAGATCATGTAATTAAAAGCAACATGATTGGTTCCAGAGTTGAGACACAGGGAAGACTATGATTGGGTGAAGGTTTGGCAATGGAGACTCTCAATGACTCCCATCCTTCTCTTATGACACTGAGAAATACTTTTTGAGTGGGAAATGCTCTTTGAATCTAGATATGAGATAGTAGCCCAGAGTTTTGGATGGTTCTTGAAGGAGAGCTTGGTGGAATAAAATTACTAGACTCAGCCCCCTGGCTTTTCAAATTCTCCAAGGTTGGTTAAATTTCCTTGGCAGGAAATCTGGATTTTAAAATTGAATCTCTTATGGATCAGCTAAACTCTGAACTAAGTTCAGAGACAGAGAACTGGGTCCTAGGCAATTATAAGGCAAAAGCAGTTACAGAACAAAAATCAATTCAGGACAAATAGGATCAATAAGAAAATGATGCAGAATTGAGCTTAATCGTCTCACTAGGCAGCCAAGTTACTTAATCTCTGTATGTCTTAATCCACTGGAGAAGAAAATGACATCTTTATCAAGAAAATTCCATACAATGTCATTTAGAATCAGACAACAACAAATCATGCTGGAGAACAAATTGAAATGAGGGTCAAAGGGATATAAAAGTGTGTATTCACAGGTTTGAATTGCAAAGAGATAGAAAAACGGAAAAGGAGCTAGATGGAAAATAAATATTAATAGCAGCTCTTTGGGGAGTAGCAAAAATTGGAAAATGAGGGAACTTTTTGGGAAATGGCTGAACAAGTTATGCTATATGACTGAGATAGGATATTATTGTGCTATAAAAATGATGAAAGAGATGATTACAGAAAAATCTAGGAAGACTTATATGAATTGTTGAAAAAGTAAAGTGAGCAGAACCAAGAGAACATTATATATAGTAATAGCAAGATTGAAATGATGATCAATTGTGAAAGATTTAGCTACTCTGATCAAGACAATAATAATTCCAAAGAAAAATGCTATCCATTTCCAGAAAGAGAAGTGATGGATTCTGAGCACAAATTGAAGCATGTTTATTTTTTCCTGTTCTTTCCTTCTGCAATCTAAGGTGGAAATATTATACATGACTTCATAAATATAATGTATTTCTTGCCTTCTCATTGTAGGAAGGGAGAGAATTTGTAACCCAAAATTTTGAAAGACTAGTGAAAATAAATGTGATGGGATTTGCCATCAATTTCTAACCCTAACCTCAGGCTTGACTTTTAAGCTAGAAGAATTCTTCAGGAAAAGATAGGGCAAAATTTTCTTCCATATTTGGGATGAAAACAAATGATTTCTCTCATATTTACAAAGGTTAGCAAAGAACTTTCTTCACTACAACCTTGTGAATTATTACAGAAGTAATTATTAAATTTCCCTTTATATGATATATGTCTACGTGTACATAAATATATATCCACATATATATAAGTATGCATAAATGCATATTATATTATAATGTGTACATTATATAAATATTGTATAATACTGAAATATTATGTCAATTATTTTTATTCTGCATAAAATCTTACATCTTTTCCCAAGTTTCTCTCAATTCTTTTTTGTCATTTGATATGGTACAATGTTCCATTGCATTTGTATGCATTTAGTGCCATTTATCCACCCTTTCTTCAGTTGATAGCTAGGTTTCCATAGTTTGCTTCTATGCACAAAGTTCTATAATAGATTGCATTATGTTTGCATTAATAATATATGTGCATATATATGCATTTATATAAAATCTATGTCTAGCAATTGGTAGGACTGGGTACGATGTATGTATAGTTTGGTGACTCACATATATCTAGACTGCTGTTTAAAAGAGCTAAGTCATTTCACAGTTGGGCCAATAGTGCATTGATCTGTCTTCTATGTCACAGGCTTTCAAAGATTTATGATTTCCATCTTTTGTCATCTTTGTAAATCAGTGTGCATTAAAATCTGCATTGCATTAGTTTGCATTTATCTTTTTAGCAGTTTGGAGCGTTCTTTCACAGAATTGTCAACTATCTTAATTTCTTTGAACAGTTCTTTGTTAAAATCGGCTTATCTAAGGAGGACTCATTCTTTTATATTTATATAAATTTTCACATATCATAAATTATGGACATTTCCCAGATACTTTCAGTGAAGATGTCTCCACTTTCAGTCAACATTTTCTGATTCTTGTTGCACTGCAAAATTACTTATATTGATTGTTTCCATTTCTTCTTTTAGCACTCCAGGATTATAAAATATATCCACTTCCATTAGCTTAAAAGAGGTTACTGATCTTTAATGTTTGTCACCTAAACAGTTGGAGCTTATCATGATATATGGTATAATATGCTTACATCTAATTTCTGATAAAAATGATTTCAAGTTTTCTCAGTTCTTATCAAAGAGGGAGTTTTTCCACCAGCATTTTGAGACTGATGGTTGCACTGAACATGAGACTACTATGCTTTGTTGCTTCTGGGTTTTGCTTGCCTGTTTTTTCCATTAATCAATTTTTCTATTTAAGGAAAAAAAAAAACTACTAAATGGCTCTAACATTTTTTAAAACTAGAACTGCAATTTCATCAATATAGGTATGGAGCTCATGTGAGGAACTCACTTTCTCATCAGAGATAGGTAACTGTACTATAATTTATAGCCTTAAAGAATTGCTCTGGGCACTAGAAAATTAAGAGAATTAAGGTGATGCAGTCTGGGTATCAGACCCACAACCTGAATCCTATTCTTCCTGACTAAGGCCAGCTTTCTCTTCACTAAACCACAATGCCTCTCTTTATAAAATAGTTGGAGTTTTGATAATGTTAATCATTTCTTAGTTCATTCTTGCCCCATGATTTCACCTGCCATTCTTGACCCTTTTTATTCTTCCAGGTAAATGTTGCTTCATTCTTGTTCCATGATTTCACCTGCCATTCTTGACCTTTTTATTCTTTCAGGTAAATGTTGCCTCATTTTATAGATTAAACTCTCAGTTATTACTACAACTACTTCACTAAGACAACACCCTGATTGTTCCAATGTGGAATGTACCTGGAATCAGGTAATATTCATGCCACCGGACTTGTAACAATTTGGCCAAATAGTCCCATGATGCGCCATGGGCAAACAATGCCTACTGCCAGTCATAAATTTTTCTTGCCTTCTCATTGTAGGAAGGGAGAGAATTTGTAACCCAAAATTTTAAAAGACTAGTGAAAATAAATGTGGCTGGTAATCAGTCCCTACAAAAAGATTTAACATAGATTCCTAGGACAATGTTTTATAATCCTGCTGTTTGAATCTAGCACTAATACTATTTTAATTATGTATTTTATTTCTTTCATTAAATACTTCCCAATTTCATTTTTTTTTTTTTTTTGCTAAAGCAGTTGGGATTAAGTGACTTGCCCAATAACATTTCTAAAAAAATATAACATTCACTAAAAAATTAAGTTCCAAATTCTTTCCTCCCTCCCCCACCCTGAGAAGGCAAGCAATACATCATTATACATGTGAAGTCATGGGAAACATACTTCCAGATTGCCATGTTGCAAAAAGAAAATACAGAAATTCAAGAAAAAATACTTATTTTAAAGTCGGCTTCAGTCTGCACTCAGAGATCCTCAATTCTCTCTCTGGAGGTGGAGAGCATCTTTCACCATAGGTCATTTGGTCTTAGATCTTTGTCTTGTTTCAAGGAGCAAAGTCTTTCACAGTTAATCACTATTACTAGACTACTACTGTTGCTATTGATTATTAATAGACTATTACTAGAATCTGGTTTTCAATAGCTCTTTTGAGAGCAAAAGAGGAAGAACTACAAATATTTCCATTTCCTGCTTTTTTAAGGAATATCCTAACCATGCCTAATAGGGTCAACCATTTGAAGTCACATAATAAATTCTAGCTTCTTTGAGGGCTCCAAACCCCTCACCTGTCTCCTATTTTTAACTGTGGCATTATTTATAATGTCTGGAAGGTCATGAATGAAGCTTAGGAAGATGTCCTGGGGAACAGAGGAGCAAGTCCCGACTCTCAGTTCTGAATATCTGAATTCAAGTGACCCTTTGCCATTTCCACATTACTATGTGACTTTGGGCAAATTGTCATCTCTCATAGGCTCAGTTTCTCTATTTGTAAAATAGATTGGACCTAGCAGTAGCAAAAGTCCTTTCCAAATCAAGACCAATGATCTATGACCTTCCATTATCAGTGCATTTGGGACTAGAAACATCTAAGTTTCTTTTAAATTCCTTCTTCACAATAACCAGAAGTCATGTGAACTGTGGTATTCTGGAGAAACTAACATCCCTTCCAATTTCCTATTGAAATGAGGTAATCAAAGAGAAAGTAGGAGGCCCTCGTGATGGTGTGGGATCTCTTGCCATTATTAGGATTGGACCTCCTTTCACAGGAGCTGAGTGTTTGTCTATACCAGAGATCGGCTTTGAGCCACACACTGAAATTTCTTCTGCTTTACCTGTATTAGAACTAGCGTAGCAGCTGTGAATGCTTCTGGAGATGCCCCACAAATGGAAAATAAGATAGGAGACAAGGTGAGCAAAGGCAGCTGCTCCTGCCAGGTAACAAGAGTTTGACACAAGATCTTTCTGAACCAAGGCGCCCATGATCATGGGTAGCGTCATCCCTACTAAACAGTGAGAGCCTTTTCCTGGTCATCAGATGATCGGAGACCTGATCAGGGCTGTCCCCAGTTAGGATGCTGGAAGCCTGAAAGTGAGTAGACTTCAGGAACAGACTGAGTCATGCATAATGTATGCATTTGTTTTGTCTGACTGTCCTTGTTAACTGCAGGGGTAAGAGAGATAAAAGAAGGGAGATAGATAATATCAATGAAAGATTTTATAAATTCACAAAAAAAACCAAGGGAAGTTCAAGAAATACAGACTACAAAAGCTTTGTTCCTGCTCTATTAATGTAAAGTTGGAATAAGCTAAATTCCATTTCACATGACGTCTTCATTTCTTTTCATGTGTATTGTATTAAAATGTCCACTTCTCTTCATGTCTATGCTTACCTTAAAAAAAAAAATAAGATTTTTTCAAAAGGGACTAGACATTTCCCATGGTAGGATCAGAAGTCTTGCTTAATAAATGGTCAACTGCCTCCAGCATCTGTCACTGGAAGAGGAAGAGGAGAACTGGATGAAGAGATTGGGTTACAAGCACTATGTTGCTACTATGTCATTTAGAAAGATCATCACACCACTAGCTTTGATATCGTGAGACTGAAAGATTCATGTCTTTTGAACTCTATGAGACTCCTTTGAATTTTCAATACTTTACCCAGCAACTCAATTTGGATTTGTGCTGTTCAAACAAGACCAAGAGTTAACCATGTAGGAGTGGATCACATATGTCATATACTACAAAAGATCATGGAGCATAGATTTAAATCCAGAAGAGACTTTAGACCAAATCTTGTCTAAAGGAAGTACTTGAGATTCATTAAAACAAAGGATGTGACTCAGTTCACAAAATGATATGAGGCAGCTTAGATTTTCAAACCCTTTGGACTCCAAATCTAGGGACCCACCACCATTAAGGAGAGCCTGGTCTGTTTCCTCTCCTTACAAAAGAAATTCTCTGAAGACAGTCCCTGCCTGGGACAAATCACTGATGGACTATCTCCTTTAAACAAGACAAGTGACTTGCCCAGGCTCATGCAGCTAGGCCAGATCTGAACTCAGGCCCTCTGACTCCAGGCCTGGGGCTCCATTTTCTGTGCCACCTATTACTAATGATGATCTTGGGTTTCAATTCTTCATTAATCATTTTTGTACATTTTTTGTGTGAAATGTATTCCCTTGTATCCCAAAAAGATATAAAAAAGGAGAAAGGATCCACATGTGCAAAAATGTTTGTGGCAGCCCTTTCTGTAGTGGTAAGGACTGGAAAACTGGAAACTGGGTGTATGCCCATCGGTTAGAGCAAGTTATGGTTTATGAATGTTATGGAATATTATTGTTCTGTAAGAAATGATTGGCAAGATGATTTCAGAGAGCCTTAGAGAGACTTACAGGAACTGATACTAAATGAAGTGAGTAGAACCAGGAGATCATTATACTTGGCAACAACAAATCTATACAATGATCAGTTCTGATGGATGTGGCTCTTTTCAACAATGAGATGAGTCAGGCCAGTTATAATGATTTTGTGATGAAGAGAGACATCTACTGAGTGGGGATCACAACACACTATTTTTACCTTTTCTTTTCTTTCTCATTTTTCCCTTTTTGACCTGATTTTTCTTGTGCAGCACAGTAAATGCAGAAACATGTACAGAAGAAGTGCACATATTTAACATATATTAGATTATTTACTGTTTAGGGGAGGAAATGGGGGGAAGGTAGGGAGAAAAATTTGGAACACAAAGTTTAGCAAGGGTGAATGTTGAAAAGTATCTTTGCATGTATTTTGAAAATCAAAAGCTATTATTAAAAAAAAATTGAGTCTCTGACTTCTTTGATCTTCTTCTCTTAATCAATAGAAAGGGAGCAGACTCATTTTCACTTTCTCCCTTTATTCTGAGCTAAAGCCTTCCAGACACTATTGTGTTCATTCCTCTTGTCTTCCCATTATCTGTCCCTGTTTCTGTCTTCTACATTATTCAAAAATCTAAAAAATTAGCTAGTTCCTTGTGCATATAAATATCCACCCCCCAAACTGTGCCACCAGCCATCAACAACCAGATTAGTGCTTTATAATTATTAGTTTATTGATTCTATTTTGCTCTTTTAAAAGAGCTCCATTTTTTCCTTTTTGTGTCTTAACAGTTATACTTTTGAGAGCTTCCGCCACCTTCCTATTTTATTTCTACTGTCAGATTTTAGCCATAGAATCCTACTTATCCTTTCACTGAAGTTTTGATACATAATGTTCCAAAATACAGAGCACATATCAGATAATGCTTCATTTCCTCTTTTCTATCATAAATTCTTAGATAAACTGGTCACATTCACCACCGCCCAAGCTTCCCATCACATATAGCAACAAATAATTCTTCCTTCTCAGTGAGCATCAACCAATGCTTTCTTCAGGAAGCTATCCTCCCTTATAGCTTCTTCCAATTTTTAAAGGTTGAAATTATCATTAGGACAATTCAAGATTGGACGCTCTCTTCCTTAGTGAATAACAGGGAGGAAGAGGAAAGGATTACGAAGCACTCTAACATCTGTTGGGATAATTGGAGTTCTCCCATTCACTACAATAGCATGATTTCCTAATAAACTTGTTGCCTGTTTCCTTGACTCCCCATTCATTTCTTCTTTCTATCTAGGTAGTCTGTAGTACACTCTCATTAGAATTTTTATCTCTTTCAATATTAGTTCATTTTTACCCAATTGGTACCCACTGTTTTCACCCTTCTGAGTCCTATTCTCCGCCACTTACTACATCTCCACCCAACCCCACTTTCCTACCCACTCTATCCCCCCTACTCCTACCACATGTGAACCTCTAGATATTCCAGGGGTCCTCAAACTTTTTAAATAGGGGGCCAGTTCACTGTCCCTCAGACTGTGGGAGGGCCAAACTATAGTGAAAACAAAAACTTTGTTTTGTGAGCCTTTAAATAAAGAAACTTCATAGCTCTGGGTGGGGGGATAATCGTCCTCAACTGCTGCATCTGGCCCGCTGGGCCGTAATTTGAGGACCCCTGAGTCTAGAAAATCTATGCCAGTTTAAGGCACTCTGGTCCAAAACCTACTATAAACTATATTTCATGAAGACCACAATATATTCATTTATTTCTAGCCAACTTAAGACACAAGAACTCAAAGCAAAGCAAAATAAACATATAATCAAATGACATAGTAGATAAATTGGTGAGAAAATATTTTTTCATTGTAAACATAAAGTTGACTCTTTCATAGGTTTTATACTACCTGTAGCAGAGGGTATATATGTGTAAAATGAGTAACTTGGGAACATGCATGAAAAACAAATATGGTGTATGAGGGTGACTTGTAACCGTGGAATATGACTAAAGGAAAAGATTCTAGAAACTCATATATTCATATAGGGTACATATATGTCCAGGTCCACTCACTCATCTTATGTCACAAAGTTGCTTATGTTCTCTGCTGGTATAAACATTATTTTCCATTGGGGATCCTGGTTCTTCTAGGAACATTATTTTTGTTTGTGTTTGGTCAGGTCACCTCCACCATCCCTCTCCACTGGTTGTGTGGTCACTCATTTTTTTCTCCCCTATTTGCTACTGAACTTTGTGTATTTATGCTATCTGTTAATTTCTCCTAAGAAATAGAATTAACTATTCCTATGAAGACTCTGAGCTTTATGTGCCAGCACCCCTGTTCAGGGCAGCCCCAGAAAATTCCCAGCTAATGACAAGTATTTTTTTAAACTCCTAGTTTCAGATAATCATATAACTTAAAATTGCAGAATTCTTGTCGATGTCTGTGAAATTCTTGATTGAGAGTCCGAGTCCCAAAATTCATTCAGTGATTGCACAAAAAACCTCACAAAACACTCAATGGTGCCTTTGTGTATTTGTGGGGTGTGGTGATTAAAATAAAAGGTTTCCCTTAATTGAAATGTTCAATTAACATTCAAATGAATTCAGATAAAACATAAAAGGTTTAAAAATATATGTTGGCTCTATTCCTTGTTCTGTTTCTCTGCTCTTAATGTGTGATCCCAGGCAAGTCACTTCACCCTGTTTGCCTCAGTTTCCTTATCTATAAAATGAACTGGAAAAAGAAATCACAAACAACTCCAGCATCTCTGCCAAGTAAACCCCCAATAGTCATATAGAGTTAGACACGAATGAAAACAACTGAACAAGAAGAGCAACAACTGGAAAACTTGGCTGTTGTCCATGAATGCTCTCCTTCCTCTTTTCTGCTTCCTGTTTCCTTGATTTCTTTCAGGTCCCAGCTAAAATCTCATCCTCTATGGGAAGACTGTCCCAATCCTGCTTGATTCTAACACCTCTGTCTTGGTCATGTCCAGTTTATCCTCAGTATAGCTGGTTTGTGTACATTTGTTTGCATGTTGTTCCCCCCAATCAACCTCAAGTACTGAGAAGGTAAGCGGTATTTGTTCCCTTTCTTTGTATACTTACCCTTTAACACAGTTCCTAGAACATAATACAATAACTGCTTATTGACTAATTGACTCTATACAATCATATGATTATTTCTTTTTTTTTTTTTGTTACACAACTCCACGATCTATGGATCTATTGTTTCTTCTGAATGATATATAATATTCTAGATTTATAAGGCAGTGGGGCAGTACAGGGGATAGAATGCATCAGACATCAGGAAGATGTCTTCCTGACTTCAAATCTGGCCTCAGACATTTACTAGTCCTGTGATTATTTTCTCAATTTCCACATCTGTAAAATGAGCTGGGAAAGTCTTTGCCAAGAATACCTCAAAAGCGGTCATAAAGAATTGAAGGTGAAAAATGATTAAACAACAGCTTAAGTTTATGTTCCACATATAGATATTTTCCTGCAGTCTAGAGATAACTAGGAATGTCAACTTTTCCTCCTTCTTCTAAAATATGTAGATCACCTTGTACCTCTGTTGTTTGGGGTTATTGTTGTTTTGTTGTTGTTTGTTTGTTTGTTTTTGCACTTGTGGAGATACCTGAATTGATTTTCTAATATTTCATGACTTTTTAAAAAAATATTTTTGAATTATTGTCCATGTCTACTATTATTCTTCCAATATTGGACCCTCTTTCAATCCTATATAGCTGTGTAGGTCTATGTCTAGGTTGTTTTCTCTTTCTGTATTTTCCTGATAAATGGCCCAAGACTTCAGGGAATATTTTTGTTCTAAATGTATTCTATATTTGTCCAAGAAATCATCATTGCTATATTTTAAGCCATGTTCCAAAAAAATCCTTATGTCACTATCTTTTTAGCTATAGTTCCCAAATCTCACTTTCTTTTCTTTTTCTTTTTTTAAAAACTTTTTGAAAAATAAAAAAATTTGAAAAATAAATTGCATGCAAAGATCGTTTTTAATATTCATTGTTGCAAAACCTTGTGATTCAATTTTTTCTCCCACTTTCTTCCCTCCCTCTCTCCCAGACAACAAGTAATCCAATATAGGTTAAACATATGCAATTCTTTTAAACATATTTCCATATTTATCATGCTGCACAAGAAAATCAGATCAAAAGGAGAAAAATGAGAAAGAAAACAAGCAAGCAAACAAAAACAAGAACAACAAAGGTAAAAATACTATGTTGTGATCCACATTCAGTTCTCTCTCTGGACGGAGATGGCTCTCTCCATTAAAAAAAAAAAAAAAAATGGACTGTTCGAATTGACCTGAATCATTTCATTGTTGAAAAGAGTCAAGTTCATCAAAATTGATCATCATATAATCTTGTTACCATGTACAATGTTCTCTTGGTTCTACTCATTTCACTTAGCATCAGGTGATATAAGCTCTCCAGTGCCTTTATCTTTTGATGCTCTTTCTTGAATAGACTTCAATTATGTAAATACTACTTGTGACCCCTAAATCATAGGTTTCTTTCTTAATGATTCATAATATTTAGGAATGTTTTCTAGATATTTTTTTTGTTGTTGTTGGTAAAATCTTACTTATAATCTCTTTATTTTCCTATCATTAACTCTTGCTTTAGGTAGCACTTGTCTGGTCTGAAGAAAAAAAAAAAGAACTTTGCTGAGATAAACCTGAACTCTCCGATACATGTTCAATCAACAAATAGCTGTTTTCAGAGAAATTCAAGGATAGTCTAGAGGAAGAAAGATGAAACTCCCTAAAGACACCCACAATGACACTCATCTCCAGTTCGTTCCTCATCTCCACCTTGATATTTCCTGTGATCTGTGCCGATGATCTCTCACTTAACAGTGGTGGTCACTGTCAGATGTCACTGCTTGAAGAATACGTGGTTGCTTCATATGAGAGTCTCAGATTCTCTCTGGATGACCTGGAGGTGAACAAGAATCCCCTGCTGCAATTGCCTCGCGAGGAGCAGGGTATTCAGTTAGGTTGGGAATTCCACTAAGAGAGACCTCTGTTGGAAGATGCTTTGCTGTTCCTTGAAGCAGACCTACAGTTGCCTAACTACCCTGAATCATATTCTCTGAGGCCTTCATCAGCCACCAATAAAGACTTCGTAAGTACTCATTTTGTGCCAGCCACATATTTGCAGCCAGCTGTCATGACTGATGCTCCAAGCATCCCTGGGGTAGAATTCTCTAGCTTTACCTCCCGAGTCACATGAAATATCAACTTTAAATCTAATCCTAAATGGCAATCATTGTGATTGGCACAAATACGGGACATGCACATTACACACTATGCATATATACTCACACAAAATGCTGGCTGGAAGTGAGATCCTCAGCCTTTGTCACACTTATTTGTAAGGGCTTTTAAAGGAAAAGAGCCAATCAGGATGTGGTTTGATCTAAACTTCAGAGCTCTTTCACTGGCTCCAGGAGGCTTATTATTCTCTCTTATTTTGGAGTGCTGGTCCACTTCATTGAGTCTTCTTGTCTAACTTTTCCATTTTCTAACTAGAATATTTTCATATTGGAAATGTCACCATTTATCTGGATAGGGAACTGTGGATGAAAACTAAATTGAGAATTATGGAAGAATTCCATACTTCAGTGAAGTAAGGTGAGGCAGGTGAGAGAAAAAAAAAAAAGGTTTCTGAGCCCAAAAAACTAAAGAATCAAGAATGGAATCAATTCATTCATTGCAGCCAGGCCCCCAAAGTCCTTGACATTCAGGTCACTAATCAGCATTGCAAATAGCCTCTTTTTTTCTTCCCACAATTATTAGGTCAAGTTCATTTGCATTCTGCCTCTGGGGACTAAATAAGGGACCCAGATTGATATAACAGCATTTGCATCATGACACAATGACATTTGCGTGATACTATAACGTACAATATAGTACATCACCCAATGGCATCGAAATGCAGACAGGCTGGGTGGGTAGTAAAGCATGTCACCCCAGTCTGTTCACTTATCTTTAAACTGGATTAGCTACTCAGATACTCAGTTCATGTTAACAAATGAGAGGAGTGAAAAGAGGAAAGAACATTTTAAAACCATGATACAAATTAGATGATGGCGTCTGACCCGCAATAGAATACAAGTATATATATGTATTATGTATATAGATAAAATATGATTTTTCTTGAGGTTGTTTTTGTCTATTTTTTTTTACAACATAACTCTTTATAGAAATGTTTTACATAACTACATATGTATAACCTATATAGAATTATCTGCCTTCTCAATGAAGAGGGGTTGGGGAAGAAGAAAAGAAGAGAATTTGGAACTCAAAATTTTAATATTAAAAAGTATTTTTGTATGTAACTGGGGAAAATAAAATACTAAATAGAGATCTACGTTCAAATTTCAGTATAGACACTAGCTGTGTGATCCTGGACAAGTTACTTAACCTGTTTCTGTTTGTTCATCTGTAAAAATAATTACATGTTACTGTAATAGTATTTTAAGTCTATTAAGTTTTTTATACGAATTATTTCATTTGATCTTTAAGCAAGACTATGAGGTAGGTACTGTTATCATTGTCATTTTACAGAAGAGAAAAAAAAAAAACTGAGGCTGAGAAAAAGTAAGTTACTTTTCCAAGATCATGGAGCCTGTAAGAGTCTGAGACAGGTTTCAAACTTGAATCTTCTTACCTCCAAGACTAGTGTTCTGCTCATTGCACCACCCAGCTGTAGCTTGTAAAATAAGGTATTAGCTCAAATGACTTCTAAGCATTTTTCCAACTCTCAGTTTTGTTCCTACCAATATCTACTATTCTGAAACTTGTAGCACAAAAAAAGCTCCCGAAACCATCAAACTGTAGAACATAGGGATGTATTTTCTGCATATATAGCAGGTGAACCACAAAATTAATCCTTTTGTTAGGTGGAACCTAAGAAGAAAATTTCGTTGGTACTTTAACTTCAGGGCTAGTTCTAAATCCAGAGGGTGGAGGGCATGACTCGATAAGCATGTCTTAAGTGCTTATTATGTGCCAGGCACTGTGCTAAGGGAAGGGGATACAAAGAGAAAATAAAGCTAATCTTTACACTCAAAGAGCTTTCACTTGAAGTTACAGACCATATGCCCATATGTACACATGCAGAGTAGTTGGAAATCAACATAAGGGGAAGCTGTTATAAATAATTGAAGGGATTGAAAAGGGCATCTGCCTGCCTGCCATGTCACCTCCAGAATCCTGATTTTCTGCTTCCCAATTTGGATCCCTCCTCTGTGACCCTGAATTCAAGTGGGGAGCAGTTATCATATCTTGTTCTAGACTCACAAGTTTAATTGTCATTTCCTTGCCATGTCTAAGCCCCTCCCTCAAGTTTTAAATCAATCTCTAATAATAGTATTGACTTTATCAATATCATTTCTGGAAAGGATTTGTCAATCACTCATCTTCTGACTTTGCTCTAGTTCCCATCGGATCTCCCAGTGGTCATCCTAGAAAAACATTCAATCACAAGCCAATAAAACAGAAAATAGAAACTATTTTTACAATAGGATATAAAAATAGATCCATTTGGGATCAAATGAGGGCCAATTTCCTACTACTCAGACTTGTAGGGTCTTTTTGGTGGTCTTTGTTGAATTAAGGCACTGGAAGAAATTATAGTTTTCCCAGGAGACAGGACAGAAATAACTCCTGGCAATACATTCTATCAAAATTAGGCATGTCTCGAAGTATGAGTTACCACCTTTTCCAAAGAGGATATATTTATATTCACTGGGGAAAAATATTTCTGAATCTGAAAGTCATGAGTAGAGGCAATGGTATAATATTAAATTAAGAGGGGAAGACTGACATCACAGAAATAAAATAATTTAAAGCTCAGATGTTTCTCTGAATCCTGTTTTTTTCTTCCTCCTCTCTATTCAGACTCTCTGAATTGCCCTGCTTTTTCCTCATTTCTTTCCTCTTTTTCAATTTCATTCAGAGAATCTTGCTAGATATTTACCAAAACTCACATACATAATTTATCCATAACTTTCTGGTTTGGGCAAAAAGAGAATAGGAAAATAAATAATTCTATCTTTCAGTAACTTCACTGATCTGACTCAGGTATGAGATTGCTGGAAGCCATAAAATTATAACCAGGATAATTCACCTATTTGTTTTCCTATACCCAGCATCTGATTTGGGCTGGGTTTGCTCTTGGAAGAGGCTGGCCCCTAATGAGAAGGGTTGACCTCCTTCTAATATTATTGATATTATTAAGTTGGTCACTCTGAAACCCCCAGGAGAATTTTGTTCATACCTCAAGAAAGGAACTTGAGAAGAAAATGAATCAGACGGGGAGCAGTTATTTATTCCTACACATGAAAGAAATCCTAAATATAAAAGAGAACATGAATAAAACAACTTAAAATAGGATTCAAAAAATTAAATTATAGTTACTGTTGCAGTCTGTTTGAAAATGGGTATATATATATATATACATATATATATATATATATATCTCAGAACATAAAGCAATTTGCAAGATTATGAATTAGACATTTTATATTTCACCTCAGTTCTGCACTGTCCATGAAATTCCTGTATGACCCTCTGCTGAGAAAATGGCCAGACGCATCTAATCCTATGACTGTTCTCTCCAAATGTGCTGGAATTGTTGGGCACTCGTCCCATGGAACAATTCAGCTCTTATATGATGGCACCCAAGGCCCTCCTGACATCTCAAACTTATAAGGTAATCAGTAAGCCTAGAATCATTCATTTCAGGATAGATACTTGTTTGCATAGGATCAAGAAAGAACAAAGTTCAAAATCATTAACCTAAACCCAAGCTCAGATTTGTAAAGGCTGGATAAGTTCTTTATATGTCATGTATTCATAACAATACAGAAACCACCATGGCAGAAATAAAATAAACTTAATAATAAAAAAAGAATAAATTTAAATAAATTAATCGGACCAACCCTTTAATAAAGGATGTGAAAGTCTTTATATCATTTGAATACAAGAAGTAAGAGAGAGCTTAAGGTACTCCCACTTATTTTTAGACATCTAGATCTTCCATCTTTGCAGACAATAAAATATCTTCTCATCATCTCAAAAGTTCCATCTCCTCACCAATGAGTCTCACATGGCTGGACTGCCCTAGAATTTCCACTTGGTTACCAGGCATTGAGGCAATAACTCTAAGCATGTGTCATGGGATGCTCTTCTTTCTACAGCTATTGGAAGAAATGCATTAGAAATGATGGCTAATGAGGTTCACTATTAACAATTGGTCCCTGAGGCCTGGGACTCAGGGCTATTCTCTTCTCTGTGTTTTTCTACTAGCTAATCAAACAGTCATAAACTATCATTTCTATGCAATTGCATGGAAAGCTGAGGGCTTTATATATTATTATGTTAAAATGTAATATATATTAAAATATTTAAAACTTTATGATTCTGACTCAAAAATAGGATTACTGATAATCTGTTTCTGGGAAGCTATAAAGAAATGGAATTTATCTGTATCTATCTTTAATTATCTATTTATATATGTCTATGCATTAGTATGCTTAGACTATATAGTCTATGCATACTAAACATTAATATATGTCTGTGTATATGTGCAGATAGATGTGTGTGTGTATACAAATATATATATAGTGTAGGGCCCTTTCAGCCACTGATCATCTCCAGGAGAGAAAATTGTAGCAGGCAGGGTAATTTTGATTGGAAACATCATGCAAAAAGATGAGCAAAAACAAACCAGGAGAAAACACAAGCAGATCTAATTTCAATTTTTCTCTTCAGTTATCTAAGTGTACCTTTTAGAAGAGATTGAAATGAAGAGATTCTAATTAAAAACACAAAAACCATTTAAATGGCAAAATACACATTAAAAAGAAAATATATCATATAGCCATTGACCTTTTATAAATGATGATAATTCTCCTTGGCTGGCTGAGCTGGTATCAGGATACTTTAGTCATTATCTCTGCCCTAGCATCATGCCAGCAACATGGCACCTTTTAATTTTGTTCTCAAAAATTAAATACTGTGGCCACACTGAGTTTAAACTTGGATCTAATCTTAGAAGCAACGGGGACCATTATACTTGGTCAAGGAGGGGAGTGGTGTGGTCAAGCTTGTATATTCATTAATTTTGATGAGCATGGAAAGGACATCAGAGGACTCATGAAACAACCAATTTTAGTTTAGAAAAAAAAAAAGATGGTAAGGAAATGGAAGTGGAAATAACTGAGAGTAATCTCTAAAAAATGATAGCATCCTGTAAGATTTGCCACAGAAAGACTAAAGACTGACTTACAAGATATGGCAAAAGGGCTTTTGTAACCTAATGAGAGGAAGGTAAAAACAACAACAACAACAACAACAATTAAAGCTCCTAGAAAATTTCAATTGAAAAAGAATGAAAACTGATTTCCATCTGCCTATTATTGGTATTCTCTTTGCTTTACCCAAGAAAAAGATCTTCATCTTGAAATAGAAAGAACAAATGAATAATAATAATAATAGCTAAGTACTTTACAATTACTATCTAATTTAAAATGTATAACAATCCTGGGAGGTAGATATTATTATCCCTATTTTACATATGAGGAAACTGAGGCAGGCAGAGCTGAAATGACTCTCTTAGGTTACATAGCCAGTAAGGAGATGAAGCCAGACTGAATTCGGGTCTTTTGGACACCAAGTCCTGTGTTCTATCCTCTGTACCACTAAGTCTCTGTTTACGTTATATTATGATATGCTATATCATGTCATGTAGTGTTATATGACACAGTAGTTTTTACAAAGGAATTTTTACTTCAAAAAGATACAAAATACACAAATATTTTCCAATAAAATGGGAAACATCCTTCTTTTCCTGGCTCTGGGTACCACCTCATTCTTTAGGGAGGAAATGAGGATCAGGTTCTTAACTTAGTTAGGTTTCCATAGAGTATGATCCAACTCCCTATGAGTCCCCAGTCCCAGCTCCAGTGCCAGTGCCCAGAACTTGGGCTTCTCGAGGCTTCCCTGCCAGGCTGGTTGGCTGCACCAAGTCCCTGTAAACCTTGGTCCATGGTTTCCATGGCTTCAACTCCACAGGACAGTGAAGACTATAGAGACTGCTGCTGACACCTGAAAACAAAGAAAATAAATGACGTGGAACAGGACCAAAGAGCCCACCAATCATTTCTTGGAACTGGGTTAGAGAGCAGGGCAAGGAGAATTCTTCCTCTCTCACAAGTTCAATTCATGTTCTCCATTCTGAGCACAGTAAATAGGAATCACCAAGAAGCATAGTCTGAAGAAAGAGCAAATGGCTTAGAAATGCAGATGTCCAAGCAAAGGAGGTTTCCTCTAGAAGTAGATCCCTGTTGGACAGATAACTCAAAGGCTCTTCAAGGGCAGCTCCATGTTAAAACATACCTAGGGAAGCCTGGACTACTTGGAATATGAAATCAATTCCAAAGAAAGATTGAGAAGAAACCTGTGATTTCATTGGCAGAAAACTTCCAAGGTGAGAAACTACTTTTATTGATCTAGGTGGGCTCCAGCTCTGCAATTTCTAATCTTAGAGAGATGCCAGAGTTGAAATGATCTTTTGAAGGTTCATAAACAGTATGTGTCAAATGTGAGACTCCAATACAGGAATTCCTGATATTCAAAACAGTGTCTGTCTACTATACCATGATACTCCATTATAGTCATATGTAACACACATATATTTAATACATGTAACATATATACATGCATATGTATAAATACTTAAATATAGTTGTAAAACTAATGTTAAATTTAGTAGGAATGATAAAATTGTATCTCTGCACTTATTTGTTTTTCTTCTTTGCTTTAAATAAGGACTATTTTGCAGCTTAATCCCTTCCCACTAACTTTCTACCCCCTCCTTCTTTAGTAGAAGCCTTCCTTTCCAAGAAAGATGCATTATCTTCCTTAGTGAATCAGCAAATCCTGTGTTGGAGAATACCAATTTCATTCTGTTTCTTGAGCTTATTTCAACCATCTAGCAAGAGGCGGGATGTATGGCTTTTCTTCAATCTTTGTAGTCACCATTGTTTGATGCTTTGGTCAGAATTCTCAAGTTTTTTAAAGATATATTTCTTTACATTATGTTGTTTTCATTATTATTCCATTGACTGAGAGATTAAGTCCCAAAGATAGTCAGCAATTAACTAGGGGAAAGACAAAAACTGCCACCTAATCACCCAGGATCTGGAGTCTTTTTTCTGAGGTCTTAGTCATCCCATCATATTATGTATGTGTATATGTAAACTTCTGGTGGGAACTGATTCATGACCACATTCACCTCACCTTCGTGCTGAGCTATGAACTAGCCATAAGGAATACCTGTGCTATTCCCAATCACCCCATCTTTCTTTACAGATGCATCCTGATGATGGGAACCTGGACATGATTCTCCTATCCAAGTCCCCATCTTAGATGTTCTGGGATTTAGAACTTGGGTATGAAATTTCATAACAGAGTGACCTTGAACAAGTTGCTCTCTGATCCTCAGTTTCTTCACCTATAAAATAAAAATGAATAATACTTTTATTGCCTAAGTGGAAGTGATGAGGTCCTGGAGTTGGCAGAGAAAATCTGAAGTACTGCTAAGATTACAGCTACCTGGAGGCTAGCAAGGAAGGGCACTGATGAGATTCAGCTCAACTTTACAGTTCCACCTCCTGAGGAGGTCTTCAATAACCCAGTCTTACTATATCCAATCAAATTTCAACCCCCTGGGGTTAAATTCCCACTATAAATCTGCCCATGACTCAAGCCATCTATGCTGAATCCCTTTTGGGCTGGTCCTCCACAGAGTTCTTCCTTGTGGTGTCTTACATCCCATTCTCCCTCCTTCCTCCATATCTCATTGTGTCTTTCTCCTTATAGCTAATAAAATTTTTAGGGTGCTAATTTCCTCAATGGATTTAGCCTGCCAGTCACTGATATACTACCACTTCATGTAGTAATCCCTTTCTCTCAGTTAATTGTGAGTTCCTTTTTCATTGTTAATTATTAAAACCCCTTTTCTTGCTAGTTCTATGCTCTCCTAAATCTATTTCATATTTACAACTTCTGGTGTCTATTTTATCTCTTCATTTTGACTGTAACCTCTTTTCATAAATAAACCTACCTTTTGTCTAAGAAAAAACCCATTATGAATTCTTCACATGATCAAATCTCAATATTATATTCCAAACCTCATCATTTACTTGGTGTCTACACTCAATCTCATCATTTGGTATGCTTTACCTCAATCACATCAAAAGGAAAACAAAATAATACTATAATCTGCATTTTTTAGCAATTCTATCCCAAATTATTTCTTGTTAATTTAATAATCTGGGCATTTTAAACACAGAGAAATGAGCTTACAAACTCTCAGAATCCAATCATGAGCTCGGGCAGTCTCTAACAAAAGATTATTTCAAATAACATTATTAGGAATCTTGTACCAGAAAAAGGTCACAGTATGATAAAATACAGTGTGAGGTTCATATTCTTCTACTTCAAAGTGAATAATAGTTCCACAAACTCTTAAAATCAGTCAATTCTTTCTTTGAACATTCTCCTCAAAGATTCTTGGAGACCCACTGCTCCCATCCTTTCAGAAGGAAAAGAGAATACCTCCTTGAAGTGGAACAGAATCCTCTTCCCTTCAAAGGATAGAGGAGGCAAAGAACTTAAGTAGACTTGGCTGATGCCCTTAAGCCATTTGGGAGTGAGGGAGCATTTCACTTCCCTTTCTGATAGCTTATATATAAGAAAAAGACTGGAAAAGACTTTAGAAAAATAAATATTGATTTCTTAATATTTTCAATTAAACTTAAAAGAATATTAATATGCTTCCATTCAATCTCCCAAAGCTGTTTTGCTGATCCAATAGATCATACATTTGAAATAATTTATAACAAGCATTACATAAATTTTTCTATTAATATCATTATCATGCTATCAGAGTCTTCTGAACAATGAAGTAATATGATTCTCAGTTGTTTCACTAAGCTCAAGTACAAATTCTTCTCTTTGACAATTTGAAGTCTTTGGCAATCTGACTCAATTTACTGATTGGGTCTTATAACCATTATTCCTAGTTCTAGAATTCTCTTGTCCCCACAGACTGACTTTCTTGTTGTTTGTGATATTTTATCAGGAAATCACTTAGATTTTCTTTCTTATTGCAAGAGATCCAAAGTTCCTTGTAAGATGCAACTAGATGTAGTAGACATTCAGTGCCTATTGTCCCAGAGATGAAGAAAAATCAGAGGAGGAGACTTTCATCTACTTATATATCAAAGGGAAAGAAGAAATCTCTCCTTGAGAAGAAAAGAAGTAGAGAAGAGTCAGCAAAGGACTTGATTTGACATTTCAAGGATCACTTGGGAGAGCATTTTAGAGTTTTCTCTAATTATAGCTTTCCTCTTATATTTCTTTTAAAGTTCCATTTTCTTGTAGTTTAAAATATATACATACACACATGTATATGTACATACATATTACATACATATGTACACATATGTGTATATCTATGTGTGTGCACATGTGTATATATGTGGATATGATAGGTGAAGTCTAGTTTTGGGGGTTCCCAGCATGGGAACCAAAAATATGATGAGGTTTAGGTTTTAGGGTTTCCTTTTGTAGGGAACAAAATGATAAGGTTTAGATTTAGGGAACCAAAATGAGATTAGGGTTATATTTATATATAGGTAAATACATAAGCATATAAATGTGTCTGTGTAAATGGGGATATGTGTTCATTTTGGTCCATGTATATGTGTACATAGATACACGCATATATGAGTGGGTCTGTGGGTGTGGGTGTGAATGTGTGTGTACATATATCTATATCTATTTATATCTATATATCATGGCTATATATTTGTATATATATACACATATCTATGATTAACTGTAGCCTGCTTGAATGTAGTAGACAGAATGAAAGGGGAAAAAAATAAAGTGAAAAGTATTCTGCAGGAAACAAAATAATAACCCACAAGAAAGCTAAGAAAAGATGGACACTCCTAATAATTTCTTCTATTATCACATGTACTTTATTGAAATGGAAATTTATTGTTATATATTTTGAATCCTCCTTGATGTTCTGCTGGGCACATGCTAATATTTTGTTTTATTTTGTTTTTGTTGTTTAGTTTCCTTTTCTATCTTTCTTTCTTTTTTTCTATTCTGTTTCTTCTTATTTTGTATTTAGTTCAATAAATAAAAAATATAAACAAATAGAAAAAATGGACAGCACTGAATACAATGTGTGGTATTTATTATGTAGACTTTTTAGAAATAGAAATTCATTACTTTATCTTTTGAATCCTCTCTTTTTTCCTGCTGTGCACATGGCTTTGTTTATTTTTTTCCAATTTTGTATTTGTTTAAAATAAATTAATTTTCAAAAGAAAAACAAAGTATTGAATATCTCAAAGCTTTCACAATTCATGGGTCTCAGTCTTCCCATCTATAAAAATGAGGGTGTTGGGTAAAATGATCTATAAAGTCTTCTCAACCTTGTCTTGTCAATTTAAATTTTCTCGTATGAGTGGAGGCTGAGCTCAGCCTTTCCTAGTTTGAATGCTTTCTTTATTGGGGAGGGGGGTTGTATGTCAAGCTTCTATTTGAATCAGTACTGAATTCTGAAGGCAGCATTTATGCTGATTATCAACTTTCAGTGATATGTAAATGGGAGAATTATAAATAGAACACACAACTCTCACTGGAAAAGCTAGAATCTACTTTGGTGACATTTATTCACCACAGAACATAAAATATCACTTTTTCCCCCATGGCTTTTCTATGATCAGGAAGAGACAAGTTATAGATAGCAAAAAATAATCCATATCACTTGGAAATTCCATTTAAACTGAAGAGAAGGAGGAGACAGTTAAGTATAATATCTCTAATTAGAAAATTTAAAAAAAATTTCAACTTAACCAGGATAATTAATCCACCAAAACTACAGGGGGTGGGGTATGTGTGGCAGAAGTAGGTATGTGTGTGTGTGTATGTGTGTGTGTGTGTGTGTGTGTTTGTGTATGTGTGTGTGTACGCGCATGTGTGTGTATGGTCTATTATAATACAGCTTCCAGTTGGTTTCCAAGACCTTCATCATTTTTTAAAAGAGAAAAAGTACATTCTAGCTCTGCAGCAAGTATTGATCATAAAAAGGGGCTCTATCTAATCTTTCTGAGTTCTGTGGAAGCAAGTGTATAATTTTGAAATCACAAACCACAATTAGGGGATGGAATGGTTGGGCAGATCGCCAAAGACCTCCTCATTTTAGGAGCAAAATCCTGGAGTAGAAGCTAAGCAAATGCAAAATTAAGTTAATCCAGTCCTTGATCTCATGGAGAACACAACTCAATGAGAGGATCAGAAATAGAATTCTCATTTCTCTCACATTAATAACCAATTATTGAATTAGGACTAAGGTTTTTCCCCTTTTCTATTTCTTTCAGAAATCAGCTCCTATAGGTTATTTACAAAACATCTGAAGTGTAAAACTGATAACGAGAGGGAAAACTCCCATCTCTTCAAAAAGTAAAGAGATTTTTGTTCAGGTGAATTCCTGGATTCTGGCCCATTGTGTTTTCCTCAGCATTTCTGTGTAAATGAATTTTAAGTTACTAGATGATGATGTGAATATAGATAAGTCTTTTTGACCAAGACTGAATGATCAGAGTCCAGTCCCCCAGACCCTCATCAGAATAGATCTACCTCTCATTATTATATTCACCTTCTCATTACTTGTTAATCAATCAGAGTTGATTTTCACCCTCAGAAACACTCACTCTTCCAAGGTCATATAAGCATTGAGAGGGTTCCCTGAGGGATCCTTGGCCTTTGAGAGTGCCAATGACTCTCTTTATTAATTATTACTGGCATGACTGATAAAATGATTAATTACTCAGGCACACAGAATCACAAAGGATTATAGAACAAGAGCTGAAAGGGACTCTGGAGGCCAACTAGCCCAACCTCTTTTATGCAAGTTTAAATTGAGACCTAGGGACTAATATTAAAGGATTTGCTCAATTTGACAAACAAGCATTGGAGTGGATTTGAACCCAAGTTCTCTGTCTCCAGACAAAGCACTGTGGCCAGTTTCGTGCTATTGCCATGATAAAGGAAGTCTTTTTTCAAGATATAATTTTTAATCTAACAAAAATAAGACTTAGGGAAAAAAAAGTGTTTTGAATTGGGTCATATAAGCTGAGATATGGGATCAGTGACTCTGTAGTGAGGGGAATTGAGCACTAGACTGGTTGCAAGGAAGGATAACTTCATCATGGGGTCATAGTTTGAGCCTTAGAAAAAATTTCAGAAGCCCTTTAGTGCAACCCCCTCACTTTATAAATAAGTAAACTGAGACTGAGGGAGGCAAGTACTTACATCATAGATGCAGAGCTAGAAGAGATTCCCTAATCATTTACCTCAGTTCTCTCATTTTGTAAAGCAGGAAATTCAAGACAGGCTTGAGCTCACACTCATGTGTAACATTTCTGATAAATTGCTTACCCTTTTCTGAACCTCAGTTTTCTTATCTAGAAAGGTTTGATATTTCCTACAGTAATTTCTAACATGTTTGTTGCGAGGGCTAAATAAAATTTTAAATATTATTTTACCCAATTATATGTAAGAACCATTTTTAACATTTGATTTTTTTTAGTTTTAAGTTTCAAATTCTATTCCTCCTACTCTTTTCCCCCTCTCCTGTACATGGTAAGCAATATGATATAAGAAATATGTGTGCAGTCATGTAAAATATTTCTATGTTCGTCATATTGTACAAAAAAATTTGAAAAGAAAGAGAAGAAGAAAGAGAAAGAAAGTAAAAAATAGCATACTTCAGTCTGCATTCAGACGATATCAGTTCTTTGTCTGGAGACAGAGAGCATTTTTCATCATGAGTCCTCTGGGATTGGTGGACGAAATAAATTAATAGTTCTATCCCTTTGTATTTCTGACTAATTTGTGTATTTTCAGCCATGATTATATGTTTGTTATTTATAATTCCATCAACAGATTTAATCTATCTATATATAGAATTTAGAACTGTAAAGAAGCCTTCGAGCTTATTAGTGTTATACTTTCTGGTATAATAGGCTAGGAGATGAAGTGATTTTCCAAGCTCTAAGTAACAGAACAGGAATATGAACTCTAATCCTTCAGAGTAGGGCATTTTCCATCACATTGGACTCTGCCTTTTTCAAAATTTAGAGTTACAATGGTATTCCATTTCATTCATATGCCATGGCTTGTTTAACCATTTCCCATCTGATGGGCATTCATTCAGTTTCCAGTTTCTTGCCACTGTGGAAGAACTGCAGCAGATATTTTTGCTCATGTGGGTCCTTTCCTCTTTTGTGATCTCTTTGGAATACAGATCTAGTGGTGATGCTGCTGAATAAGAAGGTGTGAGGGTTTTATGGCCCTTTGGGTGTTTCCAAATTCTAGGAGATGTATTAAACAAGAATTAGAGACAATTGCCAGAAGTAAAATGAATAATTTGATTTTTTGAAGGAGAAAAACTTCTAAAAAGACAAAATTAATGCACTTAAGATAAAAAAGTTGTCCAGTAGAAGGTAAGGGAAGTTATCCTATCAAATTTCTCTTATAAGGGTTTGATGATCAAGATATAGAAACAATAAAGAAATACAGACATGAAAAAAAGAGTTACTTATAACTGTCCATCCTTCCCATCACAGGAAAGAGTGCTTGCTGCTGCAGTACCAATTCTATTGAGAAATCCTGTGCAATCATGCTCCAGAAGGGTCCTTTCTGATGGATCTTAATTAATTGTGATTTTTCTTCTGCCAACAATTGTTGCTTTTCTAAGCCAGATGCCCTTGCCAAACCTTTGTATTTTTTGACTGCATCGAAGCTTTTGAAAGCATGAATCTATCCCAAAGAAACACCCTGAATAGCTGGTGACTGAATTATAGCAATCATTGACTTTCCAAGTGGTGTTATTTTGTAGTTTAAAGCTTAAAGGGAAGAAAGACATTCTAGCTGCTCCTTTCAAAATCAGGATCAATTCTATCTAATTCCACAAACGTGTCTTAACTTCTTCCCTATCTCTGTATGACACCATGCTACACTGTGGTTGCAAAGACAAAAACAAAGCATTTTCTGTCTTATGAATACAACAGACTTAGATAAGTAAAGTTCATTTGAAGAGGAACAGAGTACTGGAGGCAGAAGGGGGAAGCAGTGAATTGAGCAAAACAGCTTGCATGGGAATAACATCAAAGATGAATCTTGAAAAAAAATATTTATGCTTCAGGGAGCCACAGATAAGGAGGAAGCAAATTCTAACCATGGGAAACAATTGAGGCAAAAGTAGAAAGATGGAAAAGGAAGTATCCAGTTTGGAGGAGAGCTCTCTATGTTCCCTCCCTTTAGGATCTCACAAGAGCCTGTGGAATCAATGGCTTTTTCAGCACAGGACCAACGAGACAGTTTGATCATACTGAAGACTGGTTGAAGGGAAGTTATATGGTATAAGGCCAGAAAGATGGATTAGTTCTATCACATGTGTCACTCTGAGGAATCTGTGTTTTGTCCTGGAGACAAAAGAAAATAACCAATAATTTGAGGGCAGAGAAGTGGTATAGTCAGACAGTGCCTTTGGAAGATTATTTTGGCAGCTGTAAGAATAGATTGGAAAGGAGAGATGCTGGAATTAAATAGGAAGCTATGTTGTTGTTCAGGTCTTTCACCTTTTTGAGTTTCCTTGGTAAAGATTCTAGAGTGCTTTGCCATTTCCTTCTCCATCTCATTTTACAGACGAGGAAATTTTATGTCTTTAGATGCTTACTTCCATAAAATTGAGAAAGAAAATATCAATGAATTGGACATGTTACTAAAAAAGCTAGGAAAAAACAAATTAAAAACTCCCAATTAAGTACCAACTTTGTAATTCTGAAAATAAAAAAGAAAATTAATAAAATTTAAAGTAAGAAAACTATTTAATAAACAAAACAAAATAATTGACTATATCAATAATCAAGCTAGCAGAAATTGCACTAAACTAAAATATTACTTTTTGCAGATGATATGATGATATACTTAGAGTATTTTAGAGAATCAACTAAAAAAAATCAACTAAAAACTCTTTGAAGCAATTGACTTTAGCAAAGTTTCAGGATACAAAAAAATCCACATAAATAATCAGCTTTTCTATATGTTACTAATAAGGTCCAACAACAAGAGATACAAAGAGAAATTCCATTTAAAATAACTGTAGATAACATAAAATATTCGGGAGTCTACCTGCCAAGGCAAAGTCAGAAAGTATATGAACATAATTACAAAAAACTTTTCCACACAAATAAAGTCAGATGTAAACAATTGGAAAAATATCACATGCTCATGGGTAAGCCAAGCTAATATAATAAAAATAAAAATTATACTTAAATCAATCTACTTATTCAGTGCCATACCAATCAAACTCCCAAGAAATTCCTTTACAGGTAGGAAAAATAATAACAAAGTTCATCTGGAAGAAAAAAGGTCAAGAATTTCAAGGGAATTAATGAAAAAAATGCAAATGAAGCTGGTCCAACTTAACAAATATAAAACTCTATTATAATACATGAGTCATCAAAACTGACTGGTTAAGAAATATTGTAGTCAATCAATGGAATAGTAAAGATTCATAAGACATAATAGTCAATCATTATAATGATCTTGTATTGGATAAATCCAAAGACTCCAGCTTCTGGGTAACAACTCACTATTTGACAAAAATTGCTGTGAAAATTGGAAATTAATATAGCATAAACTAGGCATTGATCCACACCTAACAGTCTATACCAAGATGAGGTCGATATAAACAAATTAGAAGAACAAAAGATAGTTTACCTCTCAGATCTATGGAGAAGAAAGGAATTTGTGGCCAAAGTAGAACTAGAATACATTATGGAATGCAAAGTGAATAATTTTGCTTATATTAAGTTAAAAAGATTTTGTACAAGCCAAACCAATTCAGACAAGATTGGAAGGGAAACAGGAAACTGGGGGAAAAAATTACATCCAAGGGTTCTGATAAAGGCCTCATTTTTAAAATATAGAGAGAATTGACTCAAATTTATAAGTATACAAACCTTTCCTCAATTGATAAATGGTCAGATTCAGAAATTAAAAATATTTCTAGTCATATGAAAAAATGCTCTAAATCACTATTGATGAGAAATACAAATTAAGACAACTCTGAGGTACTACTGTACAACTCTCAGATTCGCTAAGATGGCAGGAAAAGATAATGACGAATGTTGGAGGAGAGTGGGAAAACAGGGACACTAAGATATTGTATTTTTTTATTATAGTTTTTTATTTACAAGATGTATGCATGGATAATTTTTCAGCATTGACAACTTCAAAACCCTTTGTTCCAATTTTTCCCTTCTTTCCCTCCTCCTCCCCCCAGATGGCAGGTTGACCAATACATGTTAAACATATTAAAACATAAGTTAAATATAATATATGTATACATGTCCTTACAGTTATTTTGCGACACTAATATATTGTTGATGGAGTTGTGAACTGCTTCAACCATTTTGGAGAATAATTTGAAACTGTGACCAAAGGGGTATCAAACTGCATATCCTTTGATCCAGCAGTGTCTCTACTGGGCCTGAAATCCAAAGAGATCATAAAAAAGGGAAAAGAATACATATGTTCAAAAATATTTTCCCATTAGTTGGAGGATGAGTGAACAAGTTATGGTATATGAATGTTTTAGAAAATTATTGTTCTATAAGAAATGATGAGCAGGATGATTTCAGAAAAGCCTGGAGAGACTTACATGAAGTGATGCTAAATGAAGTGAGTAGAACCAAAAGAACAATATACACAGCAACAACAAGATTGTGTTGATTGATTCTGATGGACATAGCTCTTTTCAACAATGAAGTGATTCAGGGCAATTCTAATAGATGTGATGAAGAGAGCCATCTGCATGCAGAGAGAGGGCTGTGGAGACGAATGTGGTTCACAATATAGTATTTTCACATTTTTATTTTCTTTTTTCATTTTTCCCTTTTTGATCTGATTTTTCTTATGCAGTATGATAATTGTATAAATATGTATAAAAGAATTGCACATATTTAACATATATTGGGTTACTTGATGTCTAGGGAAAGGAGTGGGAGGAAGAGAGAAAAAAATTGGAACACAAGGTTTTGCAAGGGTGAATGTTGAAAACTATCTTTGTAGATATTTTGAAAATCAAAAACTATTATTTAAAAAAATTTATATGAAAAAGCAAAAAAGATCCCTTCTTGACAATTAGTCCTTTCGCCTTTAGTATCTATTTCATGGGGAGAACCAATTATTTCCCAAGGCAGTATATGCAAATTTTGGCTAACACTAAGTGTTAAGAAATCGTTTGCTTGTTTTGCTTTGCTTTACTGATATAAAATATAAATTAATTTCTTTATAACTTTTTTCTGTTATTCTGATTTTACTTTCTTGGTCCAGTAATCAATCAATTTATATATTTTTAAATGTTGCTATAATATACAAATACACAGGAGGAAAATTTTCACTTAAAAGAAGCTTAAGTTTTAATGATAAAGACAAATGTGTGTATAAATTTATAAAGGATGAAAATAAAGAGAATAAATGCAAAAGTACATAAACTAGTTAATGCAAGGTAATTTGAAGGGCCACAAATATTTGGGAGGATTGGGAAATGATTAATATTGAAAGTGATTTTTGAGCAGCTTCTTGAAGGAAGATAGGGACTCTTAGGTGAATGGAGAGAGGGAGTACATAACAAACATGGGAAATGGCCAATGCAAAGACAGTGTGGTAGGATATGTAATATGTTCAAGAAAGAAGTGTCTGGCTTGGTTCCAATATGTAGGAAGAGAAATTGTGTATAATTGGTGTGGAAATATAGGTTGGAACAAGGTGGGGAAAGATTTTCTAAGCTAAAAAAGAGAATTTTAGTTGATACTAGAGTCAGTAGCATTGAGTAGGGACTGTCATTTATTTCCCTGGAATGTTGATTAATCTTTTTCAACATTTTTTTATTTTCAATTTTACTTCATTATATAACTTTACTGACAACTGTATTTTTAAAAAGAAAAAAGCTATCAGATAAATATTATTTCTAAACTTTTCATTGTGATCTGCATACATTATCTTATTCTATGTTTTCTAAAAGCAAAATATCAAAACTTTTGTTTCTTCATCAATTCAGAAATATTTTTGTTTAATAGAATTCAGTTAATATTTATTGTTATATAGAATTTTTAAGTTCAAGATTTTTTTTTCTTCTAGGCTAAGCCTAGTGGTTTTTTCTTTTTTTTGGGGGGGGGGAGGTGAGGAGATGGGGGAGTGCCATATATTTAATCTACATCTCTTTTAGAGACTGATAGATTGGAACTTTCTCCTCTTTTAAAAAATGGAGCCCCAAACTTTCCAGGAATTCAGAATTTTCTATGAATTACTTTGTCCTTTCTCCCCAAGAATGGATGCTATGACTATTGACTTCTGAAGGCACAATTTAGAAGAAATCCCATAATCAAATAGCCATCCCTTGAGATACATAGGGGAAAGCACATGCAACTGGGTTTCTCACTTGGCTGCATTCATGAATCAGATCATGTCTTCTGGAATCCAACCATACTCTACTATCATATCAATCCTGAATTTCACATGTTTGATGCCTCTAATTTCCTACTAAGTTACACTCCTGAACTTCACCATTCCCCTTATATGCTCAAAGATTTAGTATACTCCATCCCTCTCTGCTTTTCAGCTTTTTTGTGTGTGTTATCTTCTCCTATTGTGAGCTCCTTGAGGACAGGCACTGTATTTTATTCCTCTATGTTTCCAGAGTTCAGAATGGTGCCTGGTATCATCTAAAAATGTCTGTGACTGAATGATTTTAGACCTATTTTAAAACTATCATTAGTGGTTTAACTCTCTTAATGAGGTAACAATAGACATATCCATCACATCAATGGAACTCGCAAGCCAAAGCTCATATCCCTATGATATTATTAACTTGGTTAGGCTCACAGATTGATCCCCTAGAATCTTTATTTCATGTATTTTTATAGTGAAGTAAGTCTCATAACAAATTTTCTCTTTTTTCTTGTATTATTCTTAACTTTATAAATTTGCTTTGATTTTAGAGGGATATAAAAAGTGACCATTTTTATATTTTTATTAATTTTCTCCCTTTTCTCATTCTGTAACATTTTTGTTATTCTCAACATTTTCTAATTTCAACTTTACTTTTTCAGGGAGCCATTCTTGTTTTTTTTTTTTTTTAATTAAACTCCATTTAATTTATAATGAACCTTTTAATTGCAATCTATATTTTCAGTTTTCTATAAGAAAAATGTCTATGACTTTTGCTTCTTTATAAATTAATTTCATTTCAAAGGAAACTTCTTTACATAAACATATATTGTTATTAATTGTAAAGAAAAAAGGTACATTTGACATTTTCTTATTTGATAATGACTGAAATGAATGAAACCTACAATCTTCTTCTTCATTTATTATCCCAATTAATGAAGCATTTCATATTTTTATATTCTGTGCTATAATAACTTAGAATAATTCTCTGAGATCTAGTTCTGCATGTATGTGAATGTGAGTATTAATGCAAATTCATTTATTTATCTTAAAGGTAAACAAAAAAATCAAATAAACAAATAAATGTATTGGAGCAAAAATGTGTAGCACTAGATTAATAATACAAAAGTAATGAGTATTAAAATATATCCATAATTACTTAAAAAGACATTTTAGAGAGTTGATAAATACTAAAAAGTAGAGAATCTCAAAGGTAAATATATATTGTATAGATACAATGTTTAAATATGTTTATTTATATGCATGTATATATATATATGCAAAGATATACATTTATGCAAAAACATACATATGCACACATATATGAAAATATATTCATACTATATATACATATATATGTACACACATACACACACATAGATATGTATGCCTACCATCAAGGCAAGAATAGTAGGCTCTTATTCTCAGTCACCAACATAGTTGGGAACTGCTGTTTCTCATCTCCCTGGGGCCTCCATGATAATATCCTACTCCATGAAAATTAGGGACTTACACCCTTCTTGAGAATCTATATTCCCTTTCTCCCTTCCGTCTACCCCAATTGTTAAGGACTATGCCTAAGTGCACTGTAAGGGGTAGATCAATTTTTGAGAGCCTCCACAGCTGTGAACATCTAAAGGAGTTGTGGGGCAGCTTTTACTGACACAGGTGTTGCTTGTGGACTGGAAATGAAATAAATTGGAGGCAGAGGGAAGAGGAGAGAGGTCAGACAATGCAATGGCCTCTCAGTGAGGAGGTCAGAGAACAGCAACTGCCTCTCAGCCTCCTTGAATCACCATCATCTGCTTACAAGAAGAGAAGAAAAGATCTACCAGAGGTAAAGCAAAATTACATATTGTGTTCCCAAATGTCTGAGTATGACATGGTGACTTGCCAATCTTGTATGCCCTTTTCCTCCAAGTTATAGCTAGAAAGGAATAGTTACTAGTGACCAGAAAATGCAAAGATCAACAGAAGGAAGTAAAATTATTCCACCTGGAAAACATACTTGGGAGAATAGGATATATTTGAAAGTATAGCCTGTGATAAAGGGAATGGACTTATTCCACTTGTCCCTGGAAGAAAAGACAAAAAATAAGGGATTAAAAAAAAATGAAGACAGATTTCAATTTACTCTTAACAAATGTTCCTATGATCATAGTTGGACAAAGCTGGAATGTGCTGCCTGGAAGAGAAATTAGCTTCCTTTCAATATATACCTTCAAGCAAAGAATGGATGTCACTTATAGGAGAAATTTCTGCCTAGATACAATGTGAAATTCTAAACCTATAGGAAAGAATTCTGCTTTTAGAGTCAGAGGACATAGATTCTAGTCTTGTCATCATTCCCATTCATTATATTTGTTACTTTGGCAAATCATTTTCCCCTTCAGGCTTCAGTTTACTCATTTAGCAATAGGAGGATTGAACTAGATGACCTTTAACATAATAGCATTCAGTATTAATCAGTTACCTAGACACTGTGGCTAAATATTGTGAGTTAATAATTTAAGTAATAGGCTTCAAATATATCTATGCTCCAGAAATAAATTTTCTCTAATCTGCTGGTAGCAGGACGCTGCCAGTACTTCTTTGAAAAAAAAATCTTCTGTGACACCAGCTCTTACTTCTAAAGGGGAAGGTTTTAATTTTGTGGTTTTATATCTTCTGTATTTAAAAAATGTATACCCGTTATGTGCCCAGTGAAAATAATTGGGATACTTTTCTTTTCTTATTTAAGAATTAAAGAATAATCCAATAACAATGAAAGCTGCTATGCGAGAGAATCATGTAAATATATCTTTAAAAATCAACACATATATTTGAGTTTTATTTTTTTTTACTCATAGTAGTGATGCTTCTTTTCATTTCAGTTTGATTTGACTCCAAGTTGTCTTTCCAGATTTATGTCACTTTGCTTCCTCTTTAAACTCATTAAATTTCAGTCAAAATGGTCCTAGTTAAACTTATTGAAGAAAGGAAATGTTTTTATCTTGCTATTCCCATAGGCACTGCAGTGTCAAGAATCTCTAAGATACTTAATAAAAATTTGTTCAAGTGGATTACAATGCAATAAGAAAGTACAAATATAATTTTTAAAATGCAAGTAAATAGATACCCTGATATCTCAATCAATCTGCCAGTGGTCATGTAGGCTTATTCTCATTTCCATTTAAACCATTTAAAAATAATATCTGATTTTGGCTTTCTGAATGAAAGCTTCACTGAATTGATGAGAAATGGATGTGCTTCTGGGTGAGACACACACTAAACACAAAAGCAAGAGCAAGCTTAATACTATTATTTTGGTTCCTTGCTTTCTGAGAAGTCATTTAGGAAAACACAACATCAACGACAATGGCACAAAAATGCAGTGCTCCTCCCTACTGGGTCTATATTCTAAAGAAATCATTAAAGAGGGTAAAATATCCTCATGTACAAAAACATTTGTAGCAACCCTTTTTGTAGTGTCAAGGAACTGGAAATTGAGTGGCTGCCCATCAATTGGGGAATGGCTGGAATAAGTTATGGTATTTAAATGTGATGAAATATTAGCTTCTATAAGAAATGATGAGCAGAGTGATTTAAGAAAAGCCTGGAAAGATTTACATGAACTGATGCTGAGTGACATGAGCAGAAACAAGAGAACATTGTACATGGTAGCAAGATTGTGATCAACTGTGATGGACTTGGCTCTTCTAAACAATGTAGTGATTCAAGGCAATTCCAATAAACTTGAGGAGGAAAATGTCATTTACATTCAGACAGAGAACTATGGAGACTGATCATGGATCTTAACATAGTATTTTCAACTTTTTTTTGGTTATTTTTCTTTATTTCTTTTTTCCCCTTTATCTGATATTTTTGCACAGCATAACAAATATGGAAATATATTTAGAAGACTTGCACATGTTTAACCTATGTTGGACGGCTATCTTGGGGATTGGATTTATCTTGGCGAGGGAAACAAGGGAGAAGAGAGGAGAGGGAGAAAAAATTGAACATAAGATTTTGCAAAGGTGAATGTTGAAAACTAACTTTGCATGTATTTGGAAGAATAAAATACTATTAAAAACAAAACAAAAACAAAAATGAAATGCTCTATCCAAACATAGATCCTTATTGTGCACCATTAGTCAGTGGGAGATTAAACACTATT
Source organism: Antechinus flavipes (assembly GCF_016432865.1). Taxonomy (NCBI): domain Eukaryota; kingdom Metazoa; phylum Chordata; class Mammalia; order Dasyuromorphia; family Dasyuridae; genus Antechinus; species Antechinus flavipes. Next base: position 4,164,041 of record NC_067401.1, on the reverse strand, counting down.
AACGAATAGGAATTTTGATCAATTATTTAAATGAGACACAAATTCTTACATGGGTATCTAAACCAGACACAATCAATTTGCCTAAAACAACAACCAGGCTCTGAAAATCAATGACATTTGCCCTAACAATAAATCCTTTATCCATGGCAGATTTATCCTTGTCAATAACTTTTAAGGAAACACACTTTTATAAGCCACTAAAAAGCTGACATAATTAGTATGCTGACTGACTGTCTTGTACAAGTTAGACAGCCGTATTTAGGCTGACACATATAAGTCACTTGTTGTCTAAGATCTATAAAGTTGTTATTCAATTTAATAAGCATGTATTGAGCCTGATTAGGTGGTAAGAGCCATTGTCACCATTAAATGATTATCCTTGCTCCTTCATTAGGGGTGTCTGTGAGCTATCAACCAAGTAACTGATGTCACATGGTAGGAAAAAAGGAAAATGTAATATGTACACTGAGATATCCAGAGTTGTCTTTATTCTTTCCACTGCTCTGAAATTCTTAGTCTCAAAAGAGGGCCATGATTTGCCCAGTTGGAAGGAGTTCCTGAACCTCAATTTTCTAGAAAAACATAAGATCCCATAAGTGCCATAGGTTCATTGAGCTCAAGCATGGGCTTTTTTTTTTTTTTTTAGTATGAGTCCCAAATGCTTATAGCAGTAGTTACTAGGATATGATTGGGGTCACATGGCCAATATGTATCAGAAGAAGATCTTGAACCCAGTTCTTCCTGACTTAGGTCAGCTTTCTATCCACCATGTCAATACATAGTCTTTAAATACAAACTATGATATTTGATAGCAATGCTCCTCACTGAGATATGAAAGCAGAATATTATAATAGGAATTTCTTAGAGTATTTGCAAGAAGTATGAAAAGTTAGGTTTCCACAGATATTGTCAAAACAGGATGAAGGGAGAAGGGTGGAATGCTTTGACATGGCGTGTTAACTATATCACAAAGTTCCTGATAAAGGACTCAAATTCAGACTGTAAATCCAAAAAAATTATAACTCAGATTGTAAATGTATGTGTACATTTATGTGTGGATTTATGTATAGACCTATGTAAATATATGTGTGATTTTAAATATTTTTAAAGGAGTGGTGCTAAAAGAAATATATTAAAACTAAAGAATATTGGGGGAAGAGTGTTCTTTCATTTTGATAAATTGTTGATGTTGGAACATTTAGCTTTTGAGATTTGCTTCATATCCATTGAACCCATTTTTAAAGAAAAAAAATTCAACTTAATAGACTTCTATGTATACATATTGTGGGGAAATCCTCTCACAAAAAAGGCATTGCAGATAACAGTAGCCAGTAAAAGTGAGAAATATTGAAGTATATACTCGAGTTCTTTCTCATCTCAGCTTTTCTGCCATAGTATAATTAGAGAATACTATTTATATATTGGCTCTGCTTGTTGTATGTCACTAACTACCTGTAGTCACTTCCCCATAATCAATCAATAAATCACCCTTTAAATGCCTACATAAAAGTAAGAATTATTTAATTCTTTATATCTCTATTCCCAGCACCTGAGAAGTGTTGGAGATTGATTAATGCTTTGACTCAAGCATCAGGGGCTTGAGCAAAAAACACCAAAGTGAGATCAAGGCCTTGAGAAGTTTACACATTATCTTAACATTTTTAATCAGTTTAGAAAGAGCTCTCTGTGGATATATCACGAACTATGGCAGAGTGAATAACAATTTCCATTTCTCTGGATTTTTAATGTTTAAAAGTCCCTTTTCTTACAACCATTCTATCAGCTAAATGATATAAGTTATTATTCCTCCCATATCTTATGGAGAACAGTTTAATTAAAAAAAATAAAATTCCTTAAAAAGAAGATTGCAGTGAGGTGGTCAGCAGAGGGCTGGTCTCAGAAGTCCTGGCTTCAAGTTGGCACTTCCTAGCTCTGTGACTGGGCCAGCCATTTAGCTGCAGGCAACTTTCTAAAACTGCTCAAGTTATTATTTGGAGAGTTGGAAAGAAATCTGGCTCAGGAAATTGGGAGTCCTTGACAATGCTCCTCACTGAGATATCAAAGCAGAATATTATAATAGGAATTTCTTAGAGTATTTGCAAGAAGTATGAAAAGTTAGGTTTCCACAGATATTGTCAAAACAGGATGAAGGGAGAAGGGTGGAATGCTTTGACATGGCATGTTAACTATATCACAAAGATCCTGATAAAGGGGGCCCAGACTTAAACTGGTTCAAACCAGCTTGGATCAATGACAGAAGCTTTTTGCAAGTACACATGCTTAATGAACCTCATACATATTAACTAACATACCCCAGGGAAGGAGACAGCCTCCATTTTCTGACATCTGGAATGGGTGGAGAATGAGAATTGTAACTCAAATTATAAATCTGACAAGTTGTAAATTCAGACTGTAAATCCAAAAAAAAATTATAACTCAGATTGTAAATCTGACCAATTGTAACTTGAATTGTAAATTCAACTAATCCAAACCTTGAAAGGCAGGGCAAGGAACCAAACTAAATTTACAAAACTTATTCTTCTTCTGTGTTTGGTGTGTGTCTCACATAGGAGCACACCCACTTTTCATGAGAACCACCAAATAAAGTATTCTTTTCCTATTCCAAAAAAGCATTGGCTGTAACACTACTCCTGGACTGGCTTGCAGCTGGGGAAGTAGTGGTCAGCACCAGCTCATTCTAAGTCCCCACCCTGCTGAGTTCAACAAGGTTTTTTGATAGCAATTAGACTGGTCTAGACTTGGTGTTCTTAACATTGAGTTTGGGTCCTATGGTCAGACTAGTGGAACCTATGATCTCCTCAGAGAGTTTCTAATTGCATAAAATAAAATACTTGTAATTATAAAAGAAATTATAGTAATACAATTAGCAAAGTATTAAAGAAAAAAAAAGGGGTAAGAGTTCCTACTTGTTTGTTTCTGATATCCATTGTGATATTTGTAGATGAGAAAACCCAGATTCTGAGAAAAGTCACTCACCACCCAACAAAGCATTTGAACTCAGAGCTCCTGACTTATAGGCCAGTACTTTTTTCACTGGGACAAGTTGCCTCTACCTCCTTTTCAATTCTAATTATATATACATATATATATGATATGTGTATTATGCAAGAATGAAAGGAAATATAGCTTTAATAGTTGTCTTAGATATTTTTATGACATTGAGGTAATTTGAATTCCTAATTACTGTACTACACTCAATATAATTTGTATATCAATGCATTGTTTTTAACTTTGTTGGTAACAACCTGCTTCCTCCTTTCATTTTTTATTTTCAATTTCAAAAAAACAAATTTCTTTCAAATGAAAGAGTCAATGGAATATATGTAATGGGCTTTTTCTAGGGGAAGTCAAAAATATTTATCAAATTATTTCATCTCTATGATGCCATCAAGAGAAGGAAAGGTTATAACAGCTTTTCTGCCTAGCATTGAAATGATAAATCAGTGAATTTTTCTGGAGATGGTAGGCATTAATTATTTGAAGATTACAAAGAGAGATGAGGCAGTGAAAGTTTTAGAACTGGAAAAAGTTCAACAAGATCTTTCAATTCAACTAAACATAATTAAGGACCTACTATGTGCCCTACTATGGGACCAAGGATACAAATTCTAATAAAACAGACCTTCCCCAAAAAGATTGTTGAGAGTATAACAACCCTCAGTAAAATGAGACACTTAGGTGAGAGGCTCCTTAAATTCGCTTCCATTTCAAGAGGTATGTCTTCATAATCTCCTTATTCCAGCTAAGGAAATGGAAGCAAAATAGCTGAAATGACTTGCACAATATCACACATTTATTAAATGCCAGAGCTAGACCTCAGAATCTTAGCTCTGAGTTCATTCTACTGCATTCCATTACATCTAACTGAAGATTATCACATTCCTGGTATTTATATTTCCCAGAGTTCCATGGTTTAGGAAGGGACACACAACCTCCCACGGAAGCTCATTCCATTTATAAATATCTCTAATATTTTGGAAGCTTTTATGATAGGAGTTCAGTCTTAAAGGAAATTTAAGCATACAATAATAGTAAGAGGAGGTGGGGGGTGGCATGTTAAAAATAGAGAACAATGAGCAAAGGCATGAAAATAGGAAAGAAAAAAGAAAATATTTAATCAATGATTCTGTCACATAATTTTAATATTGCATAGAATACAGTAGACTACATAGAATTTCTCTTGAAGAGGAATAATGTGAGAAAGAGATAAAAATAGCAGAGCACCATATTACACACACCTTTGAATTCCAGATTACGAATTTTTTTTTCTTTAATAATGTAAGAGTTCTCAAAAGGAAAGGTCATTCTGACACAATGTTCAATAAACTGTGATTTGGAGGATTCTGACTATTTTTGTTGCATTTTCTTGAATCAAATTTGGGTGAATGAAATCAAGGGCTTCATTCCTTCAGTTCGTTAGCATTCAACGAGTTGACTGAGGATGTCTCCTCTAGGACAACATGGCCTGACCTTCACTTGGAATGGAAATACATTAAAAGTGAAAAGGAAAGAGGATAATGAATATACAGCAGGCTTTTAAGATAGAACAAGGATGTGTAGAGTAGACAAGGAATGCATTTGTCTTTTGCACTCACCTTGAATGTGGATCACCTTTTTAAAATGCTTTGTCAAAAAATATCAACTCACTGCAGTTATCAGTGACAAGATTAGAAAAAGACAGAAAGTCTTTGGATCGATAGCTAGAAGAATTTTAAAAGATGATCTTTTTCTGAGATTCTTTTTTTGTGTCAAAGTACCCATTATTAACCTGGTGAAGTCTATGGAGCTCCCTTCTCAGAATCATGGTTTTCAACACATAAAATGGAATAAAGAATATTACAAAAAAAAAAGTTTGTGAAAATACAGATTATTTTTCCCATTAAAGATCATAAGCTTTCTTAAATTTACCCATGGATCACTTGTAGGTACACGGTCTCCCAGACAGGAACTCATAACCTAGTTTAACAATATCACTTTATTCTGAGAGGTGATGACCACCTGGGTTTCTGGTCAAATAGAAACAGTAATTTACAGTCATTGTGAGATATCAAAACCCTCAAAAAGGAAGGCATGAGACATATGACTTACCAACATCAAGATTCATAAGTTTGGCACTTAACTAACAAATTTATGTAGCACTCTCAGGCTCATAAAATACTCTCGATAACTTTGATAGACAGTCCACAAAGACATGATATCCTCACTTTTTGTTGTTGTTGTTGTTAAATGGCCTGGCTCATGCCATGAGTAGTTCCGGGGACTGGGGGTTTGACTTTTGCCCAAGTCTTATGCCTCCAGATCCAAGATTCTCTTTGCTAAACTATGCTGCCTGTCTTTTAACAATTAATCTATGATTCATGTTTGTAATTGGACTAATCATTTTAGAATTAGGAAATGAATTTCTTTGATTCTGTTATTTCAACACAGGATGGGTGAATGATCATCGAGAATGACATGGAGGGATGGAATCAAGATCGTGAAGTAAAGACAGTATTTTGTCCCTCCAAAACAACTTAAAAACATGTCAGATAAGTTTGGGGCAGGAAAGCCAATTAAAAGTCAGTGAGTCATTTTTCCAGCTCAGGGAAGCTCATGAAGACATAAAGATAGGACAGTGGACACTGGAGTATGGATTGTCCGGGAACAGAGAGGGGCAGAATTGAAATCAGTGGTGCTGACAAGATTGGACAGTGATGATAGTTATTATTGTGGGAAACAGCCCAATGCCCAGAAAGACTAAAGAGATTGAATACTTACCCTAGAAATTCCAAGAGACCCTTTTTTAGATGTGACAACCATGCTAGCACCCAGGACACTCCAGAATCAGCCAGAGTCAGGATAAGTAAAAGTCCTTAGTCTTTATTCTTGGTCTTTAGATGCAGGATTGAACAGGATGGAAGCAGAATCTCCACAACAGCCTTCTTCCTCGTCTATCACAAAGAGTGGCTCTGGCTAGTCTTACTCAACCCCCTACTCCTTCCTACAATCCTCTGTATACACCAATCATTGAGCCAGCACAGGATAGTGGGAAGGACTATTTTCAAGCATATGCCCATAGAGTATTGTCCAATCAGTACTTAGCCCTAAGTGCTTAAACGGACCTCAGTTCAATGACTCAAGAGTTTCAGCCCGCTACAATTAGAACTGAGAGAAAGAATGAGTGTCATCTGGCAACTCTATCACCCATTACCCAGTTTTGGATGACAGCTCTAGAGTGGAAAGAGGAATGGTTGTGGTTGTGACAGAACAGGGGCCTTACATGGGTGAGGATCAAAGAGAAAACAGAAAATGAAATGACTAGATTTTCCCTCAGGTCATACCATATTGGAAGCACTGAAAACTTGCAGTACCCACCCCTCCAAAAAAATCTGTGAGAGTAGCAAAAGATATAAAAAACAGAAGCTTAGGAAAGACCAGACATCCCCACCCCTTATACACACACACACACACACACACACACACACACACACACACACCATTAGAGGTAAGTAGAGGCAAATTTTTATACAAAACTCAAAGAAACAGGCTGATAAAATGAGCAAGCAACAAAAAGATAACCTAACCACAAAACTTTTGAGACCTCATAAATGACTACACAGTGAAACATGAAGAGAATTAGGTTCATAAAAATAGGAAATATAGATAAAGGAAAATAGAAATGAAGTTCTGGTTAGAGAACTTATTTAATATACCATAGTAAACTATTAAACATAAAAAGAGAAAATGAAACTTAACCATCAACATATTTACAAGCTTTAGTATCTCCAAAGAAGGGAAATATTATTTTCTGGAAGTAAGCTATCATTCCTAAATTGTCCCCAAATATCGAATTCACCTTGCTCATAACCTTCCAACAATAAGCAACTCTACAACATACACTGAAACCTCAAGATTAAAAAAAGTAAACTACATTTTCAGTCCACATTACTTAAAAAAAAAAACACTGTGGACATAAAAAATAAAAGGTCTGTATAAGTCTCAAAATCTATCTTATTTGTCACATACTCTAAATAACTCACAAAGTCAAAAGAAGGTGGGAGAGAGCAGGGTTGTTGTCAAAAGGAAAATCAGGTTGAAGGCTAGAGAAGCCTTAGGCATCTCCTTCAGTGTAATGGCCCCCAGTGAATGGATATATTGCATCCTGGTTTCTTGAAATGGTGACATTTATCTCCCAATAGAAGAGAAATTACTTGACAGGATGAATCTTAATCACTTCATTATTTCCAGGCTATTGGGCCATTAGATCATCTGGCAAATATAGGGTGGACCAGGAAAATTGACTCAAATACTCAGATCTCTTTTTGAATGGAGGACAAGTCAAACTATATTCTCTTCAGAAAGTAGAGTATCTGTATATCATGTGGCTGTATTCCTCTTCATTCAAGTATTTACAGCCCCCTAATCCACCATGCCATTTTTCTTTTGGGTCTTAGTCTGGATGCATGATTTATTTTTTCTTTGTGAGACACTGCTTTGATGATGTTCTTTTAATTCAAAAGAGATTCAGGAAGTTGAAGATGTCTTTTGAATAATAAGATTTACACTCTGGGAGCTAATGCCTTAATTATGGAGAAAAGTAGGAAAATGATCAGAGCCTGGAATAACAATTTAAATTCAAATCCATTTTCTATATTATCACCACAAGTTTGCTGTGTCAGTAGGCATGATGTCTGCTGGCCATGGTTCTGAAACAGATAGTTTCTTAGGAATTTACATTACTGCCTGGAACAATCAATCAACAATAAGCATTTAATAAATGACTACTGTGTTCTAGTTCCTATGCTAAGTATTAAGGGCAGAATGACAAACTTCCTGTTCTGAAGGAGCTTACATTCATACATTATATAACAGATGATAAAGAGGATAATAAAAAAATATCTTTCCTATCCATTGCTTGTTGCTAGGAGACATGGAAGAGAAGTCCAGTTTGTTTTAATTAAGAATACAATTTAAGGGAGGGCAGAGACAAAATGGCAGGAAGGACACACATTTCTTTCTGATCTTCTCCCATGACCTTCAGATTAATTACCAAATCCAGCCTCTAAATTAGTTCTGCACTGGAAGAATCCATAATATTGGGAATGCAACAAATTAACAGCAGAAGATAATTTCAAAGATTGCCAGAAAAGGTCTGTTTCAATTGGGCACAAAGGGAGGTGGGCCAAGTGCAAGCAGGATGAGCACAGATTCCATCTCATGCTGTGCAGACCTGGGGTGGTTTGGACTCCACAGGGTGGTATGGATTCTACCCAGCAGAGACTCTATGGGGAAGAATCTACAGCAGTGCTAGCTATTCTGCCCTGGCTGCAAGCCAGGAAATCAGCATAAAAGTTCTAAAACATCCAGCAGAAACACAAAAGGTAAATAAAGAACCCTGAAATGCCAGAATCTCACAAGACCTGGCCATGCCCACCCAGAACCAGAAGTGAGTCAGCACAAATTCAGCATAGCTACTACAGCTTGTAGAAAAAGCTTGGAAAACCTCCATTGCCCTAAAAGCAGATCCTAACTTTTTTTTTTTAAGAAAAGGAGTAAGAAAACAAAGAGAACTCTGACCATAGAGAGTTTTTATGGTGAAAGAGAAGAACAGATTTCAAACCCTGAGGAGACTAATGATTGTCTTCAGATGAAGCCCCATAGGGAGATATATCATACAAGGCTCTTCTAGAAGAAATTATAAATGGTCTAAAAAGGGGGCTGGAAAAATAGGGAAAGGAAATGAGAACTTTACAAGAGTGTTTAGAAAAGAAAACACAGAAATTATCTGAAGAAAATTCACTACAAAATAGTGAAATCCTTTCAAGTTAGATTTGACAAGATGGAAAAAGAAAACAACTCCCTGAAAAACAGAATTTGTGAAATGAAAAAAAGAAAATAACTCATCAAAAAAAATAGAATTTGTGAAATGGAAAAAAATTCATAGAACAAAACAACTCATTTAAAAACTCAATTGAACAAAAACAAACAAAAAAAAAACTAAAAAAGTAAATGAAGAAAATAATCCACTAAAAATCAAAACTGAACAAATGTAAATGAATTACTCCATGAGATATCAAGAATCAGTCAAGCAAGCAAAAAATATGAAAAAATAGAAAATATGTAATATATCTACTTGGGAAAACAACTGACATTGTAGGAGAGATAATCTAAGGATCATTGGACTTGTTGAAAAGCATGATTAAAAAAACAAAAAAAGATCCTAGACACTATTTTTCAGGAAATCATCAAAGAGAAATGCCCTGATGTCATAGAATCAGAAGGTAAAATAGCCATTGAAAGAATTCATTGCAAACCTCCTAAAAAAACACCACCAAATTAAAAGTCCAATGAATATCATGGCTAAATTTCAGAACTATTGGACCAAGGAAAAATATTACAAGCAGCCAGAAAAAACAATTCAAATACCCAGGACCTAGTAACTTCCACCTTAAAGGATCGAAGGGTCTGGAATCTGATATTCTGAAAGGCAAGGAAACTTGGAATGCAGCCAAGAATAAACTACTCCACTAAATTGAACGTTTTCTTCCAGGAAATAAGATGGACATTCAATGAAACAGATGAATTGCATTCATTTCTGATAAAAAAAAGAGAGTAAGAAAAAAAAATTGACCTCCAAATATAGGACTCAAGAGAAGCATAAAAAGATAAAAAGAACTCTTGACAGATGTATTTCTGTTATGGGTATACACAGAGATTGCATGTATAATTTGGTTTTACTGTTATAATATAAAAAAATAAACTAAAGTTGGAACAGGAATTGTACCAGAAAAAGGGGAAAGTGGAGGTAAAATGAGGGAAATTACATCTCACAAGGAGGCAAAGGAAACATTATATTAGAAGGGAGAGGGGGTAAACATTGTGAGTCTTACTCTCATCAAATTTGACCCAAGGAGAAAATATTAGACCTATTTAGTTTACAGAGAAACTTCTCTCATCTTATTGAAAAGAGGATGAAGGATGTCAAAAAGGGATGGGGTAGGCTAAATAGAAGAGAAAACAGAAATAGTAGGGGAAAGATATAAGAAGGGGGGGTGCTTTAAAGGGGGAGGGCTGCTTAAGGCAAGTAGTGCTCATAAGTAAAATACTGGGGGAAAGGGAAAGGGGAAAAGAAAATAGAAAAGTATATTTTGGGGATAATAAGATGGCAGGAAATACAGAATTCATAGTTTTAACTATAAATGTAAATGGGGTGAACTCTTCCATAAAGCAGAAGTGGATAGAGGCTGGATTAAAAGCCAGAATCCTACAATATATTGTTTACAAGAAATACATTTAATACATAGTGATACATACAGAGTTAAGGTAAAGGGTTGGAGCAGAATCTATTATGCTTCAAGTGAAGTAATAAAAGCAGGAGTAGCCCTCCTGATCTCAGATCAAACAAAAGATAGATAATGAAGCAATAGCAATACTAAATATATATGTACCAAGTAGGATATCATAGAAATTGCTAAAGGACAAGTTAAGAGAGCTGCAATAAGAAATAGACAGCAAAACTATACAAGTGGGGGATCTCAACTTTGCTCTCTCAGAACTAGATAAATCAAACCACAAAATAATTAAGAAAGAAGTGAAAGATGTAAATAGAACACTAGAAAAGTTAGGTATGATAAATCTTTGGAGAAAATTGAATGGAGACAGAAAGGAGTACACTTTCTTCTCGGCAATTCATGGAACCTATACAAAAATTGACCATATATTAGAACATAAAACCCCCAAAATCAAATGCAAAAAGGCAGAAATAGTAAATGAATTTTTTTCAGATCATGATGCAATAAAAATTACATTCAATAAAAGGTAAGGGGAAAATAGATCAAAAAGTAATTGGAAACTAAATAACCTCATTTTAAAGAATGAATGGGTGAAACAGCAAATCATAGACACAATTAATAATTTCATCCAAGAGGATGACAATAATGAGATGCAGCCAAAATGGTAATAAGGGAAAATTTTATATCTCTAGATGCTTACTTGCATAAAATAGAGAAAGAGAAGATCAATGAACTGGGCTTGCAACTAAAAAAGCTAGGAAAAGAGCAAATTAAAACCCGCCAATCAAATACCAAACTTGAAATTCTAAAAATTAGACAATAAAATTGAAAGTAAAAAGACTATTGAATTAATAAATAAAACTAAGAGCAACAAAACAGATAAAACTTTAGTAAATTTGATTAGAAAAAAGAAAGAGGAAAATCAAATTGTTAATCTTAAAAATGAAAAGGGACAATTTTCTTTTTTTTAATATTTTATTTTATTTTATAATAACTTTATATTGACAGAATCCATGCCAGGGTAATTTTTTCTTACAACATTATCCCTTGCACTCGCTTCTGTTCCGATTTTTCCCCTCCCTCCCTCCACCCCCTCCCCTAGATGGCAAGCAGTCCTATATATGTTAAATATGTTGCAGTATATCCTAGATACAATATATGTGTGCAGAAGCGAGCAGTTCTCTTGTTGCACAGGGAGAATTGGATTCAGAAGGTAAAAACAACTTGGAAAGAAAAACAAAAATGCAAATAGTTCACATTTGTTTAAGGGACAACTTTCTACCAATAAAGAGGAAATTAGAGCAAAAATTATGATTTCCTTTGCCCAACTTTATGCCAATAAATTTGATAACCTAAGTGAAATGGAGGAATACCTATAAAAATATAGATTGCCCAGATTAACAGAAGAGGAAATAAATTACTTAAATAGCCCCATTTTAGAAAAAAGAAAAATAGAACAAGCTATTAATCAACTCCCTAAAGAAAAATCCCCAGGATCAGATGCATTTACATGTGAATTCTACCAAACATTTAAAGAACTATTAACTCCAATACTATATAAACTATTTGAAAAAAAATAGATAATGAAGAACTCTTACCAAATTCCTTTTATGACACAGACATGGTACTGACAACTAAACCAGGTAGGATGAAAACAGAGAAAGAAAATTATAAACCTATCTCCCTAATGGATAATGATGCAAAAGTCTTAAATAAAATATTAGCAAAGAGATTACAGAAAATCATCCCCAGAATAATACACCATAACCAAGTAGGATTTGTACCAGGAATTCAGAGCTGGTTCAATATTAGGAAAACTATTAGCTTAGCATAATTGACTATATCAATAACCAAATTAACAAAAATCATATGATCATCTCAATAGATGTAAAAAAGGCATTTGATAAAATCCAACATCCATTCCTATTAAAAAATACTAGAGAGCATAGGAATAAATGGACTTTTCCTTAAAATAATCAGTAGTATATATATATATATATATAAAACCATCAGCAAGCATCATATATAATGGGGATAAACTGGAACCACTCCCAATAAGAACATGGGTGAAACAAGTTTGCCCACTATCACCATTACTATTCAATATTATGTTAGAAGTGATAGTTTTGGCAATAAGGGAAGAAAAAAAGATTAAAGGAATTAGAGTAGGTAATGAGGAAACCTAATTATCACTCTTTGCAGATGATATGATGGTATACTTAGAGAACCTCATAGAATCAATTAAAAAGCTATTAGAAATAATCCACAACTTCAACAAAATTGCAGCATATAAAATAAATCTACATAAATCATCAGCATTTTTATACATTACTAACAAAATCCAACAGTAAGAGATACAAAGAGAAATTCCATTTAAAATAAGTGTTGGTAGTATAAAATATTGGAAATCTATCTACCAAGGGAAATTCAGGAATTATATGAGCAAAACTACCAAACACTTTCCACAGAAATAAAGTCAGATCTAAACAATTGGAAAAATATCAAATGCTCTTGGATAGGTGGAGTGAATATAATAAAGATGGCAATGGTACCTAAACTAATCTATTTATTTAGTGCTATACCAATTAAACTCCCAAGAAAACCTAGAAAAAAATAACAACAAAATTCATCTGGAAGAACAAAAGATCAAGATCAATCATTTATGAAAAAAAAATCAAATTAAGGTGGCCTAGCTATACCAGATCTAAACCCATATTATAAACCAGCGGTCATCAAAATCATTTAGCATCTGCTAAGAAATAGACTTATTGATCAGTGGAATAGGTTAGGTCCACAGGACAAAATAGTAAACAACTATAACAATCAAATATTTGATAAACTCAAAGACTCCAGCTTTTGGGATAAGAATTCACTATTTGATACATTAGATCTACCTAATTTCATAAAAACTGCTGGGAAAACTGGAAATTAGTATGGCAGAAACTAGGCATTGTCCCACACCTAACACTGTATACCAAGATAAGGTCAAAAGTTCTGATAAAGGCCTCGTTTCCAATATATATAGAGAATTGATTCTAATTTATAAGAAATCAAGCCATTCTCCAATTGATAAATGGTCAAAGCATATGAACAGGAAATTTTCAGATGAAGAAATTGAAACTATTTCTAGTCATAGAAGGTACTCCAAGGAGGCAAAGGAAACATTAAATTTGAAGGAAAGAAGGGAGCTCCAAATCACTATTGATCAGAGAAATTCAAATTAAGACAACTCTTAGATATTGCTACACACCTGTCAGATTGGTTAAGATGACAGGGAAAGATAATGAATGTTTGAGTGGATGTGGGAAAACTGGGACACTGATACTGTTGGTGAAACTGTGAACAGATCCAACCATTCTGGAAAGCAATTTGGAACTGTGCTCAAAAAGTTATCAAACTGTGTATACCCTTTGACCCAGCAGTGTTTCTACTGGGATTATATCTCAAAGAAATCTTAAAGGAGGAAAAGGGACCCACATGTGCAAAAATGTTTATGGCAGCCCTCTTTGTAGAGACAAGGAACTGGAAACTGAGTGGATGCCCATCAGTTGGAGAATGACTGAATATGTTATAGTATATGAATGTTCTGGAATATTATTGTTCTATAAGAAATGACCAACAGGATGATTTCAGAGAGGCCTGGAGAGACTTACACAAGCTGATGCTGAGTGAACTGAGCAGAACCAGATCGTTGTACATGGCAATGAGACTATATGATGATCAATTCTGATGGACAGGGCTCTTTTCAACAATGAGATGATTCAAACCAGTTCCAATTGTTCAATAATGAAGAGAGCCATCTACACCCAGAGAGAGGACTATGGAAACTGAGCGTAGACCACAACATAGCACTTTAACTCTTTCTGTTGTTGTTTGCTTGGATTTTTGTTTTCTTTCTTGTTTTTTTTTTCTTATTCTAATTTTTCTTGTGCAACAAGATAACTATATAAATATGTATACATGTATTAGATTTGACAAATATTTAACATATTTAACATGTATTGGCCAACCTGCCATTTAAAGAAGTGGGTAGGGGGAAGGAGGAAAAAATTTGGAAAGAAGGTTTTGTAAGGGTCAGTGTTGGAAAATTACCCATGCATATGTTTTGTAAATAAAAAGCTATAATAAAATAAATTTTAAAAAGAATACAGTTTAGTTAAATACTTTATTCTGCACATAAGTTACAAGTCATAGGAAGAAAAGCAACAGCTAGCCCATAGAGAAAAGTATTTCTATGTGGTCAGTTAGGCTTTTGTACATGGACTATTACCCACTTGTACTTGTCATTCAAATTCATGCTAACATTAGTACTGATTCACAAATATTGTTTTATGATCATTGACCATGTAAAAGCTTGTATATTAGGGAAGAGGAGACAGGGACTTTTTGATCTGCTGGTCTATAGTTAGACGCACAAATCTAGGTTGGGTTTTCATTTATCTTCAGCATTCTGAGGATTTCTTTGAAGCCTTGAAGGCCTGAGTGTGATGTTCAAGGAAAAAGTGGTTTTTCTGCTTTAGCTCTCAAGGAATCCTGTACTTACAAAGTCTGGTAGGATTATTCTTAATTCTCAGTTTTGAGTTGTGTGTTTTCCAGGAATTAGTATCACAGTCGCAGGCCACACATTTTATGATTTTTGATATCACACAGGAGGAAATCCCTTCTATGGCTTTGTTGGTTATTGAATACATTGAGATTCTGGCCCAGGATTAGTTGTGTTTTTAGGAGGGGAGAAGAGAAGATCATAGGCATTTATACAGTATCTATTATACTCCAACTACTACGCTTTGTGTTTTATAAATATTCTCTCATTTAATTCTTAGTAATCAAGCAAAATAGGTGCTGTTTTTTTTTCCATTTCATAGTTAAGGAAACTGAGGCAAATAGATGTTAAGTGATAGTCCTATGGTCACATAATTTTGGTCTGAGACCAGATCTCTTTGAATCCAGGCTCAGTGCTCTATCCATTGAGCTATTTAGCTACCTAAAAGGTTGGTGGGCTGGGATACTTCAGTACCTAAGCTCATCAATTTCTTAGTTCCTGTCAGAGATCAAATATCCCAAGACCTGATTTTCAGCCACTAAGCAAAATGACAAAGTGGCTCAAAGAAGTAAACATACAAATCCTAAGTTAGTGACCTGACATGACTTTTGAAAGCCTTTTGCAGCATATGAAGTCTTACTGCAATTACTCTTCTCATCATGCTTTATAATTCAGCCAAATATGTCAACTTACTATTCCTGCACAGAACCCAGATTATCATATCTCTACATATTTTCAACGACCTTTCCCTTTGCCTGAAATACACTTTGTTTGCTTCTGCCTCTCAGAATTCCTTCAAGTCACAATTTAACTTTTACTTTCTTTAAGAAACCTTTCCTGCTCCATCTTCCCCCTCAATTGATAATGTCTCCTCCATCCAAAATTATCTAGTATATGATTTATGTGTCTTGTGAATATGTGAGTACATATTGAATTCCACATTACAATGTAGGTTTCTTGATAATAGGAACTCAAAATAATTAAGTATACTAAAATACCTTTTTTTTTTAATTAAGAAAATACTCCAAGTGTCTAGTATAGGAATCACAATAAATACTTGTGGGTTAGTAGGCTGATTACTTCATGTACAAACCTTAGTATACTATCAAAGATAAGCACTATCTTTGAGAAATTTTGAAAGAAAACTTTGATAGTTCTCTTTGGTGGCTCAGAATGTGTTGGTCATTTTGGAGTTGAGGGCACAAATTTCTGAAATGAAAAAATCAGGGGATACTAAAGTATGCTACACAACTTCTGCAACAAACTTGAATGCTTTCTATCTAAAAGCAGGCTCCCACTTGAATGCTAGTTATATACCAAGGTGAGCACATCTTTGTACATCCTTGACTGGAATTATGTCCGACACAGTCAGTGAAGCTGGATGATCACAGCTGAAAAGAGGAATCACATTTCTCAAGCACTTTGAATTCTGTAAAGTGTTTTCCTCTCAACAACTTGGTAAGGTGTTTGTGATAAGTGTAATTGTCTTTTATAGAAAAGGAAACTGGAGCTTTGGGGAGTTAAGATTTGCTGATGATTACAGATAGTAAAAATTACTCACATTTATATAACACTTTAAGGATTGTAAAGCACTTTACATATATTATCTATTTCATCCATGAAAAAATTACTATCATTATCCACATTTTATAGATGGAGAAATTCAAACATAGGAAAATTAATTGTGTGATGTCCTGGCTACCTTTCTGAATGACCTCTAGACGGGCCTTGGTCTTAGCAGGAGAGTCATCACAAGGATGGTCAGTGACAGAGTAGGGAGTCTGGAGTCTGGGATTGAGCTGGAGCATACACTCACTTGAGTGTGCTATTTCCAGTCCTCTCAGCCCTTAAACACCTCAGTATAATGACATCACTACAGCACACTGAACATGCATCACCTATGGAACCATTACATCAACATATCATGTTGGAATCCTTACAAAGTGTTAAGTCATTAGAATTGATAGAGACAATAATTATCTAATTTAGCATGGTTCAATATGATTGATCTAATTCTACAAGGAGATGTTATGGGCCAGAACTTGCAGCAAGGTACTAAGTGGAATTGAGGAGACATTGTTTAAATCTAGTTTAGAATTGATTTAATCCTACAACAAATAATGGTTTCCCAGTGATATAAGGATTGGTGTGTACTCAGTGTACAGCATATATGCAAGAAGCTCTCAGGGCCAGACATAGAAGCCCACTCTTGGAGGCAGAGAGAGAGTCATTCCATATTCCACCTTTGTGTTGGCTAGAGATATTCGGAGGGAGTAGGGGCTGAAGCTCAAGACTTTGAAGGACACAATAAAGGACTGGATTTTAATTCCAGGCTGCATTTGAAGTGATTATTACTCTGAATCGAAACTAAGGCTGCCTCCAGAAAACCTCCTCAAGAAACCTGCTCCCAGAGAATGATCATATTTTACAAAAGAAGAGAGCACTACAATATCACATTAAATACTAAGTATATGTGAACTAGAGAACCATTATCTCATCAATCCCACTAAGTAAATACCCTGTTGTGAGTATTCTTGTTTCAAGTATACTTTTCCAGAGTTCTGGCCCTCTACAAATTGCCCTGAGTAATACCAATAATAAGTGTCTGGAAGTGAGATTCAAACTTATGTCTTCTTGATCCCATGTACAGAATTCCATTCTCCCTTCCAAGTTGCTTCTCTGCCATGGATGATTGATCTGTGATGATTACTGAAGTCTTCATTCATAGTAGGAGGAAGGGGATTGAGAATATACAGATAATATCATTGCAAAAGCAATATTGGATGAGAAATATGATAATTTCTTCTCTGCCAACCTGCTTCATCCAGAATCAGTCAGGATATAACAATTAATGAGGATAAAAGGCAGCTTTAACTTTGTGGATTTACTTGCCATCCCAAAGTTCCTCATCCCCAAATACTGGTCTGTAATTGTCTAATAAGGTCTGTGGACTTATGCTAGATAGAAATCCTATGGAATCCCACCCTTTTTGTTTCATTTGTTTTCTGTCTCAAATGATCTTCCAGTGTGTTGTGTGCATCTCTCTAGACTGTTTAATTCAATAAACACTTTTAAAAACATCCTACTATGTGTCAAACAATGTGCTATGTTATGGTGCTATCAGAATATCATATAATAAAGAACAGAAAAATAAAGATTACTTAAAACTATATTATAAACCAGTAGTCATCAAAGCGATTTGGTACTGACTAAGAAATAGAATGATCAATCAGTAAAATAGGTTAGATACACACGATAAAATAATCAATAATTATAGTAATCTAGTATTTGATAAACCCCCAAACACCAGCTTCTGGGATAAGAACTCACTATTTCATAAAAAGAAATGCTGGGAAACAAAGAAATCTTAAAGAAGGGAAAGGGACCTGTATGTGCACGAATGTTTGTGGCAGACAACTGCCAGAATAGTGGCTAGAAACTGGAAACTGAGTAGATGCCCATCAATTGGAGAATGGCTGAATAAATTGTGATATATGAATATTATGTAATATTATTGTTCGGTGAGAAATGACCAGCAGGATTATTTCAGAAAGGCCTGGAAAGACTTATATGAACTGATGCTGAGTGAAATGAGCAGGACCAGGAGATCATTATATACTTTAACAACAATACTATATGATGATCAATTCTAATGGATGTGGCCATCTCCAGCAATGAGATGAACCAAATCTGTTCCAATAAAGTAGTAATGAACTGAACCAGCTACATACAGCAAAATAATTCTGGGAGATGACTATGAACCACTACATAGAATTCCCAATCCTTCTATTTTTGTCCACCTGCATTTTTTATTTCGTTCACAGGCTAATAGTACACTATTTCAAAGTTCGATTCTTTTTGTACAGCAAAATAACTGTTAGGACATGTATATTTAAATTGTATTTAATTTATACTTTAACATATTTAACATGTATTGGTCAACCTGCCATCTGAGGGAGGGTATGGGGGAAAGGAGAGGAAAAATTGAAACAAATTTGGCAATTGTCAATGCTGTAAAATTACTCATGCATATAACTTGTAAATAAAAAGCTATTAAAAATTCTGGGAAAACTGTAAATAACATGTCAGAAACTCAGCTTAGACATGCATCTCCCACCTCATACCAAAATAAGATCAAAATAGGTACATGATTTGAGCATAAAGGGTGATACCAAAAGCAAATTAGGAAAGCAAGGAATATTACCTATAAGATCTTTGGAGAAGGGAGGAATTTATGACCAAAGAGCTAAAGAACATAATAAAATGCAAAATGAATAACTTTGATTATATTAAATTTAAAAGCTTCTGCACAAACAAAATCAACACAAACAAGCTTAAAAGGGAAGTACAGATCTGGGAAAAAATTTTTATACTGGTGTTTCTGATAAAGGCCTCATTTCTAAAATATATTCAGAATTATGTCAGATTTATAAGAATACAAGTTGTACTCCAATTGAGAAATGATCAGTGGTTATGAACAGATAATTTTCTGATGATGAAATTAAAGCCATTTATAGTCAAATGAAAAATGTTCTAAACTAATATTAGACAAATACAAATTAAAATGTCTGAGGTATCACCTCATACCTCTCAGATTGGATAATGTGACAGGAAAAGGTAATGATATATGTGGGAGAGAATGTGGGAAAACCGGGACCCCAATGTATTGTTGGTGGAATTGTGAACTAATCCAACCATACTGAAGAGCAATTTGGAACTATGTCTAAAGGGCTATAAAACTGTGCATACCCTTTGATCCAGCAGTGTCAGTACTGGGTTTGTATCCTAAGAAAATCATAAAGGAGGTTTTGTGTGTGTGTGTGTGTATTCTCAGAGCTCAACAAAAAGTAAATGTATGTATAAAACACACACTTACATATGTATATGTATACATACACATCTCTAGCTGTATCATTTCTAACTCTAGCTCCATTTTTGTATCTATGTGTCTAATTTTTCTAAATAATATCTTTGATTTCATTGCTATAACAAACTTCCCGTGAAAAGACCTTCTCAACAACAACAACAAAAAGATAACCTCTCTGCAATGAACAGTTTTAGAAAGTATCCAGAGAACCTACAGGGTGTCCTCTAGATAATTTAAATCAGTAGAGGCTATCCTTCTGGAGAATCAAATTACCAATGCCTATGCACATTGGCTGAGTGAACTTGGGGGAGGGAAGAAGGTATCATAAATATAAAATAAGATGATAAGTTTGTGAGGATATATGCATAATGTAATGAGTGTTCACAGAAGAATGGCTTTCTCCTTTAATAATCATGAGTGTTCACAGAAGAGTGGCTTTCTCCTTTAATAATCAATCTTCTCTACTTCCATGATCTCAGCTGCAACCACTACATAAATGATTCTCAATTCTCTATCCTTGACCCCCTTTTTCCAATAGTCAAGGGGAGTGGTGATGAATTAAGTTAGGCATCAAGCAATCAATTGAAAACTTGAGGTTGGAACTATAGAAAGAGATTAAAGACAGAGATAAAGAATTGAGAGTTATTTATGTAGTGGTAACAGGACTGGAGAAGATATAGAACACCAGTAGTTCATTATGGCTAAATAATACAATATCAGAATATTTAGTATGAACTAAATTTGGAGAGATTATAGAGAGACTTAAATGCTAGATAAAGTAGAAATCAAATTATTTTGCATCATTAAAGAGGAAGGTTAGAGTGAGGAAAACATAAAAAATGAAAGAATGTTTATTCCCTTTTCCAATAGCCAAGATAAGTAGAGGTTCCAAGTATTCAGTTAAAAACTTGATGATGGACCTATAGAAAGAGATCAGGGTCAAGGATAGAGAATTGAGAGTTATTTATGTAATGGTTATAACTGAGGTCATGGAACTAGCAAAGATTGATTATTAAAGGAGAAAGTATATAAATCAAAACTAAAAGATCCAAGGACAGAATCTTGCAGAAAACAAGTGTTAATAGACTGGAGTCCAATAATGAAAAGAAAAGAAGCCAGAAGCAAAATAGATGCAGTAGAAAGAGGCAGGAGAGAAAACAGGAAAATGCCATGTCACAGAAACCAAAGAAAGGTGGCCAGTGATGTCAGATGCCTTAGGAAAATAAGTATTAAGAAAAGGTTAAATGTATTGATTATAAGGACATTTACAGAGTATTGTGACAGCAGAGGCTGAAAAGTAATGGAGTTCTGTGTAGTGCAGAGAATCCCATTGATTTCTGTTCCTTGAATGCCTTTCAACAACATGTTATACTAGTTAAATTAATCTACTTATTCAGTGCTCTACTGATCAAACTCATAAAAAACTATTTTACAGATCTAGAAAAATAACAAAGTTTATCTGGAAGAACAAAAAGGTCACATATTTCAAGGAAATTAATGAAAAAATGCCAATGAAGGTGGTCTAGCTACACCAGACCTAAATATATAATAAAGCAATAGTCGATCAGTGGAATAATTTAGGTTCCCAGGATAAAATAGTCAATAACTATAGCAACCTAGTGTTCAACAAACCTAAAAACCCCAGCTTGGGGGATAATAACTCACTATTTGACAAAAACTGCTGGGAAAAGTAAAAATTAGAATGGCAGTAGCTACACTACACCTAACACCATGTACCAAGATAAGATCAAAATGTGTTCATGATTTAGACTTATAATCTAGACTTTAGATTTAGGTTATAATATAACCAAATTAGAAGAGCAAAGGATAGAATGCCTCTCAGATCTGTGGAGAAGGAAGGAATTTGTGGCCAAAGAAAAACTAGAGTAAATTATGAAACACAAAATAGATAATTTTTATTATATTAAATTTAAAAAAATGTACATTCAAGGGTTCTCATAAAGGTCTCATTTCTAAAATAGATAGAATTGAGGGGCAGCTAGATGGCACAGTGGATAGAGTATCAGCCCTAAAGTGAGGAGGACCTGAATTCAAATCTGGCCATAACACTTTCTAGCTGTGACTCTGGGCAAGTCACTTAACTCCAACTGACTCAGAAAAAAAAAAAAAAGGAGAATTGACTCATTTTTTTTAAGAATTCAAGTATTTCTCAAATTGATAAATAGTCAAAAGATATGAACAACTTTCAGATGAGGAAACTTAAACCATTTCTATTCATATGAAAAGGTGCTCTAAATCACTATTGACCAGAGAAATACAAATTAAGACAACTCTGAGATACCACTACACACCTCTCAGATTGGCTAAGATGACAGAAAAAATAATCACAAATGTTAGAGGGGATGTGGGAAAACTAGGACACTAATGCATTGTTGGTGGAATTGTGAACTGATTGAACAATTCTGTAGAGTAATTTGGAACTATGCTCAAAGGGTTATGAAACTGTGTGTACCCCTTGATCCAGCACTGTCTCTACTGGGCTTGTATCCCAAAGAGATCTTAAAGCAGGGAAAGGGACTTGTATGTGCAAAAATGTTTGTGGTGGCCCTTTTTGTAGTGGTAAGAAACTGGAAACTGAGTGGATGCCCATTAGTTGGAGATTGGCTGAACAAGTAATAGTATATGAATGTGATAGAATATTATTATTCTATAAGAAATGATCAGCAGAACTATTTGGAAGAAGGCTGGACAGACTTACAAGAACTGATGATATGTGAAGTGAGCAGAACCAGGAGATCATTGTATATGGCAACAAGAAGATTATACGATGATCAATTCTGATGGACATGGCTCTTTTCAATAGTGAGGTGATTCAGCCAAGTTCCAATGGTGCTGAAATGAAGAGCGCCATCTATACACAGAGAGGACTGTGGAAAGTGAATATGGATCACAATATAGTATTTTCATTCCTTTTGTTGTTTTTTTGTTTGCATTTTGTTTTCTTTTTCATTCTTTTTTTCCTTTTTGATCTTGTGCAGCATGATAATTGTAGAGATATGTGTGGAAGAATTGTCCATGTTTAACACATAATGAATTACTTGCCATCTAGGAAAGGGGGTGGGAGAAGAGGTAGAAATTGGAATACAAAGTTTTCTAGGGTCAATGCTAAAAAATTATCCAAGGATATGTTTTGAAAATAAAAAAGCTTTAATTAAAAAAAAGTTTTGTGAGCCCCCAAGATAATTTAATATAGTATTCATAATAAAATTTTAAATTTGTCTGAGATGTTTTTGTCTATTATGTTACAAGTTGAAAATTATTTATTATAACTTAATAATCACACGTAAATATAATTTTAATATTGGATTTTTAAAGTTAGAAATAATTGGCAATATTTGGCTCAACACCCAACAAAAACATTCTTAAAGTGGTTCTTCACTGAGCTTATTTCTATATTTTGATTTAAAACAAGA
This sequence comes from Antechinus flavipes, assembly GCF_016432865.1. Classification (NCBI taxonomy): domain Eukaryota; kingdom Metazoa; phylum Chordata; class Mammalia; order Dasyuromorphia; family Dasyuridae; genus Antechinus; species Antechinus flavipes. The sequence goes on along the minus strand of NC_067401.1, from coordinate 4,140,905 downwards.
ACAAACTGAAAATGTATGCACACAAGTATGTAAAAATGGCAGGAAATTTTAAAAGTTCTCTAAGATATGGAAATTAAATTTAAAAAAAAATAAAAGTCTTTAGCTATCTAGCCAATAAATAAAAGTGAATGGCTAGTTTGATCTAAAATGTAATAACTTTTCTACTGGCTTTAAATGTTAAATATGCTTAAATTTCAGTTGCATATATTACTTCATTTTAAAATAATGTTTACATAAAAAACTTTTATAAGAATTTTTTTTCAAATATGACTTTCTTCTCTTCTAGCAATGGCATAGCAGATATACCCACATAGAAATTATACTGAATGATTGACTGAGGTTGTCAGTCAGTTAAACTGAATATCCAGTAGATAGAAGAAGTAACCTAGACAAAGGATAAGTCCAAATTGGAAAATAGTCTTATTTCTTTAAGACACTAAGAATGGTCTGTGATGGTTTCAAGATCACTAGGAATGTACATACTGAGATATTATGATTTTCCAACAACTTAATATTTGTGCTATGCAAATATTTGTAACACCTTGTTCAGATGATTATACAGATAATAAGGTATGATTACAGAGCAGCATGAAAGAACTACTCTGGTGCAGTGTACAGAATGGAAATAATGTATTTGGCCATCCATTGGAAACCCTTGAGGTGCTTTGGAAACAATTTGATGAAAAGTTGAGAACCTGCAAGATTTTGCACTTAGTCATGAGTAGTCACCATTTAATCACTGCCCAAAATTGTGAGTGATCATGATGGTTGCATATCACTGCAGAAACACACTTCAAGTGCTGGGAAAGGGACTTTTAAGGCCTTTGAGAAGTCAAAATGATAGTGAGGGGAGTAAAATAGCCTGCTTTTCCCAGAATCTCTGATCATATTAATACTGTTTTCAGAACTGTTCTTAGAGTAAGAGGTTAAAAAGTTGCCATGGTAGACTGACTAAGTAGATAATCAGATTGAAAGGGAAGCATGGTCAGGGTCTGCTAGATGGATTGAAGCATGTGCATTTGTACTGGCTGACTAATCAATAAAGACAGCAGAGTCTAGGGGTACCAATTCCAAAAATCAGTGCATTAAGTCTTAAGGCCATTGTCTCAGAAAATCAAGAGTTGTAGAGGAATCAAAAGCATAATTTGCTTACATTAGTACTAAAGCGAATTTACATTCCCTAAGAATATGAGAAAGACAAAACAGACAAAAAACATAGAGACAGAGAGAATATGAGTAGTCCATTGTCTCCCAAGTCTCAATGCAATTTTAATCTTTAATAAGATCAGAAATATAAAGGCAACAAACTTACATAAACACCATTAGAAAGTATGATGAATTTTCATATTACTTTTGGGAATTTTTAATAATACTGTTGAAATCATAATCCTAAAAAGCCTTGTGCTACACCCTACATATTTCCTGCAGTTTCTGGATCATCTTCCTCATCCAGGTGAGTTAGCAGAGCAGGGTCTGTTGCTTGGCTACCTCTGACCCCTAACCATCTCACTTAGACTTTTTCTTGTGGGATCATGTAAAAACTGACATAATGCAGCAACATCTTGTTCTTGAAATGATCTGAAGGCGAAGATTTCAAATACAATCTCTTCAGTCACTCAGCAGTAGTTGATAGAATTTTTTTTCAAAGTTAAAAAATCAGCTAGAATTATGGGTAGCAGGAAGCTGTGACTATTGAATTTTAATGAGAAACATCAATATTTTAAAATTTTAAATAATTAAAATTTCAAATGTTTTTGGTTTATTTGTAGCATTTATGCTTTTGAAGTTATTAAAACTTAAAAATGCACTAAGTTTGAGAGACTCCTAGTATTCTAAGCATTTCTTATGTGCTTGGCACAGTGCTAAATGCTGGAGATACCAATACAAAAAATAAATACATCTTTTGCCTTCATGGAGCTTACATTCAAAGGGAGACTAACAATGAATGAAGGAGAGATAGAAGGTGGGAATGGTGATACTGACTAGAAATGACTGGGGCTGGGGCCCATCTCTAGGTCAGTCTGCAAGGTAAGATGAGGCAAGCCTTCATGAGGAACAGAAGTCAAGGTTGCAGTTGGAGGGGTAAACAGGAGCATATGGATAATGGTTGGGATGCATGCAGATGATTTTATAACTTAAAGTGGAGTCAGGTAGCTACAGAAAAAATATTTTGTTCTGGGATTTCAAGCAATGAAAATAGGCCCATAAATGAGAAAGTCTGTTCATTGTGAAAGTCAAAGTCAACAATTCTATTGTGATCCTTAAAGACTATAATATTCTTAATATTTCACATATCTGTTCCAGTATGCAAAATACTTTATAGGTTTTCTGTACAAATATTATTATACCCATTTTTTTTTTCAGATGAGAAAACAGAGGCACAGAAAACAGCAGTCACTTCCCTAAACCATAGGACTCTTAAGATTTGGGGCTAGGATTTCAGGCATTTTGACTCCTAAATACAACTCTACTCATTCATCCCATGCTAGCTATTTCTGTGTCCCTAAATCCCCAAGTTTTCTAATTTTGAAATAAAACTTCAGATCTCCCATTACAGGATTCAATATTTTTCAGAGGGTTTTGAAGGGATCATAGAGAGTCCTTTGGTCTAAACTTCTCAATTTACAGATAATAACACCAAGAGTGAGAGTGAGAAAGAGAAACAGATTAGCCAATGGACACCCATTGTAAATCACTGGAAGACTCAAGATAAAAACTTACTCCAGTTTGAAAGTCATTATTCTTTCCACTGCACTATCCTACCTTCTGATTATCTTCCCAAATATGCACAACTATAGTGAGTATAGCATAATCATTGGAAACTTAGAGATCTGGCTTAGAGATCTGGATTGAAGTCCAGACTTCAAATTTAAAAGCTGTGTCATCTTGGAAAGTCATTCTATTTCTCTATCTCCATTTCTCATCTCTAAAATGTGTTGAAAAAATTTGACCTCACAAGGACACCAGGAGGAATATATCATGTTAACTGTGAGGCACAAGGTGGACGTGGAGTCTCTGTTGTTAAATCCTGACAGCAGTATTCATCTTGATCAATCCACTTTTCCTTTTTCACTTCCCTGATGATGTTGTGATGAAAACTGCCTTTCCAGAGACATAATTGGTGTCTCCCTATTAATATAAGCAGGATCTCTTTTTCTTTTCTTCTTTTTTAAATTTGAATTTAAATTTATGGTCATATCTAGATCTCATTCTGACACATACATTACATTTCTAAGATCAACAATCTAAAATCCCTTTATCTGATCATTCTCTTCAATACATTTAAAGGTAGTTTTAATCTTGTATTCCATTTTTTTTCTCTCTCCTCTCCTCTCTCCCATCCCCAAGACATCAAGTAATCTGATATAAGTTAAATGTGTAATTACTCATTTGTCCATTGTATATATTTCCATATTTGTCATTCTTCACCTAAAAAAAATCAGATTAAAAAGGGGAAAATCAAACAAGCAAATGAATAACAACAGCAACAAAAAGGAGAAAATATGTTTTGATCCCCATTCAGCCTCCATAGTTCTCTCTCTGGATGTAGAGGGCACTTTGCATTACAAGTCTATTAGAATTGTCTTGAATCACCTCATTGTTGAAAACAGCCAAATGCATCAGAGTTGATCATCACATAATTTTGTTGCAGTAGTCTCTTGGTTCTACACACTTCACTCAGCATTGTTTATGTAAGTCTTTCCAGGCTTTTCTGAAATCAGCCTGCTCATCATTTCTTGAGCAATAATATTCCATTTCATTCATATACCATAACTTATTCAGCCATCCTCCTATTGATGGGCATGCACTTAGTTCCCAGTTCTTTGTGACCACAAAAAGGGCTGCTACAAACATTTTTGCCCATGTGGATCCTTTTCCCTTTTTGATAATCTCTTTGGGATACAGACTCAGTAAAGACACTTCTAGATCAAAGGATCCTATTCCCAATTACCTAGGTAGCTATGAACCCAAAGGAGCATACGTGGTCAAATCTAGTTCTTCCATTTGCTGCCTGTGAGGACTTGAGTAAGTCATTTCTGAGGGCCCTAGATTGGATGACCTCTGAGACTTCTTTGACCTCCAAGTCTATGATTCTACAACTTATGATCTTATGAATGATTTCATGTAAGGTATCCAGTAAAAACAATTTCATATGGTGTTTCCAAAAGAATTGTTTAATAAAAATCTAATCATTTGAATTTTTAAATATTGTGTATTTATAATGTAGCACTGGATTAAGTTGTAGATCTGGAATCAGGAAGACTCATCATCCTGAGTTCAATTTCAGCCACAAGACACTTGATCCTGTATGATCCTGGACAAAGTCAGTTTGTCCTGTTTGTCTCAGTTTCCTCATCAGTAAAATGAGCTAGAGGAAGAAATGGCAAACACTCCAGTAACTGCCCAAAAACTCAAATGAAGATTTGGAAATATTTAAAAATAACCGAATAACAGCAACAAAATCTATAATGGAATAGATAAATATAGTTATCCAGTGACATCAGTTGGAAATATAGATATATATGATGGTATCTTTGATAAAATATCCAAAACTGATAGAATTCTTTAATATAATGTACCAAGTGTATTTATTCAATGAAATGATACCTTTTCCTCTTTATAGATCCATGGATCGGGCAGCATTCTGTGTAAGTGTAAAGAACCATACAATATTAGCCTAGTTTTCCAGACCTGGAAATAAAATACAAGAAGTCTTGGAGATGAACGCTGAACACATCTTCCTCCTTTGACTATAAACATCAATCTTTTCCCCATTACTTTGATCTGAGGGAAGTAATCATGTTTATGTGGAATCGTTTATGTGTACAAATCTCTGTACCAAAACCCGACCAGATCCAGGAATAGTTCACCTCCGACTGGCATTGTGCACCAGAGCAAGGATCTAATTCATCCACACTGACTATTGTCTCATCCCAAGGATAATTCTAGACTATGTCAAAAAATAAACAGGTTGGGATCTGAATTTGTATAGGCCCCCACCCTCTGAGACTTCCCATTGCTATTAAAATCCAGTCTACTTTTCATCCTGACATGGAAGTAAGAATGGGAGGACAAAACTCAGGAGTTTTTGTCGAGTAGACAACTTTCTTTTAGCTTTTTCCATTTCTAGCTCTTAAATATGCCGGGGTTTGTCCTTTGAGGTCATTACTGAAGTTAGATCATTGAATCTCTTCATTATTTCACTTGCATTTTTCCTCCTCATTGTCAGACATATGATGAGGGTCTTCGCTTATCAGTGAAACTATATGTAACTAACATGTTTCAGAATCAAAGAATTATTCTGAAATGGACAGTTATAGTCCAGGGAAAATAAACTGGAAATTGTTCTATATTTATCTGTCAGAAATACACGTTTGAAATTTCTGCTCAGCTGTTGTTTGGTCCACAAAGCAGTTGACAAGCTTTGAATTAGCTCAGGACTAATGTATCACAGTTATCAAAGTCATTTCAGGGGATGTGTGTGTGTGTGTGTGTGTGTGTGTGTGTGTGTGTGTGTGTGTTTTTCCCTACAACTTGTAAAAAAAAATTGGCTTGGGAATTTCTTTTTTGTTGTTGTTGCTCTGGAGATAAATTAGGTTTGAGAGAGGGATGTTAGTGTCCATCACTGTAAATGAAAGCAGCAAGTGATTCAGAAGTTACTGTGATATGAACCAAGATCCTATAGAAATATTCATATAGATAGATAAAATCTTTAAGTTGCAATTCTTTTTTCCCTTCTCACTAACCTTTCCTCCCTCCCCTTTCCCTAATTTCTCTCTGTCTACAACTATTCTTCTTTCTCCATGTTTCCTCCCTCTGCTTTCTCCTTTTCTGGTTCAGTATATCAGTCTGTTCTTGGATCTCTGTTTTTCTCTTTTTGTCCTGTTTCTCTGCCTCCCTTCTTCTCTTGACCCTCTTTTGACTTAGCATTTGGACTCTGTACCTACTTTTCTATCTTATATTCTTACCAAGTTAGGGTCCCAAAGCTAGAATAGTGAACCCTTCAGAATTCAAAGTGCAATCTTGAAAATTCGAAAAAGTCTTTCTCTACTATATCTCATGAGTCCCATCCAATACATTCTCCCAAATACTGATACCTAGTTATCTCCTCGGTATCATTAATATAAACCATTATTGATCCAATGCAATTTTAATTAGTTGGTATTTTCTTAGTATCATCCAATTAATATTAACTAGTTAAAGTAAAATGTACACACACACATATATATATTTATTGAAAAGATAGAGCAAGAGCTGAAATGCAAAAATATACCTCTGAACATTTCTCTACCCTTTGTGAAGAAAAACAAGTTGTTGCTACATCAGACGCTGGCCCCAGTTATGGCACACTTCTCTCTACCACCTTAATTCCTATGGAGTCTGGGCTCAAACTTAAGAACTGCCAATCATTTCTTCCCCTAAATTAACTTCTGCATTTGCCATGGTTGATGACAAAATTGTTTCCTTGCTTGTATGACATGTGATATCAACTTCTAAAGTGATTCATTTTGGAACTGGATCAAAGTGGGTTGATCCATAACTGGCTTACTGGGCTCCTGTGCTATGTGGCTCCAGCAGATTCTGTCATGGAATCCTGGGACTGGATCTCGAGTTTTCCAACTTTTTGAAGTTAACAAGATTACTGCATCTCTGATATTTATTCATCTGGAATCAAAGAAGAAGAGAAAGAGAAGAAACAAAAGTGCCATATGTAGGAGCTACATGGTGACCAGGTAAGAGAAGGGTTCTCTACCCAAAGATTCCAGAATTTCTTTCTCACTTCCACAGCGAAGAGAAAGAAAAACTGTATCCCTCAATCTGAGTCTAAGTACTCACATGAAAAAGAGACAACTCAGCATCCAATTGAGCAGCAGTAAGCAAACAGAAAACAACCTGGCGTGAAGTATATACATGTGTGGGGAAAGGATCTCCCATTTACCCCACCATACATTCACAAGGACATACTCTGAAGATTTTGATTGCTTGCAGGCAGATATACTGAGCACTATCCTAGAAATCAAGTTATGATGGGCTTTAAATGACAAAAAAGTAGCCTCACTATGATTCTTGGCAAGGAGACACTGAAATTCACGATCATGAGAAGATGCTGGTTAGATTTTCATATTAGAAATATTGTGGGCAGCCTGGATATGCTCAGTTGTTTTGTTTTTTTCTGCTTCACATGATAAGTTTTTAGATATAGCACTATCTTCCCATATTTTTCTGGAAGTCATCCAGATCATCAAACTCTCTCAAGTGGGAGCTCTAGAACTGGGTTCAAAAATTGGACTGAAAAGTCAACAAGGTGAAATGGAAGCACAGAGGAAGATGAACACAGAGCTGCATAAAATGCCAATTAACCGGTACAATACTTTTCATTTTTCCTAAATTGGCCACGCATTCTAGGGTTTCATGATCATAACAACTGGCATTTCTAATCTAGAACATCAGTGAGAGTAGGAAGGAACTGGCCACTTTCTCTATATGTGCTTTGGAGCTAAGCATAGCAATTACTTGAATTCTGTTTTCTATGAACTACTTCGATAAAAATCTTATGAAGTACTCAGTGGTTTTCAAACTTTTGTTTTCAGGATCTTTGTCCTATTAGAAATTATTGAGGATCTCTCCAAAGAGTTTTTGTTTATTTGGATTATATTTATAACATTTACCATATTGGCAATAAAAACTATTTTTGAATTTGTAGACCCTCTAAAAGGGTTTCAGAGGTCCCCAGGATTCTCTAGACCATACTTTACTAAGTGATGGGAAAATGAAATCTTCATGCAGGGAAGTACTGTGAAAACCAGGAAGTAGCCGAGAAAGAATCAGAAAAGAGGCCTTGGCTTGGGAGTCTGAAGAGATGGGTTGGAACCCAAGTTCTGCTACAACTTATTAACCATATGACCTTGGGTACTTTTTGGATCTCAGTGTCTTCAGCAGTAGAATTAGATGGGTGAGCTAGAAGATCTTTAATGTATCCTCCAGCTCTGAATCTGTGGTTCTGTGGTAATCATGCAACTTTCTCCCGAAACCAGTTAAGAAAAGAAGTAAACCTGAGATAAATATATTAGTCACTTGAGATGGAAAGATAGAACAACCCCTTTTTCATCTTTACTCATCACTGGCTCTTTTATCTTCTATTGGAATTCCTTTTAGGTTGCCATTTTAAATTTTACAGCAAGAGAAGGGAGTGTTAAACTATTTGGGCCACAGTTTCTTCATCTTTAATATCACAGGATTAGATGAGGCAGGTGACAGAGTGAAAAGAACAATGCATGTAGAGTCTAAGACAGCATGAGATAATGAAGAGAGCACTAGATACATGGTCTGAAAGATGGATTCAGATCCCACCTTGGACTAAATCCAACTTACAACATATATTATTGGGATAAATCTCTATTTTGCCCTTACTTTCTCATCTTTAAATTAGGATGCTGAAAATCACATTCACAATTAAATCTCAGCTTATATGATTCTGTGGTTAAATTATTTCTAACAAACTTCCAGATCAAAAATTCAAATGCTAGACTTAGAACTTGGGGTCAAGTTTTAGCTGGACCACCAACTAGTTGTGCTATTTTAGGAAAGTTGCGTCACCTCTGCGAAATGTACTTACCTTTCCCAATCACTATTTGATGTCATTGGATTAAATCACCTCTAAGATCCTTTCCTTCTAGTTCTCCTATTCCCATGACTTCATTCGTTTCCCACAAGTTCCCTTAGGGGCAAACAGAAAGTGCAATTTTGGAAGGAAGTCCAGGGAAGATTAATGAAAGGCCAAGAAGTCAATTGGACCTGAAAGAGAGAGCAAAGTAGCTACTGCTTTTATCCTGGTTTGACTTCTCATTTGGGTAGAAGCAGCAGAATTCTTTCCTGATGGCTTTGTTTGTTAAATTTAGCGGCATCTTCCTAGGATCTGACTTCACATCTGGACCCCATTGCTTAGTGAAGGCTAGAAGGTATGCTTTCCTTACCAACTTCAAAGGAAGTCTGGAGTATGAGTTGCTAGACCTTGATTTGTTGCAATCCTCCTCATTCCCCTTTCTTCCTGCCCCTTTCCCCCAACTCAGCTTCTGGACTTTATAGATTTTATCCAATATTGATATGGTGCCAAGTCTGAGTAGAGCAATGCTACAGCTGGCTCTGATATAGTCTTTGAAGGCTTACACTAAATACAGTTTATTTCATGGGCTATAGCTGGGACCTCATGAGGTTAGCAAGGAAGATGTTATTAATTTGATTTTACAGATGAGGAAATTGAGTTTTGGAGAGAGAAGGCACTGCCCACATCTCCTGACCAAATTGAATGCTTTTCCTACCTGTCATAGCGTTAATGTCTCCATGCTTATGAGTTGTTGTTTTTACAGACATAAATGCAGATGTAAATCTAGCTATAAATATCGTTCAGTGTGGTACAGGGCATAGAGAGCAGGCCTCTAAGCCAGGAAGATTAGGTACAAGTCTTAAGCCAACACTGTGAGACCCTGGTTATGCAGCAAGCAGGGAAATATTCTCATTCTCTCTCTCTCTCTCTCTCTCTCTCTCTCTCTCTCTCTCTCTCTCTCTCTCTCTCTCTCTGTCTCTCTCTGTCTCTCTCTCTCTCTTTCTCTCTCTCTCTATTTCTCTCTCTGTTTCTCTCTCTGTTTCTCTCTCTCTCTTTCTTTTCTTCTCTCTCTCTCTCTCTCTCTCTCTCTCTCTCTCTCTCTCTCTCTGTATATGTAGCATAGCAAGGACTAACCTGCATTAGCAAGAGATTCCTCACATGAAAGTTCCTCCAAGATATTCTCTCTCTCTCTCTCTTTCCTGATCCTCTCTCTCCCCTGTCTCTACATTGCTCTTTCCACCCCTTCCTCTCTCCCTCCTCTTCTCTCTTTACTTTCTCTCCCTCTCTCTGTCTTTCTTTCTGAATACAATAATCATAACTCATACAACCATCCTCATAATCCCTTACATTAATGTGGTATTGTAACAACCAATCATTAAGAAATTATTCACTGTTCATTATGTACCTGACCCTAATCCAGGTGCTGGGATACATTTCCATAAAAAAAAAGTTCCTTTTCTCAACAGGATACAATAAAGCTTCTCCCCTCCCCAAAGAATATCTAGCTTATTTCATGACTGTAGAACTTAGGGATTCTGTCACTCACATTTAGGGAAATCTAGACATGAACTATATATACACAAATTCCTTCTCACTTCTGCTTCTTGGAATGGCTTTTTGTCTTCAAGAATCAGTTCAAGAATCACAAGCTTATTCCCCTTAAGGGTATTTTATGTAAGTTTTATATGTGTCTGGTATATTCCGACATACATGAATGTTATCTCCTTCAATTACTGGATAGGCTGCCCGAGGTCAGGGAACTGTTTCTTGTTATTTGTATCCACAGCCTTTATTACAGTGCCAGAAATTTTTAGCAAGAGTCTAATAAATGTTTATTAAAATATTTTGGAGATTTTTCCAGAATAAAACTCCAGAATGAGGGCAATAAAGTGAGGAAAGAAAATTACTATCTTTGTTCATATCTTTTTTCATTCATTTTGCCTTCATTTTTCTTTTTTTTCCCTTCTTTTATTCCCCCCCCTTTTTTTCATTCTTCTTTATGTTATCACTCTCTCCTAAAAAGCCTCTCTTTATGACAAATAATTTTTGGTAAGAAGCTCTTTGGCCACATTTGAAAATATATGCCTCATTCCTCATGTTTCTCTTCAAAGAGAAGAAATCATGATTCTTCTGCATACATGATTGGTCATTGACTTTGATGAGAGGCAATCATTCTGAGACTACAAGGTTTGGGTCCAATCCTGAAGATATGAACGAAGATAGTAATTTTCTTTCCTCACTTTATTGCCCTCATTCTGGAGTTTTATTCTGGAAAAATCTCCAAAATATTTTAATAAACATTTATTAGACTCTTGCTAAAAATTTCTGGCACTGTAATAAAGGCTGTGGATATAAATAACAAGAAATAGTTCCCTGACCTCGGGGAGCCTCTCCAGTAATTGAAGGAGATAACATTCATGTATGTCGGAATATACCAGACACATATAAAACTTACATAAAATACCCTTAAGGGGAATAAGCTTATTATTATTATTGGTCAGTTGGTAAAGTATATAAGGCATTGCCTTTTGCATAGATGACCAATTGGATGTTCTAAAGAAATAGGGACAAATTGATGTTTTCTTTTGTTCAGTCATTTCAGTCATGTCCAATTCTCTGTAACCTCATTTGGAGTTTTGCTGGCAGAGATACTGGAGTGATTTGCTATTTCCTTCTCCAATTTATTTTACAAATGAGGAAACTGAGGCAAACATAATTAAAATGGGTTTGTGTAAAGTCACACAGCTAGTGAGTGACTGAGGCCAGATTTGAACTCCCAATGATGAATTTCCCTGCTTCCAGGCCTGGTGCTCTATCTACTATACAACCTACCTCCCTAGGTGTTTAATAAAAGTGTTTAAAATGTGGTAAAATAAACTGTATTCAAATAGGATTTGAGTAGTTTAAGACAGAAAATGGATTGTGGTATAAATATAAAAGCATTATTTACTTTGCAAATAATCTGTTGAGTAGTAAATTATTTGTATACAGTCTGGTGACGTAAAAGGAGTAAAGAACTTTTATTATTTAAAAATCATGGTATTATGAAGAAACAGTTTCAAAATTTCAGATTGAGAATGAATACCATGGTCAAAACTGAGAGCTATAAAACATGTGGCCCCTCAACTCATTTGCATGTAACTATTTTGAGATTAAAAGCATACAACTTAAAAATGAAAAAAAAAATGGAAAGGTTATATAATTAATTTTCAACTGCTTTCCAGTGTTGAAAGGCTCTGTCTATCCCCTTAAAATAAAGACAAAGGACAACAGAACTAAACAATAGAAAATAAAATGCAATTTCATTACTATTTTTCTAATTTAATATACAACTAAACTCCCCCCATATCAAACAACATGTAACAGAAATTCATAGATTTATAGTCAATCTTCTTTTCTTATTCCATGTATTTATGATTAAATTTTTAATAAAAAGATGTTTGTAAAGCTATGAAAATCTGGCTATCGACATAGACATAAATGAGAGTAAATTTGTCATGACAAAAAATTTTTTTATTCAGTTCAACTCAACAAGAATTTATTTACTATTTTGTCAAAGGTACTATAAGAGGTGATGGGGATATCTTGTCTACATCTATCTATATAAAGAGATAAAAAGGTAGATCTAGATAGAGTATTCTAGGAGGGGCAGGGAGCGTGATGGGGAATCTTTTCAAATCCATAGACATAAGAGAGGATACATGTTTCTAAATAGTATGGAATTCCACAGTTGGATAGAAGTTTGCAGTCCATAGAAAAATTCATGTCTCTTTTGGGAAATATTCAAGATGGCAAAGATATTGAGAAAACTGCAATTCCAATCCAGGTCCCTAACTCTCAGGCTACTGCTCATGGACTTACTCGTGAAAGCTTACACTGCAGGGAAATTCATCATTGGGAGTTCAAATCTGGCCTCAGACACTCACTAGCTGTGTGACTTTACACAAACTCATTTTAATTATGTTTGCCTCAGTTTCCTCATTTGTAAAATAAATTGGAGAAGGAAATAGCAAATCACTCCAGTATCTCTGCCAGGAAAACTCTAAATGACGTTACAGAGAGTTGGACATGACTGAAATGACTGAACAACAGAAAACACCAATTTGTCCCTATTTCTTTAGAACATCCAATTGGTCATCTATGCAAAAGGCAATGCCTTATATACTTTACCAACTGACCAATCCTTGTTTTAGGCAAAAATATTTCCCTACCTTTTCAGCACCAAACTGTGTTATGTGAAAGGATGCCTAACAGGATGATATCTTCAACATGTGATGACTGATATAGTGCTGAAGGGGAACCTGGGATAAAAGCCTACCTAGAGAGCTGGAAGGACTTGTGAGTCATTGAGCCCACAATTCATTTTATACATGAGAAACCTTAGAGTCAGAGAAGTCCTGACTTGCGTAAGGTCATGTGGTTAGTGGATGCAGAGCCAGGATTCAAAGCTAGTTGCTGTGATCCTAATGAAAACCTGCTTTTGCAGTAATGTGATGAAAAATCAGGGGCAGTTTGAACAAAATTTTTTGAGGTAACCTTGTTATCATAGAGAGTGAAATAGACTTACCTACATGTCATATTAATTTTTGCTAATACATGCAATCAACAAACATTTGTTAACATCTATTCTGGACACAAAATCAAAGACTGAAACATTCCCTTCTTTCACAAAGATTCTCTTCTCTCACTGAAGATTTCTTCTCATTGGGAATATTTTAACCACCAAGGGGGAAAAGAACAATGCCTGCTAGACTTTCTAGATAAAAGGCAGCTTGGCACACCTCATCTGAATTTTAAAAGGACCATAAACTATTTATATTTGCTTCCCACTATAAATTACTTGATTTTTGATGTTCTGAATTTCCATCTGAGCATTTCCCTTAATGTTTTACTACTATTATAAATCATTTATTTAGTCAGCCTTTTAACAAAATCTCCTAGAGAGGGAAAAACTATAAAATAAATTTATCATTGAGTGTTTTACTAGCAGTTTCCAAACTTGTAAACATACTCTAGTGATTTTAAATTAACTGATGAGCTCTGCTTGCTACTGGAAGCCTTTTAAATAAATACCCACCTCCTGCCCTTCTTGTTTATGTCACCTTTAATGATGGAAATTATCCTATGGCCTGGCATTGTGACTTATAAGTTATTGCCGAAGAACTACCACACAGATGGTCAGAAAACATCTCTCTTCTGCCTGCTTTTGTCTTCCTTGCACGGTACCCAAAATATAACTGCTGTTGAAGAAATCATTTTTTAACTTATGCTAGAAAGAAGCTGGTTGTACCCTGACTATTAAGTTCCTGGGAATAATAATCTGAGACACAGACCAGACTCAAGTGATTCAGTATAGCTTCTTTAGTTTTCTAAAGAAATCATTCAGTCTGCCCTCAGACACTTAACACTTCCTAATTGTGTGTCTGTGGGCAAGTCACTTAATCCCAATTGCCTCAGCAAAAAATAAAAATAAAAAAAGAAATCATTCAAACCTTCTTCTAGGAGGAAGAACCACAGCGCTTAAGAGTTATATGAGGAATGCCAGTCAAGGGCCATCTTTATCAGCCCTAAAGACGATGTTGCATCTTGGACTATAGGTACGCTCACAAGAGAGAGTGGATGGATCAATCAGTTGCATATTGTATCCAAAAATATTGCTTAAACTTTGTTCAGAATGAATCAAGAACAGCCTTTTCACGCAGGAATTGTTTTTTTCATTTTTAAAATAATAGCTTTTTAATTTTAAAAATACATGCCAAGATAATTTTCTTTCTTTCTTTCTTTCTTTTTTCTGTATTCTTTCTTCTTATTATTATTATAGCTTTTTATTAAAAGTTATATGCATGTGTAATTTTACAGCATTGATAATTGCCAAACCTTTTTTTTTCCAATTTTTCCCCTCCTTCCCCCATCCCTTCCCCCTGATGGCAGGTTGACCAATACATGTTAAATATGTTAAAGTATAAATTAAATACAATATAAGTATGCATGTTCTAACAGTTATTTTCCTGTACAAAAAGAATCAGACTTTGAAATAGTGTCTAATTAGCCTGTGAAGGAAATCAAAAATGCAGGCGGACAAAAATAGAGGGATTGGGAATTCTATGTAGTGGTTCCTAATCATCTCCCAGAGTTCTTTCCCTGGGTATAGCTGGTTCAGTTCATTCCTGCTCTATTGGAACTGATTCGGTTCATCTCATTGCTGGAGATGGCCACGTCCATCAGAATTGATCATCATACAGTATTGTTGTTGAAGTATATAAGGATCTCCTGGTCCTGCTCATTTCACTCAGCATCAGTTCGTGTAAGTCTCTCCAGGCTTTTCTGAAATCATTCTGCTTGTCATTTCTTACCAAACAATAATATTCCATAACATTCATATACCACAATTTATTCAGCCATTCTCCAATTGATGGGCATCCACTCAGTTTCCAGTTTCTGGCCACTACAAAGAGACCTGCCACAAACATCCGTGCACATACAGGTCCCTTTCCCTTCTTTAAGATTTCTTTGGGATATAAGTCCAGTAGAAACACCATGCAGGAAATCTTTAGGTTACACGGCTATTTCCAGGGTTTTCTCAGAAGTAAAGGAGGAAGTGAGCAGTTGGGTGTCTCAGTGGATAGAGGGTTGTGTCTAGAGTCAGGAACTTGAGTTCTGTAATGTCAGGTTAGCTTTCTGGAGGTCCTCTGGATGGCCTTGGTCTCAGCAGGATAGTCACCACGAGGATGGACAGGAATAGAGTCTAAAGTCTTTATTGTCTTCTTCACAGTCTATGTCTGTCACAGTCTGACCCAGTCTCCGTCTGACCCAGTCTCCTCCATCAGTCTGGCAGTGTGACAGTCTCAATTAGTCTCCAATTCTCTCAGCCCTTAAATACCCTATTACAATTATATCAATTGTAGAACCATTGCATCACCATGCTAAGTACTAAATATATGTAAACTAGAGAACCATCATCTCATCAGTTCCACTGAGTTACCACCTTGTTGTAAATATTCTTGTTTCAAGTAGACTTTTCCAGAGTTCTGGCCCTCTACAGAGTTCAAATCCAGCCTTAGCCACCCACTAGCTGTGTGATCCTGGGCAAGTCATGTATCCCCATTTGCCACAATTTCCTCATTTATAAAGTGAGCTGGAGAAAAAAATAGCTGATTATTCAAATGAGGTCATTAAAAAGTCAGATATAACTGAAATAATTGAACAAGTGTGCACAATAGAAAGAATTTTGAATTTGGATATGAGCCAGGAACCAGTCAAACTGAAAAAATATATATCATTAAGTAAGCCAAATACTGTCTCTACCCTCCATCTCCCACCCAATTGCTACAAAATAATGTAATAACATTGGAGAAGTGAGAAGATATTGAGGGCTAAAGCACAGTCCCTCATCTTTCCAGCCCAAGACCATGGATTTGAGCTGTAGCCAAATGATCATCACAGAAGCTGTGTAAAAAGCCTGGGCTAGAATCTGAAGCTCTGAGCCAAGGTGGCAGCTGGTGACATCTGAACTGATCATGGATTCAGCCCTTGGTCCAGGGACTCAACACAGAGGTCTAACCTAGAGGTCTGATTGGGAGGCTGCTCAGAACAGATGTGGAAGTCAATCCCACTTCAGGAAAGCAGCTCAGGAGGGGTCTCTCAGAGGATCCAGGACCACAGACAACTCGGAGGAGGCATCTAGCTAAGTCAAAAATGCTGGTTAGTATAAAGTAGATCACTGAAAAAATGAATACGTATCAATAACAATTAATAAATAAAGACTGAATATGAAGCTAGGGATGCTCGGGACACACCCAGAGGAGGAAAATGGCAGTATGATGGCTAATAAGCAAAGCCTTGGGGGGGGGGCGGGGAATGTCTTAAGGTTAATAGAAATTTCAAGAAGAAACAATGCAATCATTTTGTTTTGTTTTGTTTTGTTTTTGTGAAGCAATTAGGGTTAAGTGACTTGCCTGGGATCACATCGATAGTAAATACTAAGTGTTTGAGGCCAGACAGGATTGTTGTTGGGTTTTTTAATAGTTAAAAAAAGGATTTCAAAGGCAATTGGGACAATAGAGGAAATAACTGAAAAATAAATGAGAGTAATGGGGAAAAAAGAACTGGAAGGAGAATTAACATTTTGGTACAAAAAGTACAGCACATAATGCAAATACAAACTCCTAGAAAATTAGGATGGTATAAATAAAATTTACTGGTTCTTTGAGATAATGAGAGATTTGAAAAGAAATACAAAAGATTGGAGAAATAGCAAAAAAAAAATGTCAAAAAACAACCAGACCTGGAAAACATCAAAAAGAAATAGCTTCAGAATCCCCAGACTACCTGAAAAACATGATACAAAAGCAATTGAATATCATTTTTCAATAAATCATGAAAGAAAACTGTTCAGCTCTCATAGAAAAAGAGAGTAAATTGAAAATGGACAGAATCCACTAGCCATTTACTGAAAGAAACTTCACCATGAACATCATAGACCAAATGCAGAACTTTCAGATCAAAGATAAAACATACTGCAAGCAGCCAGAGAGAAAGTGCTTAAGT
This sequence comes from Antechinus flavipes, assembly GCF_016432865.1. NCBI lineage: Eukaryota > Metazoa > Chordata > Mammalia > Dasyuromorphia > Dasyuridae > Antechinus > Antechinus flavipes. The sequence continues at coordinate 4,123,753 of NC_067401.1, read as the reverse complement.
ACTGAGGAAGCACAGTCAGAATCACAAGATTCAGCAGCTACCACAATAAAGGATCAGAAAGCTTAAAATAAATTTCCAAATTGAAAAGATATGGGCTTACAACCAAGAATAAGTTACCCAGAAAAACTGAATATAATTAAGGGTGCTAGTAGGGGGTAAATGGGAATGGATCTTTAATGAAAGAGAGGACTTCTAAGCCTTCTGGAGGAACAGAATGGAACTTAGTGTGAAGTTGGACTTACAAAGAGGAGTAAAAGAAAAACTGAAAAGGTAAACACAATCAAGCAATCAGGAAAAAAAAAAGTAAGGAATAAATGTTTGCATTCTAATGTGTATATATATATATATATATATATATATATTAGAATGCAAACATTTATTCTTTACTTTTATATATATATATATATATATATATATAATATATATATATATATATATATATATATATATACACACACACACACTCCCAAAACTCTAATAGTGGATGTCATAAAGTAAGCATATATTTATCTTTATTTGTTTATAGATATTGATAACTATATTTGTATCTACCTTTCTATATTTATCTTATCTAGAAGCAAATCTCTCTCTTTAGATAGCTATCCCTCTCTCTCCGTGGATATATCTATCCCCTTTTCTAGCTACTGCTACTTGTGTCTTTCTAACCATTAATAGATATTAATATCTATTTATAGAATATTATCCACAAATGTAACTATCAATAGCTCCACCTCTTTAGTATCTATCTGTGACCTATCAATAGTTATTGATATAAAATTTTTCTTCTGTTATCCTCCTATTGATATATCTCTATTTCTCTGTATTTATCTATTTATAAATATCTGTATCTTTATCTCTCTATAGATATATGTCCATAAATATCTATATTTATATCTATCTCTCTATATTTACTTATTTCTATCCAAATTTATATCTGTATAGAAATACATCTCTATCATTCCATAGATAGCTATCATATTTTTTTCTCTATACCCATCTATCTTTCTGTAGGTCTCTCTCTATAGATAGTTATGTCTCTGTAGGTATTTATGATTCTCTAGATATCTATATTAATATCTATCAATATCCCTAATGAAATCACTATTATATCGATACCTATATATCTCTATTGAGATATCTATGTGTATTGACTTCTCTGTTTATATGTTCATATGACTATTCATCTTTGATTCTGATAGAACCTTTGGAGCTCAATCAGTCTGATGAGTCACAGTCAGACAGAGGGCACCTTCATTCCAATATTGTGGTTCCATTTTTGGCCTCCTTGAGGATGAAGAACAGCAACCAATCTTTCTATTGGTAGATAAGTTTCCCTCCATAAAAAGCTATGCCTCTGTAGATATTTATCTATATTAATATATTTATTTATATTTATAAATATATTTATCAATATCTGTTGATATCTCTATCTAGTTAGATAGCCATCTAGCTGTCTGTCTGTCTATTTTTCACTGACAGAGGGACTCAGCAATTCCCAAACTCTTAAATTCATAAGCTTTCCTTCAAGGATGGAAATACCAACCCCAGGATTGCTATTAAATCACCTGTGCCCAAGCCAAAAAAACAAGTAGAGGATGTAGCTAAGGCTTTGAGATCCCAACTCACCTGTGCACCACATGTATTTGAATCAGGCTTAACTGTCAAGGGTGAAGGATTCCCCTTAGCCAACTCTTATTGAAAGTCACAAACAGGGTGTTCTGCATCATTTATCTCAAGAGAGAAAGAGTGCCAAAGGGTGAAATCACTCCTTTTAAGGTCTGCTGAGTAGGCAGCTCTTCCTGGTTCACTAATTTTCTCTGATGCAGCTGTTGCTATCTCCTATGAATTGTGCAAGCAGATAAACTACTTGTTAGGATTTTGTCTAGACTAATTGTAGACAAGCTCTAAGTGAAGCCTAGGGAACTCTCTGATGAACAGAACGCATGAACTTTAGTTTATGGATTTGAGACTGCTTGAAAGCACTTTGGGTTTCATTCCTGAATGTCAGTTGTATGAGTATAGAGGAAGCTCCTGAAAAATGTGGTCAGTGGTAAGTCATTCCCACAGATTTGGCTAAAATTGGGAGAAGGCGTTCATTTGTAATGCTTGGGTTGAAATGGGATGGGAGATTGCCTCTGTCTTTGTATACTTAATAATAAAAAATTGCATTTATAGAGCACTTTTAAGTTTTCAAATAATTTCAGATATGTCAATTCACTTGATAATCGCTACCACTCTCAGCTTTGAGTGCTATTTTATCAGCATTTTGGCAAGGAGGAAGCTGAGGCTATAAGAGATTAAATGGCTCTCCTAGCATCCACATCTGATAAGAAATTTCCTTCCTGACTCCCACTGTTGCCATGTTTGGGTGAATCAAAGGGGACGGGGGACACTGAACCTGAATGACTAATTCTGCCATAGGTGTCCAGTATTCTTGATTCTTCTTCCCAAGTTACCTCACCTTAACAGTACCATTGGGGCTGCCCTACTACATTGGATTAAAACATACCTCCATAAGAAACTCCTACATAGCATCCAAACAATAGGATGACTCAGAAAGTGATGGAATGATTCTCTTTGGATGGCCCAACAGGCCTGGGGAATCTGGATATGAAAGGGGTATTGGAGGACAGGTTTTCTTCCACCTTTTTAATTTAGCTTTGAAATTGTTCTCACTTCTTACTTCCTGCTGTTCTGCAAGTGAAGTGAAGAAGAATTAATCACAAAATTATAGACATTAAGGGTTCGAAGAAATCTCTAGAATGATTTATTTCCAGGCACATCTAAAAAACCTACCTGGATTCAGTTTACAGGTAAAAAGAGCCACTTTTGTAGAACAGAAATTGGTGCTGTTGACTTGCCTGTATCTATTCCCATGTCCTTCCACATTTTCAATCAATGCCATATTGTTGAAATAGCCAAAGGAACCTCAGCTCTGCGGCTGATTAACTCAGTTGGTTATTAGATACTGCTAATGAGACCGAGGCCATGAGCGAGGGGCTGATTGTTTTTCTCTGCTCTGTAGCCACAAAATCTATATCTAATCCCACTTGGCTATTTTCTGTTGGTTGGTTATACATCGGTTGGTTATAAAGGTGAGAAAACATGGAGATACAAGCCCCGAAATCCATCACTTCCAGGGCTGTATGAAGGACTTTTATCCTAATAGAACCCAGTCAACTCCAATTGTATGTACATATATATGTGCATGCACTAGCATGCACACACAGACACAATGGAAGGAGCCACATTTCCACTTCAGATCTCTGGCATCCACAAATGTACCAGAATTCTCACAGATCCCAGTTCCCAACTACTGGGAATAATTTAAAGGGTCAAATAAACTTTGTATGGAAGGATACTGTAATTACTAGACCATTTATAGCCTCCCAAACCTGGCTGAACCTTAGCAAATAATGATCAGCTACACCCATGCCCAACCAAGGCAATATGAACAGTGAGAAAACATGCTAGGCTTCCAATATTCATTGTCTTTTCAGGCTTTGCATTACAAAGTGATATTAGGACAATATTGCCAATGAATCATTTTTAACTGTCTGACTTCACAATCACATTTGGGATTTTCTTACAAAGATACTGCAGTGTTTTGTCATTTCTAGCTCCAATTTATTTTACAGATGAGGAAACTGGGGCAAATAGCGTAAAGTAGCTTGAGTCTAGATTTGAATTCAGAAAGATTGCATCGTGGTTGGCTAATTTTATCTTGTGTGATTCCCACAACAACCTGGGAAGGAGATACTGTTATTATCATCACCTTAAAGATGAGGAAACTAAGACTGAGAAAGGTTCAATGACTTGACTGTAGTCCCACAGTAGTGTATATGAGAGGCAGAATTTGAACTCAGGTCTTATTGACTCCAAGTTCAATACTGTTATTCAGTGGACCACCTAGCTACATATATATGTGTATGTACAGATGTATGCATGTATGTATTTATAAATGTTGGTGAGTATGTAATACATATATAGAGAGAGACAGAGAGAGACAAAGAGATATATTTGTGAATGTGTCTATCTCTAACTATATATCTCTATTTCTATCATCTAGGTGGTTTTTGACAGACCTAAAACCTAAAATGCAAGATATTGGTTTTTCTTACACAATAAATTGGCATTTTTTTTTATCATCTGAAAGATTATCCAGGTGCCAGTTTATTGAATTAACTGTGGATTGATGAAATGTGAGTTATCCCCTATACATAAGTGACTGTTTCTATCTACAAGTTCACCTAAACGTGGACCTGCCTGGAATAACCCAGTCAATACCAGAGTAGGACCAGAAGTTAGTCTTGCCTGAGCTGTGGCCTAGAACTATGACCATGAAACCAAGTTCCCCTTTTTAAACACCTTCTCTCTCATGATGGTAGAAATCTTTCTCTAAAATTTCCCAAGCACTTTCATCTTTTTAGGAGCCTCAAAAGAAAGCTATGACACATCGTTATTCTATAAAGGGGAGATTAAAATGACTTTCTTTTGTTCTGCAAATAGTGTCAGAAAAGTCAAGTTCTGGTTTCTCACTCCCCTAGCGAAGAGGTTGACTACCTTCTAAAGGAAATGTCAGCTCTTTGTTTGTTAACATTAATTGAAAGTTTTATTTTTAATTTTTTTATGTTTATATAAGTACATTTAAAAAAAATACATTTCCTTATGAATCATGTTGGGAAAGAAAAATAAGAACAGAAGGAAAAAAAACCATGAAAGAAAAAAATAGAAGAAAACAGGTGTGTTGATTTACATTCAGTCTCCATATTTCTCTCTCTGGATGCAGATGGCATTTTCTATGCAAAGTTCATTGGGATTGCCTTGGATCACTGAAGTGAGAAGAATCAAATCTTTCCTAGTTGATCACCGCACAATCTTGCTGTTGTTGTGTAGAATGTATTCCTGCTTCTGCTTGTTTCGCTCAGCATCAGTTCACGTAAATTCTTTCAGTTTTAAGATCATCCTACTGACTGTTTCTTATAGAACAATAATAGTCCATTACATTTGTATCCCATAACTTATTCAGCCATTCCCCAATTGTTGGGCATCTACGCATTTTCCAGTTCTTTGCCGCCACGAAAAGGGCTGCCACAGACATTTTTGCACATTCCTTCTTTTATGATTTTCTTGGGATACAGACCCAGTAGTGGAACTGCTGGGTCAAAGGGTATTCATCAACAATAGTTTGTAATGTTTGTGGCACCAGCCAAGAAACAAGACTTGATTCTAAGTTGTCATCTAGTATTCTCCACACTTAACAAAAAGGACTGGCCAAGGTGATCTCTAACGTCCTTCTCAGCTCTGCCAGTCTGGGCTCCAATGCTTCTGCCCGCTCTGTCATTCTCTGACCTAAGCTCCTCCCAGTTCCAGTATTCTCTATTCTAAGGTACTGCTTTTCTTTGATCTAGATCCTAACATTCTCTGTTCTATGCTCTTTTTTAGGTGTCATCCTCTGACCTAAGCTCCTCCCAGTTCCAGCTCACTCTAAAGTTCTGCAATTCTTTGATGTTCTAGATTCAAACATTCTTGGTCCCATGGTTCTTTCTTAACTCTGATATGCTCTGATCGAAGCTTTTCCCAGTTCCAGCATTCAGTTCTAAGGTTCCTCCCTATTTTTGACATTCTAACATTCTTTGCTCTCTGTTCCTTTGCCATCTAACGTTCTCTGTTCTATCACCTCTTCCAGCTGTCATTCTCTGCCCTAAGCTCTGCCAGTCCTGACCCATTTTATCGTCGGGACTTTCCTACCTTTGACATCTGATGTCCTACGGCTCTCTGATCCAAGTCCTTCCTTCTCTGACACTCCCTGTTTTCAGATTTCTTTGAGCTTTTCCTTTCTCTAAGCTCCCTTCCAGCTCTGATATTGTGTCTTACATCTTCCTGTCTCTTCAAGCTCTGATTGTCCAGGGTTTGATGCTGGTCTAAAATGATGTAGAGTTTGCAATTTACAGAAATGGCTAGAAGGGCAGCTGAGCTGAGGAGGGGGAAGGGAGTTGAGAGCAAGGGCTTCTCCTTTTAGAGTTTATTTTTGCTTAATGCCAGAGAATTCTGAAAACTTGCCGTACAAACAATCCCGCACTTAGAAACAAAGTCTATTCTGTCATGTGTCAGCAGCATTAAGTAGCTGTCAGGGGGAGGGAAGCTCCGAGGAGATCAGGTCTTTTCCTGACAAGCCCAAGATTGGAACTTAATCCCTCATCCCCGATGCACAGCTCAGAAATGTGAGGAACGCACTTCTCCATTATGACTTCCTTGAAACCCTCCTGGTGTCTTGAAGTAAAAAGAAAACATCCCCCGACCGGGAAATCTCTCCAGATCAGCAGGCCAGCCCAGCAGGGAGGGCCCCGGGCTCCTCCTCCAAGGCCTCTGGGCCTCTCTCTGACCCCCTGAGCACTTGCATTGCTGAGGATTTTGCTGTCACTGAGGGCGACTGACACCTCCACTTAAGCATCTAGAGCCTCCTCCCTGTTGCTGAGAGGTTTTATGGGGTGATGAATTTGAGCTATTGCAGCACAAAGGGAACAGGAACAGGCTGAGTAAAGCTGCTAGGACTCTAAGTACTTACATCAAAGGAACTTGACTGGAAGGGATTTGAAGAAAAGAAGATTTTGAGGGATTCAATTATGAGAGAAGGAGAAGGGAGGAGATGAAAAGAGAAGAGAGACAGTGAGAGAGAGTCAGAGGCGAGAGATAGAGACAGAAACAGAGACAGACAGAGATGAGATGGAGACAGAGACACAGATACAGACAGAGAGACAGAGACAGAGATAGAGACAGACAGAGACAGACAAGACAGAGAAAGAGAGGGGAGGAGAGGAAAAGGGAAGAGACACAGAAAGAGAGACTCATACACACAAAGAGCAGAGAGATAGAGACAGAAAGAGATACAGAGAGAGAGAGAGCTGGAGAAAGAAATGATAGAGAAAGAGACACAGAGACACAGAGACAGAGACAGACAGAATGAGACAGGGAAAGAGGCAAGGGGCAAGAGAGATGGAGGGCAACATAGAACAGCCCCAAGAGAAATAGAGGAAAAGACCTGTATAACAAAAGGTTGGAGACCCTGCTGGTTGGTGAATAGCTCCTTGGAGAATTGAAGAGGAAAGCCTGGATCCTCTGTCCACCCAGCAGATAGACAGACAAGTTTGTTCCTGTGGTGCCAAGGGCATTTCCTCCCTAGCTGAAGCTCATCTGCACCTTTCACAGAGTTTGCTGGAAGACAGATTGATTCTTCATGTAAAGCAAAGGTTACCAAACATATTTGTTTTTTTCATGATGCTTCTGGGTTCATCTTGATAAACCTCATTTATTGAATGTTACCATAATAAAAGCATTTCCTCCAAGATTCTAAGGAGGGTTGTCCCTCCACTTCCACTGGCTCATGCTCATCTCTTCTTTCTTGAATGGAAATTATGCTAAAAGCAACTTAGCAATCACTTGGCGTATATATCAGGCTGTCTAAGATATAATTGTGATCGTTATTTCTTTTTAAATTTTTTTATTAATTCTTTTTATTTTCAAAACATATGCATGGATACTTTCTTACCATTGACCCTTGCAAAACCTTGTGTTCCAATTTCCTTCCTTCCCCCACCTCCTCCCCTAGATGGCAAGTAGTTCAATATATGTTAAACATGGTAGAAATATATATTAAATCCAATATATGCATACATATATACACAATCTTGCTGCACAAGAAAAACCAAATCAAACAGGAAAAAAAAATCAGAAAGAAAACAAATGCAAGCAAATAACAACAAAAAGAGTGAAAATGCCATGTTGTGGTCCACACTCAGTTCCCACAATCCTCTCTGGGTGCACATGGCTCTCTTCAGCACAAGATCATTGGAACTGGTCTAAATCATCTCATTGTTGAAAAGAGCCGTGTCTATCGGAATTGATCATTGCATAATCTTGTTGTCGTGTATAATGATCTCCTGGTTCTGCTCACTCCACTCAGTCTCAGTTCCTCTAAGACTCTCCAGGCCTCTCTAAAATCATCCTGCTGATCATTTCTTATAGAACAATAATATTCCATAACACTCATATACCATAACTTATTCCATCATTCTCCAACTGATGGGCATCCATTCAATTTCCAGTTTCTGAACACTACAAACAGGGCTGCCACAAACATTTTGGCACATACAGGTCCCTTTCCTTTCTTTAGTATCTCTTTGGGGTATAAGCCCAGTAGAAACACTGTTGGATCAAAAGTTATGCACAGTTTGATAACTCTTTGGACATAGTTGTGATCTTTATTTCAATGAAATGACAACAACATTGCTAACCAGCAGCATTCATATAAGGTTTTTTAAGCATTTTTGCACAAACCATTTCACTTGATCCTCAGACCAGCCCTTTGAGGAAGATACTCAATATTTTCATATTATAGATGGCAATGTGCCATCTGACAGGAGCTCTCTGGGGCCAAAAGCTTTCAGAAAAAACTCAAAGGTAGAGAATGAAGGAACATCGATAAACAGATCTATATGTGTCTTAAAGCCCACATTTTCTGGGCAGATGTGGTTCCCCAGCATGGTCAGAGATGCCTTTGTGAGCCCCACAAGCTGCCTACTTAATTTCTATATTGATGAGGACTGAGTGTAAGCAAGCAAAATGGCCCAGCCAAGTTCTTGAAAAATTGAATCAACATAAGGAAATCCTTTGAGAATGGAAGAATGGGATCAGGAATTATGTCACCATAGTGTCCAGAACAAAACCAGCGACCTCTTCTATAGAGAACTTTAGAGAGTTGATTGGAAACACAGGGAAGTTCCCTGATTTGCCTAAATTATGTATACAGGATGTGTCAGGGATGGTACTAGAATCCAGGTCTTTCTGACTCTAGACCTTTTCTCTCGATATTGTGGCACACTGTCTCTAATTATCTGAATTCACAGAAATATTTGTGTAGTGGGCAGCCCTGCCTGGGGCTTTCAGTAGAAACATGAAATACATGGGGTCAAATACATAGCCCTTTTCCTGCCAGAGAGGTTGAGGTTTCACATTAACTTGGAAATGTCCTCATCCTTTCCCCTTCCAGATATTCTTAGAAATGTCCCTGTAATTTTAGGAAGACATCCCAGTCTGTTACTGGAAAGTTATAAAAGAGGATATCTATAGAGAAAATGTTTTCTAGAAATTCAATTTGTGTGGTATAATTCCAAAATCTAAGGTTAGCCCCTTTCCCTTCTAGTTTCTTTTTGTCAGTTTTTATTTCAATTTAGATCACGAGAAATCAATCCAGTTTTCAGAAAACCCATTTGATTTGTGCTCTTTCCAAAAAAGAGTTGAGACCTGCAAGGAACAAAAAAGCTATTATTTTGTGAAGAACAGACAAGGCATGCTGGAACAACTTGAGGAAAAACTTGAGCAAGCAAAATTCTTTGTGACTATCTCCATGTAGTTCTATTTCCAAAATGTCTGTAATTGGACCAGGCAGGCAGACAAACATAAAAGAAGGAAACCATTACCTATCTCCATTTTGTTTTGCTGCATCTTGGGAATGGATGGATGACAATGGGCCTGTACTCGCCCAGACTGGGTGAAAAGAGTCTCATTTGAGGAAGTGGTAATTCCCTATGAAATTCTTGCTTTTCTCTGTAGAGTTTCCCTGCAAGGATGATTATAAAAGTTAAGGAAGAGTGAGTTCAATCTGCTTTTGCAGCTTCATTACACATTTATTACATGCTTTGAACTGGCCTTCTTATAATCCTTTGGGATAAGATCTACTAATACTACTTATTGTATATTGAAACTGCTGCTGTACCTCCCCATGTGGGGAGCTTTCCTTTCTCAGTAGAGGTAATATATGGATTAAATAGAGTTCATTGTGCCTTTTCAAATTGAATGCTAAGAGTTCATAGTTTCTTTGGAAAGGTATCATAACCTTTTAGTTGGTCTATTCACCACCTCCCCAGGAGCTGTAACCTTTGAAAAGGGAGTCTTGTTCTCTTCCTCTTCTAACCCCATTTTTACAAACATAATGGCATCTTCCAAGTTCATTCAGTGGCTAAGCTGTAGCTGCTAGCTCCTAAGATTTCCAATTGCACGTTGACTTTAAAGTGAACAGATATGGAACATGTGTTTTTTTTTAATTGGGAACCTGCTTAGTATAAGATTTCCATTCAGATGATAGTCATTTGTATATAAAGCTTCCCAGGGTGTTGAGATGAACTAAAAAGATCAATCGGGGGTCAGAAATACTGTTCATAAAATCATCCATGTATATCTTAGACAATAAATTCTTCCAAAACCTTTAAAGTCAAATCAAAGTCTCAGCTTTGCTATTAAATTACATAAATAATACAACTTTTATTCTTTCTATAACACACAAAAGATACCGGCTTAATCGCAAGGCTGCCAAAGAACCCTGCTAACATAGCCCCATTGCTAAAACTCATATTTGCCTGCCTGCCACAAATATCATATAGATATGGCAGCTATTGAGACAAGGAAGTAATTCAAGAAACAAGCTTTTATTAAGTACTTATTATGTGCCAGGCACTGTGCTGCATACTTGATATTGGATCCTCCTAATAATCCTAGGAAGTAAGTGTGAAGACGGAGCATCATAACTTCAAGAGCAACACTGAAGACCTTCAAGTTCCAGCACTCATCTTCATCATCTGGGACTCTCATAAATTCTACTCAGCTACAGAATTAAAGCCTATTCTTTTACTTTCCAGTCAAAAAATGCTTGTCACAGAATTATACATTTGAGAAGCATTTGCTGCTAAATGTTGAGAAATGAGCCAGAGAAATCAGTCATCTCTCTAGTCTATGAAATCATCCTCTTGACATCCAAATGAAAGAAAGATTGCTTCAGGATGAAGGATCAAGGAAAATTTCATGGAGAAGATGATGGGAAATTTCAATTAATCACCTGAAATTACACCAAGATAAAAATATAAGCTTACACAATGATTCAAAAATACAAGATGGGGGAAACAAGACTGTATAGAATTTTGTTGGAAAAAAATTGAGGGTTTTAGTTTGTGATAATCTCTGATAAAATAATGTGATGGTGAAAAGTTTCATTGCAGGAACTAAGGATATTTAGCCCAAGAAAAGAAGACTGAGGAGGGAAATTATAGTCCTCTCCATATATTTGACTAGCTGGTTCATTAACGAGGGAAAGAATGTATTCATTTTGGCTGCAGAGAGCAGATATAGGTTCGATAGAAATTGAAAAGAGACAGATTTAGGCTTGATGTAAGGAAAGTCTTCCCAAGAAATATTGCTTTACAAAAAGTCAGTGGGCAGTCTTTAGAATTAGAGCTTTTCTCCTTCACTAAATCTTTAAGTAAAGTCTATATGACCACTCTATGCTGGAGAAGGTAGTTGCATGAAGACATAGATTGGATTAGATGTCTCTGATGTCCCTTGTGATTATGAGACACCATGATTCAGTAGTTTGCCATCAAATTCCAGGTGGGATTCGCAATGGTTTGGTGGAGGGAAGGGTTCCAACTAGAAGAAAAACACCAACAAGAGAGCAGAGGCACAAAATAACAGAATTATCTACTCTTAAAAATAGGCTTATCCCTAAAGGTTTCTTTATGTAATCAGCCTTTCCTTCCTTCTTAAGCTTCAGCCTTGCATCATCAAGGCATCTTGAACTGGATTCCCCACAGGTTTTTTGAATTCAAAATGTTCAAAACCGAACTCATTATCTTTTCCTTTAAATGATTCCTTCTCAGCTTTCCTAATAATGTCAGGAACACTACTGTTCTTTCAGACATTCAAGTCCACAGTCTCAGTGGATTCTTCCTTCGCATACCCCACACATTTAATCTGTTGCCAAATCTTATTTTGTTTTTACTTTGAAAACATCTTTTCTATATATCCTTTCTCTGCAAAATAAAGCCATTTCCACTATATTCTTGCACGTAGTTATTTATAGGTTTTCTCCCCAGAAGGACAGGAGATTTTTTTTAACTTTCTTTGTGTCCCTGGCACTACATATATTGTGCTACACATAGTAACCCTTAAAAAAGGATTATTGAGTGACTGATTTGCCCAAGGTTAGACAGATGGCAACCAAACCAGAATGTGAATCTGCTGTTTTTCCTCTGGGTCCACTGTTCTTTCCTCTATATGTCTTAGTCATTCTTGTATCCTCAGTGCCCAGTGCAAGCTTTTTTTGTACTGCATACTCAATCAGTGCTTGGTAAACTGAATTAATGCAACTGCATGTTCAGTGACAAATCCTACTTCATAAAGAAGGTCCATTTCCCCTGAGATAATCATAGATGCAGATATGATGAGAATGTGCATCATGTAGCAGATTTCTCTCACCTCTGGTTTGAAAGGAAAAATAAAGAAAGTACAACAGACCTGAACTGAGCTGAGAGGCCATCAGCTAGCACTAAGAAAATGGCCAAGAAGAAAGAGTTCACCTAATGAACCCAGAGAAGCATCTGCTCAGGCTTGACTGAGAAAGAGACAAACATTGTTCTTACCTGACCACTGAAATGGAGCTGCTCCTCAAATGCCACTCCTTTGAAGATATAGTTCTACTTTTTGAGAACCTAGACCTCTCAATGGGAAGATTACATTTTTACAATCAAATCTGACAGGTGTTAATAGCCAACTCCTTCCTCAGACTGTTCAGAGTCATAAGGTTAAAATTGGGTTTTGTCAGAAGCCCATTTCAAAAAGGTCCATCCAGCTGACTCAAGCTCAGTTATTCTGAACAGTGTCTGTCACTGGTGAGGAAAAAATCCCTCTAAGTGGCTCAAACTGAGGAGCCCTAGAAAATGAAATTTTCGACAATTTGTCAGGAGGCCCATTAAGCTCGTTACTTTCTGCCAGGAAATCTTCAAATCATTTTATGCCAGTTCTAAATTTAGAGCCACTTGTTCAAAATGTGAAAATGGAAATGAAGCAGACATGGTGAAGGGAGGATTGGTTCAGTGTTGCCATTTTAAAACAAATCTGGGTACCTTTGCCAAGAAGTATACAAAAGTATTTATATTTTTCTTCTCTTCTCTCCTCTCCTTTCCAGAACTGTCCTGTCCTCTCTTCTCCTCCTCTCTCCTCTCCTCTCCTCTCTTCCCCACGTTCTGTTTTGCATTTGCTTTGGTGATGCTCCCTCCCTTTCTGATTACAACTTGTCCTTCTTTGTATATTTCACCGATTTGGTGTCCTCCATCTGCCATCTAAGCAGTTATTCCCCAATGTTCTCTCCTTATCTGTTTTCTCTTTTTCCTGGTGATTTCATCTACTCCCACAGGTTCAGTGACCAGTTTCATGTAGATGATTCCCAAATTTAAAGAACCAAACATGATTTTTTAGCCTGAACTTCTGTGAAATAAATGTCAATTGCTTGCTGGACTTCTCTACCTGGCTGCCCCTCATTCAATAGACAAAAATACTTGCCTTACTATATTCTCTATGAATCTGCCCCTCCTCCCAGTTTTCCTGTTTCCACCAAGAGCACTATCATTCTTCCAACTATTAGGGATCAATACTCTAAGTTATATTAAGACTCTTCTTTCTTCCTCAGCACCTTCCTCACCTAAATAATTCACTTGTCTGCCCATTTGTGTCAATTGCAATTTTGTTCCCTATTTTCTCCTCATATGAACACCCCTAGACTATTCTACTAGTCTGCTTAATGACTTCCAGTACATTTCTTCTGTGATCTCTCTTTTTCAAACCTGCCAAAATAATCATGGTCTGAACCATGAATGTCATCCCCCTGCTCAAAAGCCTACTGTGGCTTCTTATTTTCTTTAGCACAACATAAACACTCCTTAACTTAGCATTGAGACCTCATCTTTCGATTCTGACATCCCTATCCAGTCTTAACTCACATTATTTTTTCCAAATACTCACCTTTAAAACCAAAGTGTTCTACTTCTATCTTCATCCTACTGTCTCCTCCCTCTGGCCCCCATGCCTAAAATGTGTTCATTCCTTAATCCAAATCCACAGACTCTCTGAGTTAGAAGAGGCTCAGAAGCCACTTGATCCCTAGCCAGAAGATTCTTCTACATCATCCTCAACAAGAGACAGAAGATTCTTCTACATCATCTTCAGCAAGAGGTTTCCCAGTTTCTGTTCTATTTGTCCTGCTCAAGTTTTAGCAATGCTACTGCCTCTTCAGCGAAGCCTTCCTGACCTCCAGCTCTAAAATGTTCCTGGATCCCTTCTTTACCCATCTCTCACTATCCTGGTTTCCCAATCCTTAAATGAACTTAGGAGACTCAGAGGAGGTTTCACAAAAGAACCAAACAGAGCAGGAATGCATCCAACAACAGGAGGCCCATCATGAAATGTCATAAGTTATGTAAAAGGAGAATGTCAGCTCTGAGGCAGCGTGGAGCTGGCAAAGGAAATCAAGTACTTCTGCCATCAGAGGGTTCCAAACTGATGCCGGGCACTGACCTTTAGTGCCTCAGTTTCTTTATCTGTAAAACTGGGATAGGATTGTTGTGAGACTCAAACAAGAGCACAAATAAAGTGCTCAGCAGCCCCCAAAGCTTGATCCAGATTGTCTTACTATTGTTAAGTCCTAAGACAAAGAGCCCAGGATAGCAACATGAGGAAGCAGGGGAACCAAGCTTCAGATGTCATTGGAGACATGTATATAAATCCCACATACAATAGAATCATAGATCTAGAGAAATAAGCAATGTCTGAGGGCATCTGGTCCAATCCTCTAATTTTACAGAAAAGTAAAGGGAATTACTCAGGGTCACACAGATGATGTGGTAGGTGGGCTTTAAGATAAAACAGAAAGTCACTACATAGAATTTTCACTCTTTTTGTTGTTTGCTTGCATTTTGTTTTCTTTCTCAGTTTTTCTTTTCCTTCTTGATCCAATTTTTTTTCGTGTGCAACAAGATAACTCTATAAATATGTATCCATATATTGGATTTAACATATATTTTAACATGTGTAACATGTATTGGATTACCTCCTATCTAGGGGAAGGGATGGAGGGAAGGAGGGAAAATTTGGAGCACAATGTTTTCCAAAGGTCAATGTTTAAAAATTACCAATCTATAATTTTGGTAAATAAAATAGGATAAAACAGAAAGAATAACAAAGGCTTGAGATTTGGTTTTTGGTAAGACTTTTATTGGAATCACTCTCCCTTCCATTATGGATTATGGAGCTCTCTCATTCTGTGAGTCGGGATGGCTGGATTTCTGCCTCCATCTTCTTTACCACAGGCCAGCTAATAAAATCATGGTAGATTTTTCATGAAGGTGAAAAAACAATCTCCTGGAAAATAATTTGGAACTCTGATGAGAACGTTACCAAAACTCTGCATACCTTTTGTTATCCCTAGACCATGAATAGGTCTGACCTCCAAGAAATAAAAGCAAAAGGACCAGTATGGACAAAAATATTTACAGCAACCCTTTTGGTAGAAGTCAGAAATTAGAAACTGGGGAGATGCCTTCCTATGCAGCAATGTCTATATGTATTGTGGTATATGAATTTGATGTAATGTTACTGTTTCGTAAGAAATGATGAAGAGGACAATTTCAGAGGAAACTGGAAAAACTTTTGGAAGTGGTTCAGAGAGAAATAAATAGAATAAAATGATAGATAGAAATAGAAAAGTAGATATTGCTATGTATATATATATATGTGTGTGTGTGTGTGTGTGTGAGTGTGTGTGTGTGTGTGTGTGTGTGTGTGTGTGTGTGTGTGTGTAAAGGTGTGTGTATTGACATGACTCGTGGAGATTTATTTTGCCAGACTTTATAATTATATGTTAAAAAAAAAACTGAGGGGAGGAGGTTATTTTTTAAATTATTTCAAAGCTGAGAGATGGAAAGTATTGAGAGGGATAGAGTAATTAAATGATTGTTACTTGAAAAACAAATTATTTTAGAAAAAAAATAAATTCCCGATCTCCATTTCTATTCTAATAAGTGAGGAATCATTTCCAACAAGTTAGTACAAATAGCAGACAGGGGTGTTTTTCTAGGCATCTAAGCTGCAAGATGTTTAAACAGGTCAAAGAATAGGGAATAAGGAAGTGGGCAAGGTCCTCATTTTCTGCTGTCACTAACCCAGGGTGGTTTGAAACTGCTTCTGTGGATGGTACAGTGGAATGGGCATGAGCTCTAGAGCCACATTAAACAAGAACTCAATCAGTGAGAATTTATTATGTGCCTGACATTTGTCTATGTGTTAAGAATGCAACAACAAAGAGAGGTGAAAAAAGGAATAGTCCCTGTCCTCAAGAAGCATTTTTTTTTATTAGAGGAGACAAAGCCAAGTATATATGAAATAAATATAAAACAAAAGTGATCTGGGGAAAATGGGAGATATAGTGAGAGGCAGAGCAAGCACTAGCATCGGAGTACATAAAAAAAAGGTGAATGTACAAATCTTACCTCTGACACTAGCTATATGATTCTGGATAAGCCACTTAACCTCCCATCTGGCAAATGAATCAGTTGAAATAGGTAGCTATTTTAATCTATTCCAGTGTTATATCCCTGATTTGATGAGCTTAGATCCAGCACTTAATAAATATTTTCTCTTCATTGAATTCTTTATGAATAAATTATATAAAACAAAAGCAGTGTGAAAGTAACACAAGCCTTTCCTTGAGTTTGGAACAGAAAGGGAATTTCAAAGTTACCTTAATCAATTCATTCATTTTCATTGGTGATGAAATTGAAGTGCAAAAAAGTGAAATTGGAGGAGGTAAGAAAAAAAGAGGTAGCATGAGTAGGATAAGATCAAAGTATAAGAGCTGGAGCAGGCCAGAATTTAGTTGGGGAAAATCTCCACATCCTGCCTGTTTCCTATTGAGCCCCACTGCTTCCCAGATAATCACCTTTGGCTACTACGAGGAGCCAGAAGGCCCTTGTGAGATGAACGTGTTTTGTCAGTTTTCAGTCGACCTTGTCAGCCACATGCCTACTTCAATCTCATGCTTTCCTGGATTGTGGGCATAAAGGAAAGGGGGATGTGTCACTCTAAGGACACCATGAGTCACATAATGAAAGATGAGCAAAATATTCTGGGTTGGAGAGTGAAAGGTGCAGAATACCTAATGTACTGTCTCATAGCTAGTGAAGGTAGAGGATAGGGAAAATTTTCCCTTAGGGAATGACAGTGACAAACTTCATGCCTGCTGAGTCTGGGAGAACTGGAGAGAGATGTTTTTCGCTATGTGAAAGCAAACTCTTATTTTTCAAGGGAAAATAAATTCACAAAATGGAATATGAATATTCACTGTGCGTAGAATTACAATCATAAAGAAAAATGACTAGGTCTTTTCTGTCTTTCAGGCAGAAAGTTATCTTGAATGAAAGATGTGCCTTATTGACCCAAAGTCTTCAAGATGAGACTGTGCACTCATTCAGATCACGATTTCTCCAGGAAATAACCTGAATGCATCTCTAAGTGATAGCAAAATCAGATCATGGAAGAATGGATCATACAATTTGAACCGTCTTTTAAAATTATAGCCATAACTCCCTAAATGAGAACATTTAACACTTGAGGGACTGTGAGGAGATAGTGACATTGTTGGTGGAAGTATGAATTTATTAAGTGGAAAAACATTTTAAAAGTTCTTACATGCGGAAGGAATTGTGCTAAAAATTGGAGTTACATATGCAAAAAAAAATGGAAATTGTGCCCAACTATTCTGGATATTAAGTTAGATTAATGTAAGAAAAATGAATAAATTGCTTTTTGCTTTGATTCAATGACCTCACTTCTTGACATATATCCTAAGGAGATCAAAGATTAAAGCAAAATTCTAATAGGTATCATGATTTGGAATTCTCACTTTTCCTTAGATCAGAAAAGAGTATAATGTTATTGTCCCCATCCTCCATATCTTCTCCAGGGAAATGCAATTCAATTCAACTAAAAATAATTCATTAAACTTCTACTTTGTCAAAGGGGTCAGACAATAGAATAGAAAAAGAGGTGCAAATGAAATCTGAAGCTATGCACCTACATTATAGTGAATAGTGAATATTCTCATGTAAGCCAAACATGGTCTCATTGTTTCCTTCCCAATTGTTGGGAATGGGGAGGGGAACCATTTGTGACAATCAGTAAGAAGACAAGACTCAGCATATTGAGGCATCTGGGAGTCTATTCTCAGAGAAAATCTCAGGATTTAGGACCACACATGGAAACTCCTTTCCCCACTTTGAAAGAAATCATTGTCCTTCTCTAAGACAAATACATGTCAGAATGACTCAGATTATCTTTTGTGAGGGACAAAGATGAAACTCAACAGAAATAAAATGGCAACTCAGAACAAGAGTTAGTCATGTCTTTAATTTTCAGCCTAGAAAGTACTCTTTGTGTGCAAATGCATGTGCATACGAAGTTCCAAAACATGTATATTGCCTAAGAACTTCTGGATACCATTTTATGTCCATTTTATGAACTGGGGCCTCAAGCTTTCTAGATGTATTGTAATTCCTTCTGACTCATAGAAGTCGATTGTATATGAATGAAATTAAGCATGAACCTAACCTGAGTGATTCATCCACTGACTTGTCCTGGAATCATTTTCATGTTGTGGCCAAGAAAGGACCAGCACTTCCACAGATCCATTGTATGGGCCAGTCATACAGACAAAACAAAGGAGGCAATAGAAGAGAACTAGGTTTAGAGTTAGAGGATCTGAATTCATATTCTGATTCTATCATTAAATAATCACATTTACTCCTGACCAGGTCACTTTAGCTCTGTGGGCTTCCCCATCTGTCACTGAGACAGATGAGCTTGATGGCTGCTGAGGTTCCTTCCTATTCTAAATCCAAATTGCAAAAACTGCCAGCTCTAAGTCTATAGTCTTAAGTGGTGTTAGAGGTTCCAGTTCTAGATCTCTGAGAATACTGTTTCCTTTGTCAATTTAGGATGGAGTGAGCAGAAGAGAAATGATGGACATGTACAAAATGAGGAGCTTGATTTACTAGATCTCTAGCACCAAGAAAAAGGAAAAGGACTTATGTAAAAAAAATTAGATTTTATTCTTAGAATCAAAGAATTGGAACTTAAGGATTGTGTAGAGGAACTGAGGAAAGGACATAAATTATTATTGCTCCATAAACAATGATGGATTCAGAAAAAATTGGGAAGACTTGAATGAACCATTTTCAAGCAAAGTGAGCAAAACTAGGAGGACAACTTATACAATGAGTGTAATCATGAAAAGGAAAAAAATATGAAAAACTTCTAAAATTCTGATCAGTGTCTAGATTGGTCATAATTCTTCAAATGTGCCGATGAATTCGATCTCACACATTTTAAGAGAGAGGTAATGGATTGGAGATGCAGATTGAAACATTTTTTTCACAGGTAACTACTAATGGGAAATTTGTTTTGCTTTCCTGTGTGTATTTGTCGCTTTTACTAGGAAGTAAGGCATGACTAATGAATAGAATATGGATAGTGTCAAAAATTATTTTAAAAATTCAATAAGACATTTTCAAAAAACTTAAAGTAGAAGAAAGATCAGGAGATGACACAGTCAAGAAAGGCAGCATTCATGCAAGTACATTAAATTTAATATATATTTTTTAAAACCACCCAACTCTATTTGACAGAAATTACTGGGTTTATATACAAGCCTATTATTCTCCCCTTTCTATCTGGAGATACTGATATTTGTCAAGTTCAGAACAAAAATAATTAAAATTGTAAAAGATACTAGAGACACAAGCTAACTTGTCTCTATAGTTTATTGTTTATTTATTCTTATTTGCCTTTTTCTTGATATCATGTAACTCTCGCTTTCTCTCTTGGATTCCTGGTTTTCTGTTTTTAACCAGCCTGTTTTGATTGGTATTATTGTCTTTGCCAGTGATGAAAGTCTGTTCCTTCCAAGTTTCATAACTTGGATGGTTCTAGTTCCCTCCCTGCCTAAAGAAAGAAAGAAGGAAAGAAAGGAGAAAGGGAGAGAGGAATGGAGGGAGGAAAGAAGGAAGAAAAGAAACAAAACTTGCAGTGATTTTTCCAATCCATGTTCCATACCCATAAGTCAGGTCTTCTCCATATACATGAAGAAAACCCAATTTCTTGAGATCTAAATGGAGTACTGACTAGATCAAACATTTCAAATGTTAAAAACAAATGATTTATAATGAGAAAATGCCATAGCCCCTGGTAACCAGATGGACTGCAAATGTGCAGATGATGGTAATGAAGTCCAGAACAGTTCCATATTTAATGATGTGTATACATACCCCATTCCCACAATGATCTAAGCCGTGTATCATGGATGTCTTTGATGGCTCCGAATGTTTTTCAGAAGGAATGGTTACCTCCCCCACTGAAGGATAGCTAAGCTATCATCAGAATCAGATCTTCTCTTCAAAGAGATCTCCCTCCCATCAGGGGAACATCAGAGGCAGGCTTGCTCTACCTGCTCAGCATCTTCTACATTGGCAGAACCAGGGAAATGAAAGGAATGGGAAATTCTCTGGGGAGTCTTCCTCGGCAACTTCAGGAAAATGAATGGACAGCTGGTTCAGAACTTATCAGGAAGGGCCCGTTTGATTTCTTTGCTATCCTTTTCCTTCAGGGCTTCACCTGATTTCTCGCTTCAAAATGGAATGTTTAATATCCCAAACTGGCTGAATTATGAACACATGTTCCTTCTTTCCATTGACATGTGGGAGTGGTGCATTTTGATGAAACTCAGTTACTTTCTAGAGACACTAGCATTCATCAATATGAGGTTGGAAAGCAATCATCAAAGTACTGAAGACCAGACTCCCACAGGGCAGTTTGATGTGATTTTTTCCCCCTTATCCCTCCCCTGCCCTAAGCATAACAAGGTGAAATCAATATGAATTCCAGCAAAGATGAGTCACTATGAATCTATCCAAAGATAAACACAGACAAATGGAATTCCTTTGAGTGTGGGCCATGGTTATTGCCCTAGAGAATGTATATTTTTTAAAATTATCTTTCAATTCAGAAGATGGGAGCTACTGGTGAGATGGAGATAGCTTTCTCCTTTATCAAGGATTCATTAACTTTTTCAAATGTGTTGGAAACAATATCTAGCATAGTCCCTTGCACATAGTAGGTGCTCAACAAAACTCACCTCCCGAATTCAAATCTTGCAAACCTCACCAAATCATTTGCACATTCTGCAGTATGGTACAATGATATGATACAATGGCATCAAACGCTAATATAAATATGCCTTAAAGGTCTTATATTGGTTGAGACAACCACAAGTTAACATTTTCTATGTTGCATTATATTTGTTTGTGTTTGTTAAACATTGTCTTATTACATTTTAGTCCGGTTCTGGTTACAGAAAAGAATTTTGTCCCCAGCTTTTCATCCATGGATTGAGAGTTTGATACCTCTGGCTGTGGTAGATTTTGGAATCAGGAAGATTTGATCTCAAAGTTATCTGCTAGCCCTTAAATGGGAAATTTGTGATTATATAGCATCTATTATGTGCAGGCATTGTGATAAATTTGTTTTGTTTTTTTTTTAATAAATTTCCTCATAACAGTCCTATGAGGTATCATTTCCTTTTTATAGTTGAGGGAATCAAGTCAGAAATAAAGTAATTTAATAATGTCACAGATACTGTCTGAGGCCATATTTGAATGCAAGTCTTTCTGACTCCAGGCTGAGTGCTCTATCTACTGTGGCTGCATCTGCCTCTGGGTTCTCTGATTCTTCTTTGAATCAGGATATTGGCAATATTCACTTGTATCCTGGGTTATATCCTCTGTGAAAATGCATTTTTCTCTCTCTGATTGCCTGCTTACTTTCCTAGAATCTAGAGAACTTAGGTGTCAAGGTGAGCTGAGCCTAGAAGGAAAATAAATATTCCATCTGGCAGAAGTAAAGAACAAATGGATAGGAAATGTGAGAATTCATGCTAAGAATATTAAGTGGGGCCTATTTGACTGGAATGGAGAGTATGTGAAGGAGAAAAATATGAACTAAGCCAGAAGAGTTAAGCAGGAACTAGACTGTGACAGATGTGAGAAGCCAAGAAGAGGCATTTATATTGATTGTGTTCTAGAGGTAAGTGGAAGTACTAAGAGTTTCTTGAGCAGGAAGTGAGATGGTCAGAACTTTTCTTTTAGAATAATTATTTGGCAGGTTGATGGAAAGTAGATTGGAGAGATCAGAAGTAGGAGCCAATTTAGGAGGCTATTGCAATTGTCCAATAAAGGAATGATGAGGGCTTGAACTAAGGGAATGATCATGAGAGTAAAAGAAAGGGACAGCTATGAAGACATACTGTGGAGGAAGAATTGACTAGACTTGACAATAGATTGGGTCATGAACTTGGAGAACAGAAAGAGGAATCAAGAAAATTAAGAAGAAAAGAATGGGTTTAGGAAAAATGAGTCAGAGGAAGAGATGGGACCATGAAAGCTTATGGTGAAGAAAGAAGAATTTCAGTCAAGGCCATGGAAGTAGCATAGTGTGAGAGAATAGTGTTATCTGACATGATCATTTTTATGAATTAGTGAAGGGCCAATGAAGGTATAGGTCATGGTTGTAAGGGATATTGATGGACTGGGAGGCCATACTCTTTGATAATACCTCCACAAAGATAATGAAGTCTTTGAATATTATGGTGAAGATTGGATTTGAAAGGATGATTGGTGAGTGATGTGCTGAACTGTTTGAAAAAGGTCAACTGACTAGGAGTCTAGTGAATAGCTGTGATGAGATTCTGAACTGGGTGATAGAAAACAGTGGAGTGAGTGGGGCAGGAGGAGAAGTTGCTCAAGGATGAGGCAAAAGGAACAAAATCCTCTTTCTTTCCCACCAGCTCCCACCAACTTGATTTTCAATCACCATGCTTCCCTTCCAATAAGCTCATCACCAGAAAGAAATCTCATCATCATAGAGATTGCTTCAGCCATAAATACCCAACACCTGCTCAGTGCCCTCAGTTGCCTCTCTGCTCTAATTGGAGAGTGGAGCAAAAAATAAACCAAAATTTCTAACGTCTCTCTTTATAAAAGACTGGAGATTTTTGAGTCATCTCTTCATTTTCCCCCAGCCTTCTTGATTTCAACTCCCCTGATGGATACTCTCTGGTAACAACCCCTTTTCATCTCGCTTTTATTTTTATTTTCTTCCCCTATTAGATTGTAAGATCCATGAGAAAAGGTACCATCTTCCTTTTTATTTATATCCCCAACACTGTGTCTAGACATAGTAGTTAATTAGTATCCATCCACTATTGACAATACAGAGTAGCTAGATGTCTCTGTGAATAGAGTCTGCAGTCAGGAGGACTTGAATTTAAATCCAGCCTCAGAGACTTATTAGCTGGGTAACGCCGGGCAGTTCACCTAACTGTTAGATGTTTCCTAATTTGTAAAATAAGCTGCAGAAGGAAGTTGTATCCACTCCAGTATCTTTGCTAAGGAACCCAAATGGAGTCATGGAGAGTTGGAAATAACTGAAAGAACTGCACAAGAGTGTTGACAATACAGAAGAGAAGCACTTGGGGGGAAAATCCTCTTCCTATAATTCATTCTCCATTCCTGCATCAGAACATATAAGACAAGGTATGCCCCTCTCCGAGTTTTAAGTAGGTGGCCAGGGATGCAGCATCTTCCAAAGAGAGCAAGGTCTTCCTTAGTACCAGAAGCAAGACAGTGTCAACTGAAATGAGAAAGACTGACTAGGAGTTTGTCTACAATCCAGTGAGAAAGCCAGGAGGCAGAAAGTCATGTGAATTGGGAGGGCTTTGACTAGAGGTGTAGGGATGAAAGTAGATGATAGTCTCAAAAGCCACTTATTCTCACACATAGGGATGTGAGAAGAAAAAGAATTAGGAATGTACCTGTTATTATAACAAATTGTCAGAGGCAAAGGTGCCATAGTAAGTAAGCATGGAACTGACTGGAACAGGAGCAGGAGTTATAACTTTCAGATGTTTAATAAAGGACTTCTAAATATAAGGGCATGGAGGTTATAGGTAGAAATAGTTTCGTGGCACTTTATCCATGTAATTGCTGACTGGATCACCCACCAAATCTCAAGAAGATTAAACTCCTTCTTAGAATTAGCCTAATAGAAAGGGATAAAGCCCTGACTTTAGAGCAAATATCTCATATTTGAGTCCAAAGGAGGATAGGTCTTCTAGTAAACTTATTACGCTAATATCCCTGATGTTTTATGGGTGAGAATCCCCTTCAATGAAAGCCCTTTCATATACTTAGCTCCCTGAGTCTAAGAATTCCTTCTCCCTCTGAAATTCTGATGGATACAGATCATCACCCTTATAGGCAGGTCCTTTAAGAACACCTACTTGATGTAAGTTTTATAGCACCATTCCAACTTTATAAAGTTGGAAGTTCCTTGATAATAGGGGTTGTTTTATTCTTTGTATTTATACCCACAGTACCTAGCATAGTGTCTGGCACAAAGTAAATGCCTAATAAGCATATGTTGACTGATTATAGTAGAGTGCAAAGGTGTTGAATTTGGAGCAAGGAAGATCTGAATTGCAATCTCATGCTAGATGTTAGTTATGAGCCCCATGCAAGTTGCTTCTTAGAACCTATTTCCCTGTCTATAAAAGCTAAGGTTGGTCTTGGTGATTTCTGAGGTCCTTGCTCACCAAATCTATGCTTACACCCAAAAGACATCCTGCTAGTTGAGGGCACAACCTTGTACTCATACTGCAGGGGAAGCATACTTTTGATTTCCAGTCACTGCTTGGCCAGGAACAAAGGCTCCTCTCTTTCTACTTAATGTTCATTTTCTGATGGAGAACAACTTGAATTTTTGACCTATGTAGTTATTGTGTGGAACTATCAGAAACATACACAGAGAGTATTCTCTGAAGATCTTCTATACCTACTTAACATAAGGTCTTCAGTGTTCTGTTTGGTAGGTCTCTGTCAGATCCCTCTGGCAAACTGGCTATTTATCACATATACTTCCTGTACCAGGAGGGCATCCATAATCAATGACATCTGCTGTGGTGTCTTAGTTTGACAGTGCATTCCTAGCAAGACCTGAAGAAGGTACTCTACAAGCAGAAAATTACCTAATTAGCTTTAATTACTCAATTCCTTCTTCAAACTGCTGAGCTCTATCTGCTAGTTCTTCATTAGCTACTTTATTTGGGGGGGAATCAAATTAACTTGAGGGGCTTCACACAGTCTTACAAACACGAGAGCTCAATAAAAGTTTGTGACATTAGTAAATTGAGAGAAGGTGTATATTGCAGTGAATATCAAGCCAACCTTGAAGTCAGGAAGATGTATCCAAGTCCTTCTTTTGATACATATAAACTAGGGAACCCTGAGCAAGTTATTAATGTTTCAGTACCCAGAACCATTCTCTATGATTACAAAATATTCCTTGAATAAATGTTTCCTATGGGCTAGATACTGTCTTGAGGATAAAGGAAAAAAAAACTACCCAGCCTCCAGAAGCTCACATACTATTAGATGAAATAATATGAATAAAAGATTCAACATTAAATATGTGCAAAGTTAATATAAAGCCATTTGGCTAGAAGGACAATATAACTAAGAACAGGTTAATCCTCTGGTAGGAGAGGACACCATGCACCAGAGCCTGGAAAAAAGCTAGGTTTCCTTCTTCCACTGGGGAATTCCTCTCAGACCCTCCCTTTGGAGAAAGGGCTCGTGCTGACCATCCTTCATTCTTCCTAGTCCCCCAACTTTCCAGAGTTCACTAGAGTGCGATCTGGTGTTTTAGAAAGAATATGCTATGAAAGTCTTCCACTAATTGACCACTGAAGTCCCTTCTAGATTTAAATATTTGGTACAGAATAGAATGAAAGAAATGGAATTAGAGTTCATTAGAAAACATAAACTCTATAAATAATTAGCCTTAAGTTAACATCCATCCGTCCCCATCCCTCCCATGATAAACAAATGCTAATTTGTTGTCAGATTGTCCCACAGGAAAAAAAAATCTGCTTTGACATGCTAATGGGCCTGAGTAAGGACACCATTTATCCATTAAGCAAATTAAGAGAAGGAGAAGAAAAAGTTCAATGTCTGCTAATAGGCTGGCCATTGATCAGCTTTAGTCAGGACCTGGAAATGATTTTGAACAAAAATCAAGATTCTAATGTATAGCAAATGCACAGAATTCTGCCAGGTCTTGACACCATTTAAAATTCATGTTCTCTTCTCAGTGTTTTTAAACCATTTTGTTAAAGTAGCTGATTCCATATAGACAATGATAAAAAAAAATGATTTGTCATTATTTTTTCAACTAAATTAACATATTTATTGTCTACACTACTGAAACATCTTTAAATGACTCAACTTGAGAGTTTTAATTTAAGTCCCAAATCATTTTTGGCCATAGAGTCTTCCCATTGAATCTTGCCTTCTAAGAGGCAAGGTTTTATTTCACCTTTTCTTTTGTCTCTTGGACTAACTCTGGAACTAGTCCCTTGAGTTAAGCTATCAAGTGATTATTTCCCAGTGGCCCTGGGTCCTTCAAAATACTGAACATATTGCTGTTATTAATAGCTTTCCACTCAAAACAAGACAAAGGCTTTTATTTGAAAAGGTCTCAGTGTGGCAAAGCTGATAGCATGCATTTTCTCTTTTATCAAGGTGTCCAATGTTGCTGATAGATACTTTTTCATCATTTCCCCAAAGTGAAGTTTCTTCCATTATTCACACTGGCATTAATGAAAACCAAGGGAATAATTGCTTTGGGGAATCTGACAGAAAGGGTGCAGAGGCTAATCTCGCTGAACAAGATCATCTATTTTTATCTAACAATAGAGAGTAGCAACAAGGGCAATTCTGCCCGGCTCTCGGCTTCATCTTAGCTACTGAGTTATGGAAGCCTAACGCTGGATAAAACAATCGTCGTGATAATAACAACCGCAGCTCCATGGCTCTTCTCAGACCCCCATCACACAAAGGTTTTCAAGAGACCGGGCTCTGAGGCGTTCAGGGGTTTGAGCCCTCATCATTGGGTTTATTGTGACTGGCTAACTGCAGGACACAGTAATTCAAAGCAAAAAGTAAACATGTAAACAGAATAATGACAAGTATTAAACAGAATTATGGGAGAATTTTTTTCATACAGATGTAGAAAACATTGTCCCCCAGGTTACCTTTTCATCAGAGGCATCAGGCAAGTACACATGGATCATACATGACCGGGAAAGTATCAAGAAGATACATGTGAAACACATGGGAGAAACACATATAGACAAGACATGTGACGGTGGAATAGACTAGGGGCTTACTTGTTAAAGGAGAAGGTAAAGCCAGAGAGTTTGTGTGAAGGGGTGTACATGACTCTGATATGTGTGAACAGCATATCTAGCTAGATAGCTATGTCTCTAGTTATCTGCCATCTATCTCTATCTATGTATTTATCCATCTTTGTATATGTCTGTCTATCTATCTATCTGCCTGGCCAGAGTATCTCAGATTACTGACATTATAGCATCACTAATATCCTCTGCTGATCTTCATCAAACATGTCTCCAACAGGCATTATATCATCTTTGGGGATTATCTCATTTGAAGCTTCTAAATGATTTAATGGCTAGAGTATTGGCCATGAAGTCAAAAAGATCTGAGTTCTAATCCTGCCTTAGACAATTTTAGTTACCTTTGTGAACTTCAGTTTCCTCATCTGTAAAATGGGAATAATAATAGCCCCTACTTTCAGGAATGTTGTGAGCATACAATGAGGTACAATTTAAAAGACAAGACTTTGCAGATTTTAATTGTCATGGTAATTCTCATTCTAATTATTATTATTATTATATTTGCTAAGTGCTGTTCTCTGCTGGGCAATGCACAGACTCTTCAGATGATGATATCTGGTCTTTCCTGAACATAGCTAGGGATCATGCATTTGCCATGCTATTTTCTACTACTCTCTGCTGGCCACTATACTCTTTAGGACCCTCTGCTGGTCTTTACTATCCTTTGCTGTGTTGAATGGGATATCATAGCGGAAAGAATACAGGATCTGGAGTCAGGAAGACTCATCTTTCTCAGTTCAAATCCAGCTTCAGACACATAGTAGTAGCTGTATGACTCTAAGCAAATCACAGCCTTGCTTGCCTCAGTTTCCTCAATATGGGGTCATGAAGAATTGGATATGACTGAAAAATGACTCAACAACGAGTTATTGAGTTAGCTAGTCAGTTTTTACTCTGAAAGACAGACTGAGTGCTTTTCTAGTACACATTTGAAGGCTACAAAACACATAGTCAACAAATACAACAAAATCAATAACGACTGATAGCAGCTGTAGACCAGCCCAGGCTAAGATTCAGTCACATTTGTTGACTGCTTTTCTGGTGCCTTGTTTAATCCCTTGGACTAAGCTGACTTTGAGTTTGACCATTTCTTTTCACTGTTTATAGAATCCTTGGTTTCCATCCTGATTCACCAAAACCCATTTCAGGACTTCCCCTGACAAAGTCAATTATGGGAACCAAACATTCCCAGAACATTTTGACTGAATGAAATAGACCTGAATGGGCATGTCTATGTTTCTCAAAGCCCTGTTTCCTCTTCCTTTGTTCTTGAACAGCCATTCTATTATAAAAGCAAAGACAAATAATCAAGGGAATGGAACACTGAGCCACATGCTTATGGGCCACTTGAACCACAAAGACCAAGAGGCCGTTGTATCGATAGAGCTTGACTTGTGCAGCTGCCTTTCCCAGGGCCTCCAACTCTGATGTTTGTTGTGGGAGAGGAGATGGAAGGCAACCAAAACTGAGGACATATGCATGGTAGTTACACAAATGACTGTCATGAACTACAAGTTTCACAGGAGTAAAGATGAGACAGGCCCGGAGCACAGATGGCGTCCAGGACACCTGGAACTAACACATTTTGTGATCCATATCAATTAGTGAGAGAGAAGTAAGACAAGCTCTTTCTATTAATGTGTTCTTTTAAAAAGTTGATATGTCTGCTGGCCTCTGAAGAGATCATGGATGTAAAATTCATTTTTGTAATACTTTTAGCACCTAGGGAAATGTAGGGAGGGCCAAGAGGAGGTGTCTATCTAAGAAAATGAAGGGAGATCATTTATTTTTTTTTTTTTGTTCTGCTTTTCCTGCTTTTGTTTGGTCATTTTTGTTTTGTGCAATTACATATATATATATATATATGTATATATATCTTATCACAGGCTGGATTGCCTGTATTATAATAATAAATATAGTATGTCATAAATGACAAAAAAAATCAAGAGTAAAAGCAGTATCCTATCAGATATAATAATATGTTTTATTTATATAAATAAGTTTATATAAAATATAGATTACATATATATTTATATTTTAATGATTTTGGAGCACATATATTATATATAACATATATATGATAGAAATCATATACATATTATCTATCTATTTATCTATCTATCATTTGTATTCTATATGCTGCCCTATCTGGGAGTATTCTATATCACATGGCAGTTTTGTCAGGGTTCTGGATAATGGATGATGCTCTCACACTTTTCCAGTCACTAATGGAGTGAAGGAAGACTGTGCACTTGCTCCCATGCTTTTTAGTATGATATTTTTAGTAATGTTATCAGACACTTTCAATGAGGATGAAAATGGCATCAAGAGTAGCTCACACACTGATAGCAAATTATTTAACTTGAAAAGGCTACCAGTCAAGACTAAAGTGGAAGGAAAGTCGGTGAATTTGGTTTTAATTCACTCAATGCTGCCTCTAAAGTTAGCATGCACCAAACTATGGATGATTCTCTGCTGCTTGTGCTAACTTTGGCCCAACAATTAACACCAAGAAAACATAGATTCTCTACCAGCCAGCACCATACCATCCATATGTGAAAGCATTGGTTATAACAAATGGAGAGATTTTAAATACTGTGAAAAAGTTTATTTACCTTGGCAGTGTACTTTTTGTTGATATACACATACGTGATAAGGTTGACACACATATCGCCAGACCTAGTTTAGTGTTTGGGAGGCTGCGGAGGAAAATGGGAGAGAAAAGGTATTAGAATGACTCCCAAACTGCAGGTCTACAGAGCCGTTGTGCTGATCCATTGTTGCATGTCCATGAAATCTGGACAGTCTACCAGAACCATGCCAGGAAACTAAATCTCATAACACTCATAATAAATTTGCCTATTCCGTTTGAATTGTCTTTAGGAAGAGCCTGAAGATCACCTGGAAGGACAAGGTAGTAGACGCTGAGGTCCTTTCTTGAGCTGAACTGCTGAACAATCAAACTCTACTGTAGAAAGCACAACTCTAATGAGCCACATTGGTAGAATGCCCAAGACAAGTTTGCATAAAAGATTTTATAGAGAACTTATACAGGACAAGTGCTCACATAGAAATCGGAAGAAGTGATTCAAGGACTCTCTCAGAGTCTCTCTGCAGATCTTTGGAATTGATTCTGTGACAATGAAGACACTGGCAAGGGACCACCTTGATGATGAGCTTGCATCAAAAAGGTGCCATGCTCTAAGTTAAGCAGAATCACTTAAAAGAAACATGAGATGTGCAAATTTGAAGACATCTTCAGTCCAAATGTTCTTATGGACTATTTGTGACCAACTTGTGGTAGAGTATTCTGAGCTCATATTGATTGGACATACTATAACTTAACTCCAATATAGTGATGTCATTTTGTTCCACTCAAGAAAAAAGAACAATAATTCATATCCTTGCATTTCAAACCCAAGCCATCAGGGGGACTCCTTCTTTTTCAGTCCTTTCAAATTCAAGACTAGTCAAGATTGGGCAAGATTTTTTGAATAGGTTCAGACTTTCCCAATATTAATTAGCATAACACCTCATTTTCTAAAGATATTCAAGTAGACCTGGGATGAAGCTACTTTAAAAATATGTTGAATTACATTGAAAAATGCATCCCACTTCTAGTTCAACTAAATCAGTAAATACGAGAATAGTAGGCTAGGCACTGAGTGAATGAAAGAATAATTATTGATAAATCAATCAATAAATATTTATTAAGTGCCAGGCACTGAGATAAATGTTGGTGCTTCATATCCGAAAGACAGTTCCTTCTATTATGGACGTTATATTCTAATAGGAGAAACAACACATTGAGATGGCAGCCATTTGAGGAAATGTCTGAATAGTCTTGGGGGTGATGAATTAATTAAGTTTTGTGGCCTTGTTTTCTGTTTATATTACCAGCATATCCAGATGAGCACTACTCTGGGAGAGCTCTCTTGTAACCAAGGCAATTCAACTAAATCTACTAGCAGCTGCTTCATCTGAAAGTACGTGCCATGTTCTACTTCTTTGCTCCCCCCCCACTTCTCTATTTTTTTAATTTTTTAGATTAATAGAAATCTATTTTCTCTCACTGAAAGAAAAGATACAAAATACTCATAATAAATTTGCATATTCAACAAAATAGATTTCCTCCTGACTATATGTATATTTATGTACATATATCAACATGTAAATATGCATGTCTGCAATACTATATATATATATATACATATATATGTATATATATATCCTCTTAATCTGTCATGTTTGTCACAGAGAATAGATAATAATTTTATCATCTGTCCACTGAAATCATGAATGATTATTATAATATTGATAGCTTACAGCTTTGAAAGTTGTGTTTTTCCAGTGTTTTTGCATTAATTGTTCTCATTTCTGTTCATTTCATTTTTTGTGTTTTTATATTAATTGTTCTCATTTCTGTTCATTTCATTTCTCAGCATTTTGTAGTCTTCAAAATAATTTTTATAGTATTGATATACTCGCATGAATTGTTCTCTGGGATTTGCTTAATTTATTCTATGTCAGTTCATGTCAATTTTTCCATGCCTCTTAGAAATCATCTGTTTTCTCATTTCTGTTTCCAGTATAAGAGAGTTCTATCACATTCACACAGCACAAATTATTAAGCTGTTCCTCCATTGATGAACATCCCTTTAGTTTCCAAGTTATTTTTTTTTAAACCATCACACAAAGAGCTGCTAGAAATATGTTTGTATATAGAAGACCATTTCATATTTCTTGGCTCTCTTTGGTTATAGATCTAGGGGTGGCCTGAATCAAAAAGCAATTACTATTATAGATAGATAATTGTTTAAGATCTCAAATGGTTTTCCAGAAAGATTGTAGCTACACATTGTTTCCTTCATACTATAGCAATGTACTTTTTTCCTATAGCCCCTCCAGCATTTATCATTGTCTTCCTTCTTTTTTTCCCATCCAATCTGACAGGACCTAGAAGGAAACTCAGAAATATTTTAATTTGCATTTCTCTAATTAGTAGTGATCTGGAGCATTTCTCTTCCCCCTCCCCCCATCTAATTGGGTTTCTTCCCTTAAGGACATTCTGTCCATATCCTTAGGACATTTTTCAATAGGGAAATGATTGTTACTTGAATCACTTCCCTATAAATCTTGGAAATGAGGCTGTTCCTGGGGAAAATGAATTGATTCATTAGGAAGGTAACTGATGTATCCTTTTCAGGAATAATTCTAGAATTCCAGTGTGTTGTTGTATTTACTGGGTCCAAAGTAAAAGAAAATGGGATGAGGGAGAAGGGAAGGTATATATCCGGGTCACAGTAGATGCAATATGGTGTCCAAAGTGTGTAACTGGAGGGGCCATGGAGCATAGCCTCGTCTGGAAGCATAGACTGACTGAGGTTTCACTCGCCATTCAGGACAATTTGTCTAGACTAGAGTTTCAAAAACTGATGGGGTTAACCTCCCCAGACACTAGACACATCTTTTTTTCTAAGAGTCTAGTCCAGAGATGTTTCAAGATAGGGAGAAGAGGCAAAAGAGCAGATGGCAGGCGAGTGGATGGATGGAATGGGAAGTGGGATCTGGGTTCTAACTCAATGCCAGGGCTCACACTAGAACACAACAATGATTCAGTTCCTTTGAATTTCTTACCAAAAGTAAAGAGAGATTTGCCAGCCCTCTCAACGAGGTTAGGGATGTATTCAGCACTCAGGGGGTCAGGATTGTTAGATCAGGCCCAAAGTCAGCACCCATTCAATTTGGGAATGAGGTAGGCCCTGGTAAGTCATCGAACTGTTTATGAAAGGAACCTTTCATTTCGGGCCTGGCATTAGCGAGTGCCAAGGCCCTGGCTGTCTGGAGATGCATCCCCTCTCATTGAGTCCCTGGGCGTGGTGTAATGACTCACAGGGCTTCATCTTTCTGCCAAGTCTGAGGGGCCCACTTACACATGGGTGGGACTTTTTTGTGCTTTTAGGTGATCAGGAAGCTGATTCAAGAGAGGTGGGGCTGGGCTGGTCCCAGGGAAAACTTGGC
Source organism: Antechinus flavipes (assembly GCF_016432865.1). Classification (NCBI taxonomy): domain Eukaryota; kingdom Metazoa; phylum Chordata; class Mammalia; order Dasyuromorphia; family Dasyuridae; genus Antechinus; species Antechinus flavipes. Next base: position 4,090,488 of record NC_067401.1, on the reverse strand, counting down.
TGCATTTTAGGGGAAAAAGAATCTCTTTTTTTTTTTTTTAGAAAAGGGTTCATCCCAGTCCTGTCTCAAGGAGTTAGAGGACCTGGATTCTAATATTGTCTGAGCTTACTGCGCGGCCCTGTGCGGTGCCTTAAGTCATTTCTCAGGTTCTCTTTAACAGCATTCCCTTCTGACACAGTATGGCCAAAAGGGACACAAGGAGGGGTTTTGTGCTGGCCCTCCTGCCCGCCCAGCAGGGAAGCTGTCTGTATAACTGGGAATGGAGACTGAATCAAGTTAAAAAGGCCATGCCCCATATCAAACAATTAGCAAAGAGCTATCTATCTATGATGGGTGCTTGGAATAAAGAGGGGAAAAAAGAACATAATTCCTGTTCTGAAGGACCAGCACAGGGCAGAAGTTGCTGTCACTCCAAAATCAGAGAACTTGGTTCAAATCCCATTCATACTCTTTGTGTGACCCTGGGTAAGTACTTAGCCTTTCTTGGAATCCTCTTCTGTCAAAAGAGAAGCCTCTGTCCCCCTTGAAGTTTTAAAGCAGGGATTCTAATAGGAGAGAAGAGTAGCATCCAGAGAAGGGAGTAAAATGCTTGTATCTGATAGGTGCTGGATCAGGACCTCAGATAGGGCCAGGGAGTCTAAGAGGCAGTGACGAGGAGGGAAATGGCACAGCTTTTGCAAAGGCTCAGAGGTGAGAAATGAAATAGTATATTTTGGAAATGACAAGGAGATTGGAGGAAGGGAGAGGAGAAAGGCAAGGGAATCATGGGAGATGTAGAAATCTGCATGGCTGGTCATTCATGCTGGGACCAGATTGAGATGGGCTCTAACTACCAGGGATTTTACCTTGTCCTAGAAAGGTGAACAGCAGCCTCCAGGTTTTGATTAGGAGTCTGATGTGGTCACATCTGTGCTTTATGATTACAGAAAGCATTTGACTCATTTACTGCATTTGATCTTCACAGCTTTTCTATGATGCATATAAAGTAGGTATCATTGCTTCATGTTACTAATGAGGAAACTGAGGCAGACAATGGTTAAATGTGTTCATATTTACCAGTGAGTGATCAAGATAGGAACCATATTCTGATCTTCAACTCCCATGCAAGGGTCTCAAAGCAGTTTAAATGAAAAGACAGAAGGACCCTTAGCCATCACTGAGTCCAATCTCTTCATCTTGCAAATTAGAAGGGAAGTGGATCACACAGGTAGCAAGATTTGAGAGCAGAATTTGAATCCAGATCTTTATGTCTACAAGTTCAGCTTTTATCATTCTTCAGCCACACAACACACTGGATGGCGAGAGGGACAGGAGAAATCCTGGGCAAGGGGTCATATTCGGAGGAATCACCCCCACCCCTACCCTAGCTGACAAAACTCTCTCAATAGAAGGGCAGTGTTATAATTGTCATCACAGTCATGGCTGCCATCCTCATTGCTATTCTTAATTTCTCTAAAATACACTCACTCCATGATTTGCAAACCCCCACATAGAAAGGGACCCCAAAACGGAGATACTTAGCATGGGGATTAAAGTCATTTCCACTTCCATTACTGATGGAGGATGGAGACAGATGACATTTTTCTCTAGTCTTTTTCAAAACTCAGATGAAACCTGCTCTTCAGGAAAGCTGGAGAAGCAATAAATATGAAAGTAGGTAAAAAATAAGCCTTTAAAATCCGACTGTTTTTTGCTTTCTTTATATATATCAGGAAAGAGAGAAAAAGCTTAAGATCTATCAAATAGGAAAACTTTTTGGTAACCATCAGATGTATATGTAGTTAGCTTATTCCCAAAAACTAGAAATCTTGCCCACTCAGGCCACAGGGGAAGCAGGGAAAATGAGTGCCCAGATCCAGATCGGTTTAAGAGATATTGTGTTTCCAGTAATTGGGTCCTTCTCAGCTTTGCCCTGGGAGAAAGAGAGCTTGCAAAGCTGCCCTTCTTTGGGGTTCTGTCTCCTGCCAGTAAGCTGAAATGAGCCAGGGGCTTCTAGCCTGATATTTCTTATAGATCAGGTGATTTTGCCAAGAGAGACAAGGGCGAACAGCTTAGCTTAAGGCGGGTGATACAGCCGGTCCACAATTAGCTACATGTGAATACTTCCTTTGGGGATTTTCTGAAACCAATTGCTCTGATGCTGGACTCATCCTCTTGTCTAATATCTCCTCGATTTAAGCCTTGCAAATTCAGATTAAGAGAAATGCAATTTAGGAGTAAAGGCTGGGGATGTGTTGGGGCTGGATGGACAAAAAGGGGATCACAATATAATATTGAGGTGCCGCTTAGGACTAAAGGAGCTGGAGTACTGTGACCCTCCTCACTCTGTAGCCAGGCAAGGAGTTTGGACTGGGGGCAGTCCTGGAAGAAACACATCTCATTAGAGAGATGAGGTTTCCCTTTCTCACCCTCATTGTTTCATTAAATTCTCCAGCCTGGTTCCCTGGAGAATGGTGTCAAGGACAATTCACATCCTCCCCCAAAAGGGGAGGGTGATGGTTTGTTAAGGTACTTGATGTTCTCTATGAAGCACCTATGAGACAGGTTTGATAATTCTAAACAGGCACATACATATGCCTAAAATTAAAAAAAAATTAACAAAGCAAAACCTTTTTACAAATATGTGTTAATAGGAGCCAAGATGGCAGAGTAAAGGCAGGAACTTGCCCATGCTCTCCCCCAAACTGCTCCACATCTCTTTAAATAATGATTCTAAACAAGTTTTAGAGCATTAGAACATCCCCAAAAGATGGAGTAGAACATTTTCCAGCTTAAGGCAACTTAGAAGGTCACCAACAAAGGTCTGTGACTTCAGAGTGGGAGTCCAGCATACAGTCCCAGTGCAGGCTGTGCTAGCACAGCTCTGGCCCTGGTCTGGTACCTGAATCCATCCCCAATCAATCCTTTAAATCAATGGCAGTAATGGTGGCTGCCAGACCTCTCAGCTCAGAGACACCAAAGAGGACCTGGAAGTTCAGCAGAAAAGGTCTATGGAATTGGGGGAACCTAGCATTTAATCCTAGTTCAAGGCTGCATCAGTGGAACCCTGGACTTGGCCCCACTCCAGCCCAGACCCCAGCATCAGCAAGGTGGGATCTTTGTATCAGCAGCAGTGCTGGAGATTCCTGGACCTCTTGGTCTGGGACCAGAGAGGTCTTGGAAACTCAGCAGAGAGGATTTGTGGCAACAGGGTGAAGTCTGGTTTGCAGCCCTAGTGTAGACCACGCCAGCCCCAACCCCAGGGGTGTTGTTTTAGCACACTAGATCTTATAGCTACAGTGGGGTGGTGGGAACACACTTCACAGATCCAGGACAGAAAAGAGAGCTTGTGGTCAGATTCCTAGAAGGATTTCTGAAAACAGCTGCACAAGACCCTGAAGCTTGGAATAGTGCATCCTCTGCCCTGGAAACAGAGCCCTACTTTAACAAAGAGTTAAAAACAGAGTAATAATCTAGGAAAATGAGCAGACAACAAAAAAAAAGTTTCTGTCTACTGAAAGTTATTATGGTGATAAGGAAGATCAAAACGCACATTCAGAAGATAACAAAGTCAAAGCTCCTACCTCCAAAGCCTGCAAGAAAAATAAGAATTGGGCTGAATTCTGGAATTGGAATGGAAAAGCTCAAAAGGAACTTTGAAAATCAAGTAAGAGAGATAGAAGAAAAATTGGAGGAAGAATTGAGAGAAGAGCAAAAAAAAAAAAAATACAAAAAGCTAATGAGTAGAAGAATGCCTTAAAAAGCAAAAAAAGGCCAATCAGGAAAGGAGATGCAAAAGCTTACTGAGGAAAATAATTCCTTTAAAAATAAAATTGAACAAATGGAGGCTAACAAATATTTGTTAAGAGAATGGGATTCAGACTGGTACAAACTGCTTGGAGAAGGGGATTTCAGTGCATTAAAGCACATCCAGTGAAGTGTTCCAACTACTGTGGTTGTGATGACCAATCTCTCTGGTAGACAATTCCACCATTCTAGAGATGCTGCCTCCACTATACTCATAGAACTCCCAGGTCTTTGGATCCAAAAGGTCACTTCTCAGACACAGTCATCTCAAGATTGCTTCTCAGTCAGCAACTGCTCAGAAAAAAAATAAAACAGAGGCAATGGTATCCAGCTATCCAGGTCCAAGATCACCTCATTGAGGCCCTCAGGTCTAGCTGCCACATCAGTGAGATTTCTGTGTTACTGGGATGGTGAACAAACTATTCTTTTCTACCCTTCACTGGAGTCCTATCATGCCAATTGCAAAGTCACAACTGAATGGATCAAGATTTAGACGCAGTCCCCAAACACCCTGGTCATGGGCCGGGGAGGATAAAGGGACTCAGAGTTCCCCAGACATTGTAAAAAAAAATAATAATCCTTTCAGCACTGGACTGATATGTGATGTTTAGATGCAACCAGGAAGCTCAAGTGATAAGTCCTTGGAAAATCATGTCTGAGTATTTTTTAGGGAATTCCTGAGATAAATGGGGATGGAGTGAGGATGATCCTTCCCCTGAAAACATAGGAGTGCAAATTTACACTTGAAAGAGATTTCAGAAATGAACTATTCTAAATGATTTATTTGAGTTTCCTAAAGTATCACAGGTAGTAAGTGTTAGAATTGAGAATAAAACTATTTCTACTGACTTGAAATTCAACAATTTTCCCATTACCTGCTTTTCCAAAACAAATGGATGGATTTTGGGATAAATCTTAATAATGGCAGAAGGGGAAAGATAGGAGTGGGCAAAGCACTCTATAGATATTATTTAGAGGTCATCTATTCTAATCTCTTAATTTTCCAGATAAAATTATAATTTCTCTTTTATTTGCTTTTTCTGCTTCTTAATCCTCTATCAAGTTGGCCAATATGTACTTTATAGGATCAGAAATTTGGATTTGGAAAGGACCCCATCTAGTCCAAATCTCTCATTTTATTGATATGAAAAGGCCCCCAAAGATTAAAGGATTTGAGTGATGATAACTAGATGGCAAATGGCAGAACCAGAATCCAAGCCCAGGTCTTCATATCTCATTAGTCTTATGTGGTCCTTCTCATTAGTCTTATCTGGTCCTTCTAGATCACAGGCCCTTTCTAGGAGAGCTGAATTGAGTTGGCCACTGTCTGAAACTCTCAAAAGGCTGCAAGAGGAAGTAGAAAGTTCAGAATTCTCCTGATTGTCATGAAATAATATGAAATGAGTCAGCCAAATTCACATCAAAAGGGCCAGCTTTCTATCAGCATTGCATCCCCATGGTTGAAGGATTTCATAAATCTTGTGTTATAAAGTGGCTACACAACTTAAAGTTGGTTCCCCACCGGATGCCCCAAAGCCAGAGGATCAGTGGAAGAGGTATGTTATACTGAAGACTGATAAAGAAGGATGCCAAAAGGATGCTTTTTGAAAACCAAGAATTATAAGGCTTTTTTTCATATTCACATTTCCTTTTGTCTACTTTCTTGCAGCTGGTACTGCAACATCTCCATTCCTATGCTATGAATAAAGCAAGTGCCTCATTAGCAGTTTATATTGACTGCCCACTCTCTTTTGCCTCCAACTTCATCTGAGATATTGTTCTGTCTGACTCTCCTTGAGTCTCTGAGTGAGAAAAAAGTGAGAAACAATTGTAGAGATAGTAACCAATTCAGGCTTGATTATTCCATATTAGTTGTCATGGAATCCCAGCATCTCAGAATTGGTTGGACCCAGAGGCATCTGGACCAGCTGTTCTCAAAGTTTGGGCCCTCCATAATACTTTAAACACTAATGAACAAATGAAAAATCCCCCTAAGAGTTTTGGTTTATATATGTTGAGATGAATCATATTAGAAATTGAGATAAATTAGAACTATTATGAAAAATAATGAGTTTGAGGACCCCATGATCACTCTGAGAATTACTCATTTAAACCAATGCATACCTGAACTGAATCCTTTCTGTAGTCAGGACAGCCATGTTAAAGTGTTGTAGAATTCAAATGAATAGCACTGGCTCAGGGGAACTGAAGCCCATTACCTCAAACCCACCCGATTAGTTGTCATGGGAAAAGATTGACTGTGAAGGATGGAAAATCACCCAATGCTCTTCATTAGCAGGAAAGCTCCCTCTTAATGCATTTCTTGGCACTGAAGGAGATGAAACCCTTACTGGCTCTCCATCAAGGGAAGCAAACTGATCCTTATCCATGGTAAGTGAGACAGCATTTGGCTTCTGATTCTCAGGGCATCATTTGTTAAAGAGGAATAGAATAGGAGGAAGTTTGCATCCAGGCTAATGGCTGCAGAGCTGACTCTCTCCTTCCTTCTGAAAACCTCTTTCCTTCCCCTCAAGGCTAGTTTGTCCGAACATCTCCTTTTGTCAAGCCAGCGGAACACCAGGGTCTGGTTCCCTGAATATGTTCTTCTGAATGGGTTTCCCTCGTTAAGATTTCATTGAATTTATCCCAAGCCTTCTAGTTATGCAGCAGCAGATCTTCTCATCCATCACTAGGAAAAAGACAGTAACTAGACTCAAGAAAAGTTAGAAGTTATTTCTTTAGGGAGGAAGTGGGGGAAATGAAAGGGACAGAAAATATTCCCATAATATCAGTTGAATTACTAGCCTATGTGATGAATATAAAAGTGAACAATAATTGTTAGGACCCCAAGGAATCATATTATTCTTTAGTAATAAAGAGTTTCTTTTTTTTTTTTTTTCTTTCCATGACATGTATAAGGACTTGGGAGTAATCAACAGACTTTAGATCCAGCAGCAATTCTAGACTCAAGTAAGTTTCCATCCTAATGATTGCAGTTTATTGAGAGAAACAGACTACACTTGTGTGACTATTTAAATTGGAAGCCATTCCTTCCCCCTCAAAAATATAAATTTAATAATTTATTTTTAAACTTGTAACCAAAATCTCCAAATGGTAAAACCTAAAATATCCTTCAATTAAATTCCTCAGAAAAAGCTTTCCATAGGAGGTACCTTCTGACACTACTTGAAAGAAGCTAAGAATTTTTCAATATGGTAACTAATGATTTATTTATTTTAAATATGCATATCTTTTAAAATTTTGAGTTTCAAATCCTCTCCCTCCCACACACAGTGAAAAAGCAAGAAATAGGATATCAATTATACATGTGAAATCATGCAAAACATATTTTCATATTAGCCATATTTTCAAAAAAGCAAGAAAAACAAAGTGAGAAAATTATGCTTCAATTTACACTTAAAGTTGTCACTTCTTTCTGGAGGTGGAGACCATTTTTTCATCACAAATCCTTTGGACTTGTTTTGAATCACAACTGAACATCATTACAACATTATTGTTACTATACACAATGATCTTCCAATTCTCTCTTCACTTTGCATCAGTTCATATAACTCTCCCCATTTGTATTTATTTTTTTCTGATAAAACCCCATTTCTTAGAGCTCAATGATATTCTTTCACAATCACATGCCACAACTTTTCCAGCCATTCCCCAACTGATGAGCATCCCATTGATTCTAATTCTTTGCTACTGAAAAAAAAGTTTCTATAAATATTTTGTACATACAGGTCAATTTCATTTTTCCTTGATTGTAGAGGGTTACAACTCTTAAAAGGTGTATTTGAATCTAAGACAGCAGAGCGCTTAGGCTAATTACCTACTCAAAGTGTGATAATGGTTCTATAAACATCGTATAAATATATACGATGGCTCTCCTCCTGATTGGCACTTGCTGAATGCGTTGTGATGAGGTAATCAGAGGCAAAGATTGGAGGGCTGAGGGAAAGGGTCAGGGCCTCTCTACTGCAGCACACTGAGGAGAGAGGACTTCAGGCTCCAGACTCTAGAGTCCAGGATTCATCTTTGGCAAGTCATGTGGCAACTTGCCTGCTTCCTTCATTTCTCCTCCTAAAGACCAAGGACTTTGACTGATCCTGAGGCCCTCCAGAGAGCTAGCCTGGACATTATACTTGATCTTTTTCAGATACAGATATAGTGGTGGTATTACTGAGCTAAAAGATATACCCAATTGTATAGTTTTCTTTGAGCCTATTTAAACAAGGAATTAATTACCTTGAAGATATATGGGCAGATGACAAACAAAGGACAGAAAGATCTACGGAAGGTAAAATGGACAATTTAAATTATGCAAAACTAGAAAGTTTTCATAAAGAAAATCATGATCAAGAAGGAAAATTAACTGAGAATAATCTTCACAGCAAGTTTCTTTTATAAAAATCTCATTTACAACCTGTATGAGGAACTGATTCAGATTTATCAGATTTGATAAGAATAAGAGATCTTTCCTAATTGACCAATAGTATGTTGTTAGAATATTGTATAATGATCTGCCTTGGAATTCTCAGGGCCACCTTACTTGGACTAGGACCATAAACCTACTAGAGATGGCAAAAGATGGACCTAGATTCAGGAGACCTGAGTTCAAATCTTGGGTTACTATTTGCTATCTGAATATCTTTTTGAAAGTCACTTGAATTATCAGAGGTTCAGTTTCCTTAACCGTCAAATGGATATAGGAACCTTTCTATTGCCTACATTCTAGATCAAGTACAGGATGGTGTATGCTGTAGAAAGAGCAACTATTATTATTAGCAGTGGCTTAGCCAAAAAAACTTTGTTGATTTTATTTTAGTGCATCCATATTTGCTTCCCCCTCCAGAAAGATCCCACAAGGCAGATGATACAATAGAAAGTAAGCTCTCATAGGATGGGGACTATTATCTTGTTCTTGGATCCTCTGCACTGAGAACTCATTATAGATGATATGTGGGAGGTGCATATGTGATGCTTCTTGAATGATGAATGGACACATCAGTGAATGAAAAGTACCCTGCAAAATGAGGCAAGAAATGTGGTTTCCATTTCTAATCCTGTCATTGTTGGTATCTCCTTGGGAAACTTGCTTTCTCTTGGACACTTAGTTTTCTGATCTTTTTACAAAGAAGAGGGTGAAATTTGTTACTAGTTCTCAAAGTTTAGGGATCTATTTTATTGACATCACTTAAGAAGCAAACTATGAAGCTGTCTAGGACTATGTGTCAGAGATGGAACAAGTAGGCAGGGGATTGATGCTTTGTGAAGAAGGTGTTTACATTTTGGACTAAAGGTGCTTGTTATTTTTTGTGTCCATTGACCACGGTCTTGTCAACAATTCCAAGTTATAGGTCAGTTTGTGTCCTCTTAAATTGAGAGTGCCCCACTTCATGCTACCTAATACAGTTTGAAAGAGGGATAAAGCGTTGTCAGGGCATAGAAAGCCTTAGATTCAGCTCTCCTCCACTTGCAACAAATCCATTTTACATAGAAAATATGAATATATTATTCCCATTGTTCTGTTTGCACAAAGTAAAACAAAAAATGACCTTATTTGGAAAGATAAAAGAGAATTCATCTGTCAGGGACTCTGGGTGATATGTTCTAGAAATTGAGTTAATTCTGGTTATTAAAATGCCAATGGCTACATTTGTACCCATTTGAGTGAGACTAGAAGAAAGAGGTTGGGCAAGCCCCTCCCCATCTCTGAATCTCCTGTCTCTATCTGTCCAATAAGATGGTTAAATTGTGTGATCCCCAAGGTCACTTTCAACTTTGGGCCTTTGATGCTTAGACTGCCCATTTTGCCTTAAGGAGGAAAATGTTTGCCTAATCCCTAAAGATAGGAATTGCTGTCTTTTATACTCTAGGTGCTTGCATATGGACTGGTATGGATTATGAAACTAATAAATGCCAGTTGGATTAAAGAAAGGCCATCAGAATGTATTCTACACTTAATCATAAATTTCATGAGGATAGGATCTAGTTTATTTCTACAAAGTTGTTAACTTAAATTTAGTATTTTAATGGGAGAATGCAAAATGAAATAGACATTAATATAGCATTGTGTGTCAATTACTATCACAAGGACTTTACAGTTATTTCATTGGATGTTTGCAATCACCCTGGTGAAGAAGTATTATTATTATCTCCATTTTGCAGATAAAGAAGCTGAGGCAAATGAAGGTTAAATACCTTGACCAGAGTCACATAGCTAGTAAGATTCTGGGAGTAGAGTTTGATGTATCACTGAATCCAAGATATATATATATTTTTTATATATCAGGTAATAATGTGGAAAAAGACTGGAAAGATGGGAGGGGCAGGTTATGAAGGTCTTTGAATGAAAAACAGAGGATGTTGTGTTTGCTGTTGGAGGTAATAAGGAGCCACATGAGTTTGTCGAGTATAATATGAATGAATATGTACTTTAGGAAAATCACTTTAAAAGCTGAAGGAAAGATGGACTGGGGTGAGAAGAGACTTGAGTCAAGCAGAACAACCCTCCTTTTATCCCAGCAGTTATTGCAATGTGAGATGACAAAGATCTGCCTCAGAGTGGAAGCAGTGTCAGAGGAAGGAAGGAAAGTATTTATCAAACTGATATGCTTTGACACCATATTGGATGTGGGGATAAGGGAGAGAGGGAAGAGTTCAAGAAGCTTCTAAATCACAAGCCTAAGGGACTGAAAAGATAGTGATATTTCCTAATAAGAGGGAAGGTAAGTGTAAGGATAAGATTTAGATTCCATTTTGGATGTGTAAAGCTTATGATATACTGGACATCTAGTTCAAGAAATCTGAAAGGCTGTTGGAAATGTAGGGTGAAAGGTGAGATTTGAGGTCATTCAAGAGATCAGGTAAGGAAAGTGGATTTGGAAAACTTTAGCACAGAAATTGTAATTAAATCCTTGAGAATTCATGAGATCATCAAATGAAGTGATCACATCAAATGTGAGTGAGAAGAGAAAAGGGCCCAGACTAGAGCCTTTTGGGACATCTATAGTTGGAGGGAAAATATGGAAGAAATGGGAACTAAAATTCCTTTTTCATAATATTATTGCCATGAATAATATTAATAATAATAGCTGGCATTTATATACTATTTCAAGGTTTACAAAGTACTTCACATAATCATCTCATTTGAACTTTCCTAAACCCTGGAAGGGAGATATTACAGTTGTTATTATCACCATTTTACAGATAAAGAAATTAAATGACTTGCCCATGATCACATATTAATTAAGCATCTAGGCAGGATTTAAAGTCTTTGGGATATTACATCTTCCTCAAATCCTTGTTTATTATTCTATTGTCTGCACAATACAACCTTTGTGAGACTAGTCTAATGAGGAAACTTTCCATCAAAACAGATCAGTGTTGTCCTGAATATTTTAGTCTTACAATTGCCTGAACTACTGAAGCATGAGGTACCTTGGCCAGGATAACTTAGCCAGTAGTTAATAGCCACAGATTTTTTTTTGTTGTTTTATTTTCTCACTGAGTCATTCACTTCCATTTGTTCAATTCTAATTTTTAGTGAATTATTTCTTCAGTTAGCTTTTTTATCTTCTTTTGCATTTGATCAATTGAATTTTTAAATGAGGTGTTTTGTTCATTGCGTATTTTTCTTCCATTTCTCAAATTCTGTTTTTCAATGAATTGGCTTCTTTTTCATATCTATTTGTAAGGAGTTATATGCTTTTTCCATTTCATCAAATCTATTTTTAAGCAGTTTTCTTCAAATAATTTCCGTTTTTCCTTTTCCAATTTCTCTTGCCAATTTCTCATTTCCTTTCCCCTTTTTTCTTCTAACTCTCTTTTAAGATCCTTTTTGAATTCTTTCAAGACAGCTTTGTGAAATGGAGACTAACTTATAGCAGCTTTTGGGGCTTCATCTAATGGTGCCTGGTCTTCAGGAACCTCAGGATATGAAGTCTGTTCTTCTCTTTCTCCATAAAAGCTGTTCATAGTCAGAGTTCTTTTTTGGGGGGGCTCATTTTTTTTTAAAGTTGAGGTTTTCTCTTAAGGCAACATAGCAACAGCTGCTTGAGGTTGCCCTGGGGCTGGTGCTCCTGAATGACTTCTGGTGCTTTGTAGGCATGGCCAGATCTGCTGTTTTTCTAGGGTTCTGGGGTTCAGAGACTCTCTATTTGCATTTTGCTTTGGATGTCTTATAGCTAATCTGTTGATCCACTGGTTTGTAACCAGGACAGAAAAGTAGATTCCCTAGAGTCCCAACACCACAACATCCTGGAACCCTGCTCCCTGTCCCAGGCTCCTTGTGCTGCAGTCTGCACTCAGCAGCTTCTTCCCCTGCCCAATTGAAATAGACCTTTTCTGAAGTTCTTCCAAAGTATCTTCTTCTTGAAATATTTGTGGGTCCTGTCACTCCAAAAGTTCAGAGGCTTAATCTGGTATTAATCTGAGAGAAACTCAAAGGAACTCAGATACAGATGTGTCTACTTTCTGTCATCTTGGCTCTGCCCTTTCATTGGACATTTCTAGACCCTTTCCTCAAAAAATCAAACAAATCAAAATATATTTATAGAATTGTGTGAGTTGTGGAGTGAATATGAGGCACTGTTGATTTTTCTCTAAAGAACTTGATTCACTGTGCTACCATAGACAAAGAGGTCAACAAAACAGCAACAGACAACAAGGGTCTTGCTGGTAAGTCGCCTTGTGCATGTGTAAAATGTTTTGCCTGGTGCGATGGACATATGAGGACTAAAGGAGCTCCTGGAATGGTGAAGTTTATGAGTCCAATGAAATGTTTTCATGTACCTCCTTCTCCTTTGACTTCCACTTTGGCTTAGTATAATGTTGTGCATGTAATAGAGACAGAATAAACAGTTGTTGAATTAAATTGAGTTGAATTGTCAATCAATGAACAAAGTATTTATTATTAAGAATCTACATAGTTCCTGGTATATAGTAAGAGCTGTATAAAATGTTAACTTTTTATTATTACTGCTGCTACTACTATTTTACTGTGCTCTTCTGGTGTTTGCTGTACCATGACTACTACTACTACTACTACTACTACTACTACTTCTACTACTACTACTACTACTACTACTACTACTACTTGTAGTACAAAAAATGAATCTGTACCTGACCAAGAAGAAACTCCTAGAGTAAAAAAACTTAACATGTATATGCTCAATTATAAAATATATACAAAGTCAATCCAAGATCATTTTCAGGAAAAGGCATTAGAATCTGTGATGAAAGGACAACCAGACTTAATCAGTTGAAAAGAACCTTGGAGCTGAAGAACAGAAGGATGCTGCCAGGCAGCTGGAGCCCCAGTCTGGAACTTCACCATAACATTGGCTCTGGAGCACAGCAAGCCACTCTGTCTGGAAGGATAATTGAATTGGCTTCTGCTACTGGTTTTTGGTAAGGGTGGGGTGGGGTGAGATGGCTTCTCTGTGCAGCTGCCTGACTGGTCTTTCAGCTACCTTTCCCAAATGCTCAGGATCTTTTGATCTCCTTTGCAGATGTCACCCTAAATCCATGACCTCCAGGTTTGGTTTCTACCAAGTACAGATTTCCCAGAAGTCACAGCTGCTGCCCAGTTGATGACTCCCAACTCTCTTCAGGCTGACCCATGTTATAGCTAATGTGAGCTAGGAGAACTGTCTGATACTGATAAAGCTTAAATATTTTATTTCTCTGTCTACTCTTGACACTGAGATCATCAACTCTACCTTACCTACACCTTGGGCTCCTGAGCCCAACTAACTAGGACTAACTAGGACAACCAGTTAGTTGGCCTTCAAATCCTTCTTCATTCTAGTCCATTCTCAACTCAGGAATCTTCCTAATTCTCAGGTCTGACATGTCATAGCCCCCTCTTCTCAGTCAATTCCAGTGATTTTCTGTTACCTCCAGGAACAAATATAAAATCTTCTCTTTGGCTTTGAAGACCCTTCATAGCATAGAACTTATGCCATTTTCTTATACTCCCTTATATACTTAAATACATACACTTGGGCTTCCCCTCTGCCATAACTCCTCATCTGGAAAATGGCTTCTTTGTACAGAGTGGTTTGCCTGGTGTTTCCCTCATGGATTGTAAACTCCTTCAAGCTAAGGGCTAGTTTGATTCATTTCCCTGATCTTAGCACAATGCCTGGTACTAAAGCATACTTAATAATTGCCTATTGAGAAGAAAAGAGACCTTCAGTTCTCCAACCCACATTCTTTATTGATTTGATGCTTCCTCAAACTCTGCTGGGAATCACTGCTCTGAATGGGGGGCACGGCAATCTTGGAGTCTGAGTCAGCCTATCCTCCCCTACAGCCTTGGAAGTATTATCAGAGAAAATACAGGTCGAATTACAGGCAGAGGTAGAGTTTGAACTCAAGCCCTGGGATTACAGATCAAGTTGTCTTTCCGCTATACTATGAAACTTTCTTCATAAGTGATTTAGACTTAATATATTGGGGAAACCAGGGTATTTAGAGCCAGGAATTCAATTTCCTGCTCATTTGTTTATATGCATGATCCTGGATAATTTACTTATGGCTCAAGGCTTTAATTCCCTCTTTAGTAAAATGAAGAAGTTGAACTAGATGCTCTGTCTATCTCTATTTCTGTCTCTGTCTCTGTCTGTCTTTTTCTGTCTCTTACTGTCTCTGTCTCTTTCTCTGTTTGTGTGTTTCACTCTCTGTGTTTCTGTGTGTCTCTATCCCTTTGTGAATTTCTCTCTCTCTCTCTCTCTCTCTCTCTCTCTCTCTCTCTCTCTCTCTCTCTCTCTCTCTCTCTCTCTCTCTCCCCTCTGTCTTTCTTTCCTCCTCCTTCCCTTTGTCACTCTACCTCCCTCCTTCTTCTCAGACCAAAGGAAAAGTTAGCAGAATAATAATAGATAACATTTATATAGCTATTTCCATGTGATCTCCTTTTGTCCTCAGAAATGATTCTCAGACAGGTACGGTTGTCATCCCCATTTTACAGATATGGTAATTGAGCGTGCATTAAGTGACTTTTCTGGGGTTACATGGTTTATAATTATGTAATGGAAGATTTGCTTGCAGGTTTTCCTTAGTCCAAGTCCAGAACTGTCTCCATTGAATCACTTTGCTGTCTCACTATAATGGAAAAGTTCTGAGGCTGGAGTCAAAGTTGGTGACTGGCAGAAAGGCAGTATAGTACTGTGGATAGAATCCACCTCAAAACTTATAAGAGGTGGGTTCAAGGTCTCCCTCTCCTGTATGCTGACTGAAGTGAACCCACAGAAATCCTTTAAACTATAGCATTATCTAAGAAAACAATGTCTGGGGAAGGAGCTGAGCCCCACTGCTAGATGGAGCTCCCCCAGGTTCTCCATCCTTTCCAAAGAACTCTCAGTTTCTTTGGTTCTGAACTCATTCAGCACCAAGTCCTGGACACAAATCCTGTGGGCCATTCTTCTCATCACATCTGACCAGAAGTCCCCAGACAGAATCCTCCTTTTCAGCCGATATGTTGCAGTCAGCTTTTGTTTCGGCCTGGCTCCTGCCTGCATTACCTACATGATAGAAGTCAGAACGCTTCGGCTCACAGACCATCTAGGTCACATATGGAGTGCTCGCCCCCATGTGCCTGCCATCTGGTCACTTAGTGTTGTTGTTCCTCTTGAAGAACGCCACCATGGGGGAGCGTCCTATTCCACAAACAGTTCATTTCATTTGGGAGTGGTTCAAATGGATCTTTTCCCCTCTGCTTAAAGTTTATTATAAACATCTTGGGAGAAGAGTCTGTGACTGCTCCGCAAATGGAGAGAACTACCAGTAAAAAGAAGCAGTCAAAGAAAGAGAGAGGGGAAGGCTGGTGGTCCAATAGAAAGAGCACAAGTTTTGTAGTCAAAGCACCTGAGTGCCAGTTCTGCTCTTCCACTTCCTATTTGTGACCTGGGACAAGGCCCTTCTTCCCATCCTCAGCCACTTTTCTTCCATGACATGGTTGGACTTACTTACCTCCGAAATGTCTCTGACTCTAAATCCAAGATGCTAGGACATTGCACAAGGCTTGCTGTGTTCTAACCAACCTATATTATTCATTTTCTTTTCTTTCCTGCTCATCTTTGCCACACACTCACTCAACTCCCCAACTAGCTAAACTTCGAGTGTCAGAAGGTCATTGAGAAGACTCCAGGAAGGGATGTTTTAGGCCAGCAGGGTCCAAGTAGTGAGAAAATGGGCAGCATTAATCGGGTCTTCCCTGGATAGCTGAGGATCTGAGAAATTCCCAGCAGTAGCCCAGGGCTGGAGACAACAGCATAGGAAGTTGAAGGAAGACATAATAGGGAGGACTCCCAAAATGAAAATGGGTGGAGGTGGAGGTGGTGGTGGTGGTAGCAGATAGAACATGACCCTGAGGCCAGAGTGCATTAGTATTCACCTCTGCCTTCTCGCTGCAGGGTCCTAGGGTCTCCAAATTTTAATAACCATGATATTGCAGAGAAAAGAAAGTGATTGGAAACAATAACTTCCTCCCGTCCTCCCTCCCTCCCTTCCTTCCTCTCTTCTCCTTTCCTTCCTTCCTCCTTCCTTCCTTCCTTCCTTCCTTCCTTCCTTCCTTCCTTCCTTCCTTCCTTCCTTCCTTCTTTCCTTCCTTCCTTCCTTCCTCTTCCTCTCTTCCTTTTTCCTTTCTTTCCTTTTTTCTCTTTTCTTATTTCCTTTTTATCTAATATTCATTAAAAATCTGATCACTGCAAAGCAGAGACCTAAGCTGCAATAATGGATAGAGATTTAGACTTCGAGGACTCAGGAAAACCTGGGGTTCAATCCCAGTTGAGAAACACCCTGGCCATGTTATTTAAGCAAGGACCACAGCTCCCAATGAACAGATACTCACCAACTTTGTGACCTGAAGCAAAGCACTTTACCTTAACCGACTTCTGTTTCCTCCTCTGTACATGAGGCTAATAACCCGATTTTCTAGGATTGTTATAAGGTTCCAATGAGATGATATTTGTAAACACAATGCCTAGTGAACAGTAGATGCTAGATAAATGCCTATCGCTTTTTCTTTCTTTTCTTTTCCCTCAGGCCATTAACTCACTGAAGTAATAAATTACAGAGCAGATGCCCGTCTACATTAGTGAAGGGAGTTTGCTTCACAAGAGTTTCCTACATGGAGAAAAGCATAAATCTGAAAGAGTTGAAACAATCTCCAAACATTTTCTAAATGCTCATTATGTACCAGACACTGTTAAGTCCTGGACATAGAAAGGTCAATGCATTCCCTGCCCTCTGGGAGTTTATATTCTAATATTACAGACCTAGTAAAAAAGAAACGTAGCCTTTAGAATATTGTGACTGGTTATTGTCTGTTTTTGTCATGAGAAGTCTGCAATGACCACACCCAAGAAGTATGTTGAAATATCTACTTGTGTGATTCCAGAGAAAGGGCTAATCTTGGGTGGAGGACCAAGTCACTGACCAGTTCCCCAAATGGAGTGTCAGCTTCTGAAGAGGCAGCCCATTGGCTCTGCTGGAGGGAGACTCTATTGCTCAATGGCCATGTGGCATTCATCACAACTGCATGAAGCTTTGCAGATTCATGAGAGTGATCATATAGACCAGAAAGATGCACATGAACTGTTTGCAATAGGAAAAAAATGCATATAAGGCCCCTAGGGAACAGTGAAATTAATTTAAAGGGGAACACGGGCTGGAAAATTAGCACCTAATAGAGTTTAGCTTAGCAGGTCGTTGCACAAACGTGTCCTGGGCTTAGTACTGTCAGCTCCATGAGAAAGGAAGAGTATTTAAAAGTACCCTGGGAAATAACTGCCTAGTGAAATAGAGAGCTGGCCAAAGTGGCAGGAAGACTTGATTCAAATCAGATTTCAACGCTTAACTAGGAACTCTGTATCAGTCACCTAACTATCCTCGATTTCCTCAATTATAATACAAATTGGTTGGATTCACTGCACTCGGAAGTCCCTTTCAGCTCTAATTCAATAATTCTATAATCTTTGCTATGTATGCTTTTTTTGTTGTTGTTATTGTTGTTGCTGTTGTATCTTGGGTAGGGGGGACAGCTAGGTGGTACAATGGATAGATAGAGTGCTGGGTTTTAAGTCAGGAAGACTCCTTTTTCTGAGTTCAAATACATAGCCTTAAATACATACTAGCTGTTGGGAGCCAGAGTAAGTCATTTCACCTGTTTTCACTCAGTTTCTTCATTTGTCAAGTGAGCTTAAAAAAGGAAATGACAAAATACTCCTGTATCTTTGCCATGAAAACCCCAAATGGAGGGTTTAGTCCCAAATTGTTCTTCAGAATGACTGGACCACCTCACAACTCCACTGTCAGTGTGTTAGAACATTCATTTTATCTATATCCCTTTCTGAATTTTCCTTTTCTGTCAAGTTAGCCAATCTGATAAGTGTGAGGAGATACTCGGAGTTGTTTCAATTTGCATTTCTCTAATCAATAGTTATTTAGAACATTTTTATGTGGTTATTGATCACTTTGATTTCTTCTTCTAAAAACTGTCTGTTCATATTCTTGACCATTTATCATTTGGTGAAATACCTTTACTTATTTATTTTTTTTTATAAATTTGGCTCAATTACCCATATATTTCAAAAATGAAGCCTTTATCAAAGAAACTCAGTATAAAAATTCTTTCCCAGTTTTCCATTTTCCTTCTCATTTTGGTTTCATTACTTTTGTTTGTGCAAAAACTTTTTTATTTCATGTAATCAATATTGTCAATTTTATTTCCCATGACACTTTTTATCTCTTCTTTTGTTATAAATTATTCATTTATTTATAGATCTGATGGGCACATTTTCCCATCCTCCCTAATTTACTCATAATATCACCTTTATCTCCAATTCATTTATCGATCTTGATTTTACCTTGGTGTACAAGATTAGATGTTTCTCTCTGCCAAACTGTTTCCCAGTTTTCCTTTAAAAAAGTCACATGCCAAATTCTTGTTTCAAAAGCTTGGATCTTTTCATTTAACAAACATTAGATTTTAATAGTCATTTACTACTATGTATTATGTATTTAATTTATTCCACTGATTTACCACTCTATTTCTTAGTCAAAACCATATTGTTTTCAGAATTATCATTTTGTAATAAAACATGAAATTAGGCACTGCTGAAGATGCCTTCCTTCACATTTTTAATTGATTCTCTTGATATTTTTGACCTTTTGTTTCTCCAGATGAATTTTATTATTTTTCCTAGTTCTATAAAAGAATCCTCTGGTAGTTTGAATAGAATGGCACTGAATAAGTAAAATGACTTGAATAGAATTATCATTTTTATTATATTGTCTACCCATGAATCATTAATATTTCTACAATTGTTTAGATCTCAATTTATGTGGAATATGTGTGTCATTGTGTTTATTTGTCCCTGGGTTTCTCTTGACATGTAGACTCCCAAGTATTTAATTTTATCTGCAATTATTTTAAAAGGAATTCATCTTTCTATCTTTTACTGCTTTGTGGGGTAAAAACATAGAACTTGTGTGGCTTTATTTGATTCCTGAAACTTTGCTAAAGTTTCTAATTGTTTCAATTAGTTTTTTAGTTGACTCTGTTGGGCTCTCTGTCTGTACCATCTTTCTATCTGCAAAGATTGATAGTTTTGTTTCTTCATTGCTTTTTTATTCCCAAATTTCTTTTCTTTTCATTGCTATAGCTAACACTTCTTATAATATATAGAATAATAGTGGTTATAATGGACATCCTGGTTCCATTTGTGCTATTATTGGAAGGCTTCACATTTATACACATTATAGATGATGTTTGCTCTTGATTTAATTAGATGTCATTTTTTAAAAAGGCTCCATTGATTCCTATGCTTTCTAATTTTTAAAAAAATAAGAATAGGTATTGTATTTTGTTAAAAAGCTTTTTTCTGCACATATTAACATAAGCATAAGATTTTTGCTATTTTGTGATTGATATGGTCAATTATGTTAATAGTTCTTCTAATACTGTACCAGCTCTGCCTTCCTGGTACAAATTCCACCTGATCAGCGAGTATGAAATTTGTGATATATTGCTGTAATCTCCTAGTTAGCATTTCATTTTATTTTATTTTGCATGATATTAACTAATAACTCTAACTCCAATTCTAATCCTCCAACTCTAACCCTAACTTTGTGCCTTTGACTCTAACCCTAAATGTACATTTTAAGATGGGCAAATTGCTTTAAAAATATGATTTCATGCTGAACTACAGCTACTCTATAACAAATAGATGCTATTATTATCTCTATTCCAGAT
This sequence comes from Antechinus flavipes, assembly GCF_016432865.1. Lineage (NCBI taxonomy): Eukaryota > Metazoa > Chordata > Mammalia > Dasyuromorphia > Dasyuridae > Antechinus > Antechinus flavipes. The sequence goes on along the minus strand of NC_067401.1, from coordinate 4,070,435 downwards.
AAAGAAACTGATGTAGACAGAGGTTAACTGAATTATTCAGGGTAACACATCTACTAACTAACAGTCTTAGGCTGGATTTGTACTTGGGTCATTCTGATTCCAGACATACTGGGACAATGTTTCTGAACAAACAAAATTAGTAAGTGTAGGATAAGAAGGGAAGAAATAGGATGGCATAACAGCACCATTTTATCCAATTTTTCAGATAATAATTTGTTAGATAAGACACTTATGCACATGTGCAAGCATATATATAAGCAATACATACAAGCACATGCATGAATACAACATATACATATGTGCATGTATCTCCAAAAGCATTTTTTTTTAAAAGAACAGTATTCAAAAGAAGAATTATAACTTATCAAAATTACGGACAAACAATTTTAATGAACAACTACATAAAAATGTTCCAAATACAGAAATAATTTAGGAATCCCTTACTGCAATCCCCACATGATGAGAAAGCCCAGAAATGCTCATTCTCATTCCAGTGGACTCTCTGGCCAACACTGCCCACACACTGGCTTATTATGTTTTTGCTGGCTATGCCCATCTCTGCTTTCCACCTTCTCATGCTATTTGATTTTTGTTAGAATATAGTCTGTCCTCCAATTCTTACTGAAGTTCTAAGTTTTAGTAACTTAAAACAATTAAGATTTGGAGACTTTTATAAGCTTCTCGAGAATCAAGTCCTTATTGTTTCTTTCTTTAACATCCTAGTGTTTAGCACAATACTTGGAACATAGAAAGCACTTGATATCCCTAAATAAGAGAAATGTAAATGTAATTGGCAAAGATTCAAAAAGATGAGTAAAATCAATATTGGAGTGATTGTGGAAAGATATATATCCTGGGAGCTATGATTTACTGCATTCATTACTGAAAGCAATTTGGGATTACATAAATTGAATAACTAAAATGCCCATATCTGTTGATCAAGATATTCTAATGCTTTTTATACATCAAGGAAACCATTGATAAAGACAAAGATTCCATAAAAATCAAGCTATTTATAGAATCATGTGGTGTGTGTATGTGTGTGTGTGTGTGTGTGTGTGTGTGTGTGGATCTGTGTCTGTACACACGTGTGCATGTACATGTATGATATGTGGTAGCAACGAATTAGAAGAAAACCAGATGCCTATCAATTGGAGAATGTTTAAAGAAATTGTGGCACATGAACTTAATAGAATATTATCCTGCTGTAAGAAATCATCAATATGATTGAATATGAAGAAGCATGGAAATACATAATGAATGGGAAAGAAAAGTAAACAAAGCCAAGAAAATGCTATACCAAATTACTTCAGCAGCTTAAAGGGAAACAGCCACCACTACAAAATGATTTAAAATTAGTACTGAGAAATTACAAAGAACATGGCTGGTTCCAAAGAAGAAATTTGAAAAGACACCTCCTCAAATTCCTTTGGAACAATAAACATATTGGCAGACTTTTTTTTGTTATCGCACTAATCATTTTTTCTCTTTATATTTTTCTATGTTAAATGGAATTTCTTTTCAGGAATAAATACAGCAGGATATTTAGATGACAAAAAAAAATCAGTAAATGCATTTTTCAAAAAAAAAATTATTCCAATTTTTGTTCAGTCACTTCAATCATGTCTGATTCTTTGAGACCCCATTTGGTTGTGGTTTTTTTTTTTGGGGGGGGGCAAAGATATAGGAGTGATTTACCATTTCCTTCTCCAGCTAATTGTACATGAAAAGGGCTCTAAGTTCTCATCATTTGGCCAACTGTATTTTTAAGATATTATCTTTTTCTCAGAATTCCCATGCCTCTTTTAACCAAGACATTGTCTTTTTATAACCCTCATTCTCATTTCTTTATCATTTTTTCTCTATCAAACTTATTTGATTTATTTTTTTTCCAATTACATGTAAAATTGGTTTTTACATTCATCTTTGTAAGATTTTTAACTATAAATTTTTCTCACTCCCTCTCTTCCCCCTCCTCAAGACAGCAATAAATCTGATACAGTTATCCATGTACAATCATATTAAATATACTTTTAAATTAGTCATGTTGTGAAAGAGGACTCAGAATAAAAGAGAAAAAACAAGCATGAGAAAGAAAACAAAAAACAAAAAAAGTGAAAATGGTCTGCTTTGATTTTCATTCAAACTCCATAGTTCTTTCTCAAATGTGGTCAGCATTCTTCATCATGAGACCTTGAAATTGTCTTGGATCATTGCAATGCTGAGAAGAGCTAAGTCTATCATAGTTGATCATCACATAATGTTGCTTTTACTGTGTACAGTATTTTCCTGGTTCTGTTCCCTTCTTTGAGAATCAGTTCATGTAAGTCTTCTCAAGTTTTTCTGAAATCCTCTTGCTCATCATTTCTTATAGCACAATAGTATTCCATTAAATTCACATGCCACTAGTTCAGCTATATCCCAATTGATGGGCATCTCCTTGATTTCCAATTCTTTGCCACCACAAAAGTTATTCTAAATATTTTTGTACATAAAGGTCCTTTTCCCTTTTTATGGTCTTTTTAGGATACAGACCCAGCAGTGGTATTACTAAATCAAAGGCCACACACAGTTTTATAACTTTTTGGGCACAGTTCCAAATTGCTCTCCAGAATGGTTGGATCAGTTCACAACCATGTCAACAATGCATTGGTATTCTAATTTTCCCACATCTTAGTCAACATTTATTATTTTCATTTTCTTTTATATTAGCCAATCTGATAGCTGTAAGGTGCTTCTTATTAGGGTCTGAAAATATTTTAACTCTTTCAGGAATTGTTGGTGGACTTGTGTTCAATTCACATTTTTTCTTCAAGGTTTTGCTTGTAACTGTTTTGCATTGCTCTCAAATAATATTAGAAACTGAGGCCAAAAGGATTAAATGACTTTCCCAGGATCATATAGCTAGTTAAGAATCTGAGGCCAGATTTGAACTCATTTTGGAAATGAGTCTTCCTGATTCCAGATCCAACACTCTGTCCAAAAAACTGTGCTGAAGGCCAAAACTAGGATCTATCCAGTATGACTGCTATAGTAAAAACAAAACAAAAAAAAAAGAAAGAAAGAAAGAAAGAAAGAAAAGAGGCAATGGATTCATTATACACAAAGAAATTTGCCTCACATAGAAATACGTGCTAGTTTTATGTTATTCTCATCATCTATGATACTCAACTCATTATTATTTGAGTTTGCCCAGAATGGAACACAGAGATTCCAAGATTTCCATTAAATGAAATAAACCCTTTATTATTTTCATGTGGCAAAATATTCCCAATGCTTTGGATTCTACAAAAAATATTGCTTTGGAGAAATAAAGGCCAAAGTTGAAAACATATATTCATTGTACATTTATTTTATAAGCCCTTGAAGAACCACTGAACAATTGGTGACTTGACTTACAGTGAGATGTGAAAACTTTGAGGGAATTGATAAAAATATCACTGGGCTGTGGGTTAAGAGATCAGAGTTTTGTTGTGAGTCCTCTCACTGAGCCATATAATCTTGGGCAAATCACTTCTATTCTCTGAGATTATTTCCTTATCTGCAGAATGGGTATAACATCTATGTCATTTTCCTAACAAGATAGTAGTGGACAGCAACCAGCATTATCTGAGTGTGAAGCCTTGGGAGGCAGTATAAAGCTGTGTACATCTGTTAGAATTTAGATTCCCAAAGTACATCGGATCTTGTGATCTAATTACAGTTTTACTGGTGTCATTACCCACACTAATGCAGGTCAAAATCCATTCCCAGCCTGCTCATCTTGTGATGAAATGCTCCTTCTATACTCTTTAGTTAAAAAATATTGAAAATAGTGGCTAATTATGATAGTTTCATAGATTTAAGACCAGAAGGGTCATTATAAGATTTCAAGTCCTGTCCTTTCATTTTACAGATGAGCCAACAAAGATCTAGGAAGTGAAGGGACTTGCCCAAGGTCATAAAGCCCAAAGGTCATACTCATACTTCTGCAGTAGTTGGCTGCTTTGCATTCCTGCTACAATGTTTTCCACTCTAGTCCATCTTCCGTTCAGTTGCCAAAGTGATCTTCTAAAGCACATATTTGGCAATGAAACTTCCCTACTCAATAAAACCCAATGATTTCCTATTACCTCCAGTATCAGATATAAAATCCTTTGTCTTTCAATGTCCCTTATATCTAACATCCTACTCCCAATGTACTTTGTGATCCCAATGAATCTGATTTTTCTGTTCCTCAAGCAAGAAACTCTTCTCTCACCTACAGACACTGACTATCTCACCTACATGGAATTCTCTCCTTACCTCTGCCTTCTGATTTCCTTAATTCCCTTCAAGTCCCAATGTGAGTCCCACTTTCTACAGGAAATCTTTTACAATCCCTTTCATTTCTAGTATCATCCTTCTGCTCGTTATTTCTAATTTTCCTAAGTATATCTTATTTGGACATAGCTTGTTTACATGTCACCCTCATTAGATCGTGAACTCTGAGAATATGAACTGTCTTTTGGCTTTCTTTGAATCACCAATGGCCACCTAAAATAGTTCTGGACACATGGTAGGCTTTTAGTAAATGTTTATTGGCTGAATAAGTAGAAGTCAAGATTTATACTCAAGTCTCTGAGCTGCAAATCCAACAAATTACTATAGAATACGGCACTAGCAAGTGCCATTAACCAGAATATGACAAGACCACAGGCTCCTGCAACCCCCATCTTGTGTTTCCATTCTCTCCCAGCCCTTCCAGAAACTTGTTTATGGTCTAATAAAAAAACCTAGGGGAAAGGGCATCTAGGTCCTGCTTCTACTTGACCAGTCAAGCCTTCTGAGGATTTTCTTGAGCAGCAATCCTCCTGAAGGGGACAAAACAAGGTTGATTTCACTTTTAGAAGATAGTCTTGGAAATATTTTATAGGCCCAGAGAATGACTATTGATTTAGAGCTAGAAGATACCTCTGCTTCATTCCCCTCATTTACTCAAGGAAGGTAAATGAATCTCCCAACTTCACACAGACAGTAAGATGCAGAAGTAAGATCTGAATACAGGACTTCTGATTCTAAAACCAGCACTTTGTCCACCATACTGTTCTCTGTCCATAAGTGATAGCTCACCCTGGCTAAGCATTCATTAAGCACCACCATGTGTAAAATACTGTACTCAGGAAAATTAATAGAAATAAAAAGTTAAGAGATTTTCTGCTCTCCAAGAGCTCACATTGTCACTGGATAATAATTCTGTCCCATGTAGTTCATATATACTTCATTTCAGTGCATCTTTACATGGCATGGTTTCAGAATCTACTTCTGGATCCACTGAAATCTCTCAATATCAGTACTAAACTATAGCATCTACAATGAGCTACAATCATCTTCCAGATAGGATCTAATCTGAGGAGAAGAAACTGAACGGGGACCTAATGCTACTTTAGATCACAATGAATATGGGAACGTCGATATTATACTGAGGTCAATTACTTGGGGGCAACTATATTTTTCCTATAGGAAATTTATCGGAAAATTTTACAAAATGAAAGTACTGGTTTGTAGACACACACAATCACTACTTCATAAATGTTCTCAATGAGAAGTTATATAAGTGCAAAGACTTAGATCACAAAATGTTTGTGTTTGTTTTGTTTTGTTTTTTAACAATAAGTCCTCAGTCCATGATTTTTGGCAAAGGGGCGGCTTCAAGGGGAGATAATAACCATGTAACACATAGGAAGATTTTAAAGCCCAAAGCGAATAGCATGGTACAATGAGGCTTAAAACAGAAGTAATTAAATAAAATTAAGGAAAATATATGGTAATTAAAGCTAAATTCCAGGGGAAGATCCTATCTGCAAAAGCCATTAGACTATAGAATTATCTTGGAAGAGAAGATATGTGAGCACCAGCTGTTGGGATATTTAATGCTCATCTCGATGAAGAAATAGAAAATGCCATATGCTTCAGCTATTTAGAAAATGCCAATACTAACCCTCACAGGGTTTAGGTAATAGGATTAATACTGTCTGAAGTTGAAGGAATGGAAAACTTCAAAGATATGGGATAAGAATCTTTAATTTGAAGGTCTTTCGAACCTAACCTCAATTTCTGACTTAACTGATCTAACTAGTTCACTATTAGCTAACACAAAAGCTTCATATAGTTCGAAAATAGGATGGATGTGTCCTGAATGTTTTTGGTTGACTTCTCAGATGCCAGTTATTGACTGTTGACAAGTCCCTTGATCTCTTGGAGCTTTAGTTTATGAATCAATAAAATGGGTGCAATAGTATGTATCCTGCTGACAAGATGAGAATCAAATAAAGCTTCACATGCAAAAGTTTTTCAAACCATTATTCAAGTATATTTTGCCATTTTACATTTATTCATTCAACGAACATTTATTATGAATAGAATAGCTATGTATCAAGAAGTGGTTTTCCCTGCACTTAAGAGGCTCACAGTTCAAGTACGTTAAAAAACAGTCTGTTTATGGATAGGTAAAGGTGCTGTTTGGGAAATAAGTGAGGAATGAATACAGAGAACTATGATATGAGGTCTGAAATAAGAATTACTATCCATATCTCCAGGAAGTATATGTCAAACGAATGTGCCCAAAGCCAGAAAGTAGAGACTATTTCAGGACACTCAATGTATTTTTCCTCATCTGACCCTCTTACAAGCTCCAGTCAAACCACACCATGTCAAACCAGTCTGTGCAATACAATTTGATATGGTTTTTCAAACTGTACATCACATCTTCTTGTGTCATCCTAGAGAGGACCAGCTCTCAATCAGGGGAGATGGGGAAGGAATCAGCATCATGGTGGGGCTGCTTGGCGGGACCAAGGGATGCAGAAAAGGAACAGATAAAGATGCTGACCCATACAGACATATAAATATACATGAAGTTAGGGAGACCAACATATAAAAATGAAGAATGGAGCTATAGAGACAGGGAAACAGGTGTGCACATGCACACACACAAATACTGGACTCATTCTGCAGACTTACTTTGCCTCCTTTTCCCTCTTTGCTTCTGGATGGCCCCCTTTTTTTCTACTCACTTCTCCCTCCAATCTTGTTCCCCTTTTTTGGACATCCCTTTTTCTCATTCTGGGACTCAGTGAATTTCTTTCATTTTGTGGGAGTGACATGGAAGGGTCCTACATTCTCCCATTCCTCCCTTTCTCCAGCCACCCTATCCTCGCTTCCTATTTTTGATCTTGATGAATATATTTATATGAACAGAATTAAAAAGAAAAATAAATTGATTCCTCCCTCCTTTCACTTTCCCCCATTTTGTCTCCCCATCCCATGAATTAAAATGTACTTACCCCTCCTCTATCTATCCCAGCCTCCCTGAACACTTGCATATTGTTTGTAGCCTCCTATAACACTTGTATATTGTTTGTTTGAGATTTTGCTGCAGTAACAGATACAGTATTTAATTGTACATACAAATGTTTGCTAGATATGTTCACCATAATTTTATTTAATCTGGTTCTTTTTTGTTTGTTTTGTTTTGGGCAGGGGTATTTTTGGGGAGGTTCTTTTGTTTTGTTTTTAAATATTAAAAAAATCATCTGTCAAAAAAAAATCCTCCTGTGTCTCAGGCCATGGAATTAAGGCTGCAAAGACAAGAAAGATGCAGTACCAGCTCACAAGGGGCTGCCATTTTAGAAAAAAGTTGAATGATTACTATTCTTATTTTGCTGGAGAGAACTACCATGTATAAAGATATATACAAGATATATCCATGGTAATCCAACAATAATAGCAGCAATAATAACTGGCAAGCTCAGAAAAGCCTTCCTATAGGAGATAACACTTGAACTGAGCCTTGAATAGTGGTAGGGGTTTGAAGAGGGAGAAAAGAGAAAGGAGCACATTCTATTATTCAATAAATATTTATTAAGTGTTCACAGTGCCAGTCATTCTGCTGGCACATAGTAGGCACTTAATAAATATTTATTAATGACAGGCTGAAAGGGGAGGCAGGGCAGCAGAGAAGCTATCCATGATGAAGTAACTGGCCTGGGAACCTTCCTAAGAGATCTGGGAGAAACTCTTCACTCCTGGCCTTCAATCAGAGGGGCAGAGAGTCCTAATGAGAGGGCAATACCAAGGCTGATTTGACTCTGAAGAATGATGAATGCTTGAGGAGATGATGGAGAAACCCAAAATGTAGCCAGGCAGAGCCAAGCATGGGTACCAAGCAGTGCCAGAGTGAGGAGGAGGAAGATGGAATTCATTATGCCCATAAAATGGCAAAAATCCACTTGCCTCCAGTATTCTTCCACTCCATGGAGCCAAAAGGCTTTTTCCCACAAACCTCCTAAAGAGAACTCTGGGGGCAGATGACATTTACAAGCATCCCTCGTTTTCTTTCTGCTTCACTAGCAGCATCACCATAGGCAAGCCATTAGGCCCTTGGAGTTCAGTTTCTTCATGTGTAAAATGAGAGGGCCCACTTTGATGGGATCTAAACTCCTCAAGTGCAATGGTACTATGCTCCTATGATCCTATGATTCTGATAGTCTTCTCAATCTTAACATTTGGCAGCATTGGGGACAAACATCCTTCCTAGATATTTTGTCTTCCCTTAGCTTTTGCAGGACTTGGTCTCTCCCTCCAACCAAATTATTTTTCAGTCTTCTTTATTTAGTCATCATTCCCTATGTATTCCCCAAAATGTGATATCTCCAAAGGCATTGTCCTGGGTCCACTTTTTGCTCTTTTGGAATCTCCCTTGGTGATTTCATCTGCTCTCATGAATCAGTTATCCCTTCTGTGTATATGATTTTGAAGTCTAGTTTTGAATCTCCAATCTCTTTTCTTCATGCTGTTGAATATCTTAACTTCTCAAGTTAAGCATGTCCCATAGTGAATCAGACATTTGCTCCATCAAGCTGCCCTTTGCCCCCAACTTCTCTCCTGAGGGATAGCACCATAATCCTTCCAGTTGCCAAGGCTACAAAGCTCCTTCCCATCTTTCACAACTTTCACCTTTTCCTATCTCTAGGTTGGAGCAGAATATATTACGCTTCAGTCAAAGTTAAAAAGAAAGAACGAAAGAAAGAAAGGAAGGAAGAAAAAGAAAGAACAAAAGGAAGGAAGGAAGGAAGGAAGGAAGGAAGGAAGGAAGGAAGGAAGGAAAGAAGGAAGGGAAGGAAGGGAAGGAAAAGCAAGGATATCTATCAATCCTGATCTTATACAAAAAAAGACAAAAATAGAGCTAATTAAAAGACATAAGGAACGATCTTGCTAAAAGTTAACATAGACAAAAAAGCAATATCAACACCAAAAAAATATGCACCAAGTAGTATTGCGTACACATTCTTAGAGGAGAAATTAAGTTAGTTACAAGAAGAAATAGAGAACAAAACCATACCTCAACCTCCTCTTCTCAGAACTAATTAAATATAACCATGAAATAAATAAGAATTAAGTTAGGGCAATCAACACAATTTTAGACTTCTAGAGAAAACTGAATGGAGACGTACCTTTTTTCTCAGTAGTACATGGCACCTACACAAAATTGATCACAAATGCATTCTTTTCGTATCATGATGCTATAAAAATAATGTGTAATAAACATCCATGAAAAAATAAATTAAAATTAATTAGAAATTAAACAATCTAATGCTAAAGAATGAGTAAGTCAAACAATAAATCATAGCAATAATGAGAATGACAAAAATGAAACAACATACCAAAACTTATGGAATACAGCCAAAGACATTCTTAGGGAAATTTTATATCTCTAAATACTTACATGAATAAAGCAGAGAAAGAGGAGATCAATGAATTGGGTGTGCAACTGAAAGAAATAGAAAAAGAACAAATTAAAACCTCTTAAATACCAAAGCAAAAAAGCTGAAAATCAAAGAAGAGACTAATAAAATTGAAATTCAGAGTATTAATAAATAAATGTAAGAGCTGGTTTTATGGGAAAACAGTATAACAGTTAAACCTTTGTCTAATTTGATTTTTTAAAAAGAAAGCAAACCAAATTACCAGTATCACAAATGAAAAAAAAATGAATTTACCACCAATGAAGAAGGAAAAACAATTGCTATTTTCCTGAAGAGTAGGCCAATAAATTTGACAATGTAAGTGAAATAGATGAATATATACAAATATATAATTTTCCCAGGTTAACAGAAGATGAAATAAAATATTTAAATAATGCCATTTTAAGAAAAGAAATTGAACAAGTCATCAAAGAATTTCCTATGAAAAATCGCCAAAGCCAGATAAGTTTACAAGGAAATCCTACTAAATATTTAAAGAATAAATAATTCTGATACTATATAAATTATTTGGAAAAATAAGTGAAGGTGTCTTACTGAATTCCTTTTATGACACAAATTGATACGCTGGATTATTTTGATAGTTTTCTTAATATTAAACCAACCCTCCATTACCTGTTTTTAGTCTACTATCCTTGTGATAAATTACTGTAATCTCTGGTTAATGTTTATTTAAAATAGTTGCATCAATATTAATTAGGGAAATTACTCTATAATTTTCCCTCTGTTTTGTCTTTTCCTGGTTTAGATAACAGCACCATATCAATAATAAAACTAATAGAAATCATGTGATTAAGCTTTTGACAAAATACAATACCAATTCCTATTAAAAACATTAGAAGATAAGGAGTTTTCTTTAAAATGATAAACAGTATCTATCTAAAACCATCAGCAAGCATATAAATAATGATAAGTTAGAAGTCTTCCCAATAAGATCAGAAATGAGACAAGGATGCCTATTATCATCACTATTATTCAATATTGTACTAGAAATGTTAGTCTTAGAAATAAGAGAAGGAAAATAAGTTGAAGGAATTTGAATAGGGAAAGATAAACAAAGCTATAACTCTTTGCAAATGATATGATGGTATAATTAGAGAATCCTAGAGAATCAACTAACAAGTGATTTGAACCAATCAACATCATTAATAAAGTTGCAGGATATAAAACAAATGCACATAAATCAGCATCATTTATACAAATTACCTACAAAGCCCAGAAGAAGGAAATAGAAAAATAAATTCTATTTAAAATAACTGCATAAATTATAAAAATATATGGGAGTCCACCTGCCAAGACAAAACTATATGAACACAACTACAAAACAATTTTCACACAAGTATAGTCAGATCTAAGCAATTGGAAAAATATTAAATGCTCATGGGTAAACTGAGCTAATAGAATAAACATGATAATTCCTCATCTGGAAGAATAAAAGGACAAGAATATCAAAGGACTAAAGGAAAAAGGTTGCAAAGGAAGGTGGTCTAACCACACTAGATCTATAACTATGTTATGAAGGAGAAATCATTAAAACTATTTGGTACTGGTTAAGGGATAGAGTGGTACATTAGTGTAATAGGTTAATACACAAGACACAGTTGTCAATGATCATAGTAATCTACTGCTTCATAAGCACAAAGACTCCAACTTCTGGGATAAATACAAACTATGTGACAAAAACAGACCAGAAAAGCAGGAAAATTTTATGGCACAAACTAGTTACATATCAAATCTCACATACTAAGATCAGGTCAAAATGAGTACATGATTTATATATAAAGGGTGATACCATAAGCATATTAGGAATACAAGGAATAGTTATATTTTTGGAGAAGTACAGAATTTATGACCAAACAAGGAATAGGGGATATTATGAAATGGAAAATAGATAATTTTATTACATTAAATTTAAAAAGTTTCACATGCAACCAAGATTAGAAATAAAACAGAAAGGTGGGGAACATTTTTATAGCAAGTTTTTCTGATAAAGGCCTCCTTTCTAAAATATATAAAAAACTGATTTGAATGTATAAGAATACAAGTCATTCCCCAATTGATAAATGATCAAAGGAAATGAGGAAGTTTTCAGTAGAAAAAATTAAAGCTATCTGTAGTCATAGAAAAAGTGCTATAAATCACTATAGATTAGTGAAAAACAAATTGAAACTCCCCATATTCATCAAATTGGCAAATATGACAGAAAACAAAAATGATAAAATTAAAACACTATTGTGTTACTGGTGGAATTTTGAATTGATCCAACCATTTTGGAGAGCAATTTGGATCTATGCCTACAGGGCTATAAAATTGTGACACCCTTTGATCCAGCAATATCATTTTTTTTAAGGGGAGATCTCTTTATTTTTATTTATTTATTTTTATTTTATAATAACTTTTTATTGACAGAACCTATGCCAGGATAGTTTTTTAACAACATTATCCCTTGCACTCGCTTCTGTTCCGATTTTTCCCCTCCCTCCCTCCACCCCCTCCCCTAGATGGCAAGCAGTCCTATATATGTTAGATATGTTACAGTATATCCTAGATACAATATATGTTTGCAGAACCGAACAGTTCTCTTGTTGCACAGGGAGAATTGGATTCAGAAGGTATAAATAACCCGGGAAGAAAAACAAAAATACAAATAGTTTACATTCATTTCCCAGTGTTCTTTCTTTGGGTGTAGCTGCTTCTGTCCATCATTTATCAACTGAAACTGAGTTAGGTCTCTTTGTCAAAGAAATTCACTTCCATCAGAATACATCCTCATACACTATCATTGTTGAAGTGTATAATGATCTCCTGGTTCTGCTCATTTCACTTAGCATCAATTCATGTAAGTCTTTCCAAGACTCTCTGTATTCATCCTGCTGATCCAGCAATATCATTAATAAATCTGGATCCCAAAGAGATCATAAAATGGGTGAAAGGACCTATATGTACCAAAAAAATTATAGCAACCCTTTATTGATGGCAAAGAATTGAAAATTGTTAGGATATCCATCAGGTCAGGAAGGGCTGAACAATTTGTGATATAAGAATGTAATGGAATGTTAATATTCTGTAAGAAATAATGTGCAGGTGAAGTTCAGAAAAATCTGGAAAAACTTACATGAACTGATGCTGAATGAAATGAACAGAATGAAGAAAATGATCCATTATGATAGACTTGATAATTCTCTGCAATATAAAAATTCAAGACATTTCCCAAAACCTCATTTTAGAAAATATTATCCATATTCAGAGAAAGAACTATGACATCTCAATGCAAAAGGAAGCATTGAGTTTTTTCTTATGTTTTTTTCCTTTTATTCTGATTTCCTCTTTTATATCATGACTAATATAGAAAAATGTTTAGTATGAGAATACTTAATAAACTGTATAAGTTTGCTTGCCATCTTGAGAAGAGGGAATGAAAGGAAGAAGAAAAATCTGGAGTTCAAAATCTTACAAAGATGTATGTCAAAATCTATTTTTACCCATAAAACTCTTAAGTGCAACAACAACAACAACAACAACAACAAAAGATGGCAAGGGAGAAAAAAAAAAGAAAACCCCAAATGGAGATATAAAGAATTGGATACTACTAAAGTCACTAAATTAAAGCATATAACTTTGGAAAATTTGCAAAGTACTTTAAAAATATGATTTGTTTTTTACCCTCACATCAATCTTGGGAAATAGGTGCAATCATCCCCATTTCACAGGTGAGGAAAATTTTATTTGATCTTTTGGCAAAAAATGGACACAAGTCATTAATACTTGCATACTCTGTTATTAAAACATACTTCACTCGATAATTGCCTCTATTTGCCCTTTGTTAAATTCCTGGCTCCACATCATATATGGTAAGGTCCATCGGCTGCTCATGTTGGTAGATGACATTCAGTCAATAGCATCAAACCCTGGAAGATATCAGTGTCTACTCAATATTTGTATTTATATTATATAATAATTTTGTTACATAATAATAAAAAATAATAAATAAACAGTTAAATAAATAAATAGAAACATATAAACATAAGGAAAATCAAGTGGATGAAGAAGTCCTATTGTTGATGATGTGGTATATAGTTCACAGGACAACCTGTTGGGTTTGACCTTCACTTCATATATAACTTAGAAATTTACTGTGAATGAAAAACAACCTGGCTGTAGAGTTGAACAAAAGAAAAATGGGCGGGATTAACCTTTGAAAACTGTGCAATATTTTCAGTGACCCCCAAGCTATTCCCTGAAATGAAGGTACCATTATTGGCAAAGAATCATCCCTTTAGTTCGTGTTCAGAGAGAATTTATATTGTGAAGAGATAAGTGTGTAGATGACAGAAGAATAGATAAGAGAACTGGTTAAAGGCTTACAGTAGTCTAAGTAAGCTCTAGGGACACAAATACAAGAGAGCAAATCAGTCCCTGTCCTCAAAGATCTTTCATTAAAATGGAGAAGAGAACACAAAGATTAGGAGGAAAGGCAGTGCATGATGGGAAGTGAAATGGGGACCTAGATTTGGGCAAAGGTGAGTCCAAGATCAGAATCTCTTTTTTAAGAATGATGAATAATATAAAAGCTACACAGTAAATGTCAGAGATGAAACTGGAATTCAGGTCTTCCTGACTCTAAACCAGGAAAACCTGGATTCCAATCTTATCTATTTACTGTAACCCTTCTCCCATCCCCTACCCCCCCCATTCATTATTACAATTATCCAGTGGAATTGTGAATACTCAGCTATTAAATAAGCTAAGATAAAAATCTGCTTAGATGTTGTAGAGTCACACAGTCCTCCATGATCTGGGGAGTAATTGTCTCCTTTTTGTCAATTGTGTATGTTGAGGGGGGCAGATCTTTACTCTTTGTCTCTATTTTCTCTCCTTTCACAAAATCTGTTTATTATCTTGCTTCCCACTTCATCATTCCATCTGAAACTATCCTTGCAAAGTTACCAAAGTTCTCTTAATTACCAAATCGAATGACCCTTTCTCAGTGCTCAGTCTTGGCTTCTCTCCAAAGATAATGTGTTCTAATCTAATCCAATATGTTCCTCCTCTCTAGGATTCCCAAAATATGTCTCTTTTCTGAATTATATTTCAAGCACATGCTCTATCTCTCTACTTCACATTGGTCATATTTCAATTATGCTGAAACAACTCAAAAGCAAATTTAAGGAGAAAGGTCCTGTCCTAGCTTGACATGAATAATTTACAATTTACAATAATTTGAAGACCCTTCATAGCATAGACCTTATGCCATTTTCTTATACTCCCTTATATACTTAAATACATACACTTGGGCCTCCCCTCTGCCATAACTCTTCAGTTAGCTTTTTTATCTTCTTTTGCATTTGATCAATTGAATTTTGATTTGATCTTATTTTAACTAGGAAATCTCAGTGTGGGCACTTGTGTCCCATTTTGGTGGAATTACCAATAGACTCATGTTAATATTGATATTTAGACTAACACCTTTTATTAGTCCTAAGAACTGATTAATTTCCAAGATAGGGGCAAAAGATGACAGGTGGATACATGAACTTCATTACCAATTTTTTTCTCAATGAATTGGGAAACTATATCTATATATATACTTAAGTTGTAAGTGCCTACTTACTATATGCTAAATATAGGCTTGAAGAGTCAAGAGGTTCCTTAGGGACAGTCTGGACCAAATGAGAAAACTTAGTCAAAGAGAAGGTACAAATCTTACTTAAGGTCAAACACTCATTTATGGCAGGAAGGACCCTGCCATTCTTCACTGACAGCCTAGAGCTTTCCCTATTTTCACTCCATTACAAAACTTAATATTGTGCATTAGCAAGGACTTATGTTGGCGCCAACTCATGGTGCAAGTTATGTCACATAGAAATGAGCAGAACCAGGAGATCATTGTACATGGCAACAAGAAGATTATACAGTGATCAATTCTGATGAACATGGCTTTCTTCAACAATGAGATGATTCAGGCCAGTTCCAATGACTTTGTGATGAAGAGGGCCACCCACACCCAGAGAGAGGCCTGTGGGAATTGAGTGTGGACCACAACATAGCATTCTCACTCTTTCTATTGTTATTTGCTTGCCTTTTATTTTCTTTCTCAGGTTTTTTTTTCTTCTTGATTCAATTTTTCTTGTGTAGTAAGATAACTATATAAAGTTATACATATATTGGATTTAACATATATTTTAACATATTTAACATGTATTGGACTACCTTCCATCTAGGGGAAGGGATGGGGGGAAGGAGGGGAAAATTGGAACAGAAGTGATTGGGAGGGTCAATGTTGAAAAATTACCCATGCATATGTTTTGTCAATAAAAAGCTTTAATAAATAAATAAAGATTTAAAATTAAAAAATATATGTCACATATACAGTCTCAAGAGTTTAGATATCATAAAAAACAATTTTTTCATTCAACTCCCTCATTATGCAGATGAGTAAATTGAGGCTTACTGAACTTAAATGAGCTATTCAAAGACCCACAGCTAAGAAGTTGCCAGAGGTGGAACTGAACCTCAATAAGTGTTCATTCTATACCATATTATATCTATTTGGAAAAGGGGAGAAATTTATTTTCTTGCAGGTTGGCCTTATTGGCAGCAAGGGATGGGTACTGAGACCACAATTTTGAGAGATGTCAGGAAGAAATCTATCCCTCTGATACATCAAAATTTTATTTTTATAGATTTACTTATTTGGAATTTGCAGGCATATTGGTCTTTAAGAATCTTCCATTAAGCTAAAAGTGCTGCTGGAAGGTTAAAACCTTCAATTTTCGGTCTTCAAGCAATGGTATCATTCAGGAATTTGTGACTAGTAAATCCCATGGTCCCTATCGGATTGTGTCTCTATTGTTTTCTTTAATTTCTAGAGTTCTTCTAGTCTATACCAAAGAAACTTCAGAATAAACACTTAACACAGTATCAGTATTTTCCCAGTAACAGGGCCTGTGCTGTCACAGAATCCTGTTTTTGAGAGTTGGAAGGTCTTTTCTAGCCCCCGATGTGGAGGAAATTTCTACTGTAGCATCTCTGGCCAGTAATAGTTATCTAGCCTCTACTTGAAAATTTTCAGGAAGGGACACTCCACTAACTCCATTTAGAGGCAGCCCATTCCACCTTGGGACAACTCTGATCATTAGGAAGTTTGTATGAATCCACCCTCACTAATGAGTTATAACTTCTGGGAAATGGAATGATGGTGGGGGATCCCTGGCTTTAATAATTATTAGGAACAACCCTGGAAGGATGGGTTAAGGGACATCTAAACTTAAAAGACCTGACAAGCAGGAGGTGGAGTTCAAACACCAAGAAGCGGGGTATCAAAATAGGGGGTGGGATAGGACCCCAAATGAGCTAAGGCTATAATGCAGATTTTCTTAGGGTCGCTCGACTTCTCCAGGAGCTTCTTCTGGCGCTAATCCCCAGAGATTTCTCTTCACAGAGCCATGGCAACTGAATGTGGAACATACTATCTTCCCTTCCTTCCACTGCTCCCTGCCCCCCATTCTGAGACTCTGCTTCTGGGGTCAGAGATTCTCAGACTTCTCAGATTCCTTCGCTCTGTTTGAAGCCTGGCTCTTAGGTCCATGACCTTTAAGCTTGCAATGAATCTCTCTGGGCCTGGGGCAGTCATCCACAGCAGGGCTAATGATGCTTCCTCCTTGAGGCAGAGGGATAAAAAGGCGAAAGGGCCAAAAGGCATGGATTAATGATAGAAATACAGTCTGCTATTAGCTGCTCTGAAGGGAGGAGGCAGGAAAATCTAATCTGCTCCAGGCTGACTCTAGAGTTATTAAAGCTTCAATATGTCTGCTCCCACTTAAAGCTGAATTAAGTTCTGCTTTAATTTCTGGCCTTATCATTGAACACAGAGAAGTCGCTTGCAAAGCAAAGGGAAGCTATGCATCCCATTAGGTTTTGCATTGTAAAAAAATTATTTTCTCAAACTTGTTATCAAATGGAACTTGGACTGTTTGGTCCAGCCCTTTATTAAGAATTCAGAGAGTGTGAGAAAGTGGATTTTGTTAATATCTTGGTTTTTGAAGGGCAATTTAATGTTGAATGTACAAAAAAGATACCAAACAGGTAGAGGGCTCTCTTCACCCCCTCCCCTCTTCCCTTGCATTTCTATACTTTGGTCCAAAATTACATATTCCTTATCATTGTGATGACTAAAAAGCTTGAGAGACAAAGTTTTGGGGTAATTTGATCATTTTATTAATTAGACAAGCACATTTATTAACAAAATGATAGTCATTTGACCATCTCTCTTAGACCAAAGACCCCTCATGATGGTGGATTCATAGATTATACATCCTTCAAAATGTAGATATTCCTAAGGGGTGACAATCAACTCTGGTCAACAAATAATAAGAAAGTGAATATCACAATGAGAGGCTGGACTACATTAAATGAAGGTCTTGGGGTACATGACTTGGGTCGCTCAAATCTTGGTCAAAGAGATACCAATTTCCATATCATTTGTTTGGCAAAAAGGAGAATCAATATTTTCTAGACCTGAGTAAACACAATAAAGAAAGAATGCATCCATTAGCCAAACTTAGAATTTCTTTTATTGTCTGATTAGACCTTGGTCTGGTAAATTTTTAAGAGACATTTCCCACAATTGTTGGTCTCTGGATGAGAAAGTAGAAAAGAGGAAAAAGCTTACTCCTAATACAAGGATTCATTATTATATACAAGAGAGAAATGCTCATTTCTCATAGTTTCTACTAAGGGTCAACTTCACTGGTTCTATTTAGAGGAATCTCCCATTCTGTTACTATTTAATTAATATGACTTCCTTCCTTCCTCCCTCTCTCCCTTCCTCCCTTTCTTTCCTTTCTTCCTTTCCTCCCTCCTTTCTTCCTTCCTTCTTTCCTTCCTTCCTTCTTTCCTTCCTCCCTTCCTTTCTTTCCTACCTCCCTCCCTTCCTTTCTTTCTTTTCTTCCTTCCTTCCTCCCTTCTTCCCTCCTTCCATCTTTCCTTCCTTCTTTTTTCTTTCCTTCTTTTCCTCCCTTCCTCCTTCCCTTTCTTCTTCCCTCCCTCTTTCTCTCCCTCCTTCCCTTTCTCCCTCCCTCCCTCCCTTCCTTCCTTCCTCCCTCCTTTCCTTTCTTATTTCTTCCTTTCTTTCCTTCTTTCTTCCTTTCTTTCCTTTTTTCTTCTTTTCTTTCCTTCTTTTCCTTCCTTCCTTCCTTCCTTCCTTCCTTCCTTCCTTCCTTCCTTCCTTCCTTCCTTCCTTCCTTCCTTCCTTCCTTCCCACATCATATTCCAAAAGCCCAGACCAGAACCAAGGATTCATGATTACTTGTCCCAGTGTTCTCTATGCAAAATTCTATAGAGAGATAAAGTAAAATATAATATACTTTTTCTGCCATCAAGGGGAAACCAATTGGAGGGAAAGCTATCTAAGAATATGAGACACAAGTGCTTACTGAGTGCTACAACTAAGGATAATATAAATAAAAAGGTGGTAGAAACCATCCTGGTAGAAAGCATCTTTGGCGAGATCTTGGCAGACATAAAGAAGGATTGGAAGTCTTGAAGATTGAGAATGAATTAAACTCCTTGAAGGTTCTTTGTTTCCCCAGCACCCAGTTTAAGTTTTTATACATAAGAGATGCTTAATACATGTTTGTCAAATGGATGAATAGTGAGCATTGAAATGGAGGGATTCTTATAGAGTCTCACGAATAAATCATCCCACTGCCAATCTTTCTTTCCTCCAATCTGTCTTCCAAATGATGTCAATGATATGCCTAAAGCAGAGGTCTGATCATGTCTGTCCCCTGCTCTGGAAGTTCCAAGCTCTGGGATCATAGAACTCTAGGTTCAGAACTGGACATGACTTTAGAGGTGATGAAATCCAGGGTCCTTATTTTACAAGTGAAAAATTAAATGGAGCTAAGCAATGTTAAATGACTTATCCTGTGATGACCGCGTTAGCACCCTGGATACTGTAGAATCAGCCGGAGTCAGGATAAGCAAAAGTCCTTAGTCTTTATTCTTGGTCTTTAGAGGTAGGATTGAATTGGATGGAAGCAGAATCTTCACAACCTTCCTTCTTCATCTCCCGCCCAGAGGTGACCCTGGCTAGTCTTACTTCACCCCCTAGTCCCTCCTACAATTCTCTGTATACACCAATTATTGAGCCAGCACAGGACAGTGGGAAAGGCCATTTTCCAAGCATATGCTTATAGAGTATTGTCCAATTGGTAATTAGCCTTAAGTGCTGGAACCGACCTCAGTGCATAGACTCAAGCATTTCAGCCCCTTACCTTATCTAGGATCACATAGATAGAAAGTGTAGAATATAATATTTTTATCTATGTGTTCCTGCCTCCAAACATAAGAGTCTGTGGTTTAAAAAATGGAGAATAGTGAAGAGAGCAAAAATGAATTTGGTAGAGTGAATGTTTTATAGCAACTTCCTTAAGTTTAAGTCCACTCTCCCTGGTGACCAAGTGCAAAGAGTGTGCCCTAGGTTTGGGAGTGATGTGCTTGGACTCATGTTCTTGCTATATTTTTTCAGTCAATATCCCTTTGTAAAGGCTAATTGGTGTCAATTGCATATTAATGCTTTTGAAGAGACAAGTAGTTGAATTGGATCTATAAATGTTAAGGAGATATTAAGTTAGTTGGTGACTGATTTATTAAACACTTAGTATGTGCCAGACTCTTTGCTAAACAATAGAGATTCAAAGTAAAGCAAAAACACACATAAGTAAATAATTTATATATATACATATATATGTATGTGTATATATATATATATATATGTATGTGTGTATATATATATATATACATATATACATATATAGATATAGATATAAATATATAAATGCAGCTTTTATAGACTCTGGAGGGCCTTACCAAACGCTCCCTCACTGAGACCAGTCAGGTCCTCAGAGGTCAGCTAAGCACCTATATCCCTAAGAGTTCTAGAGGTTCATCAGGGGTTTCTTTCTCATATTTTCACCTCAAAATCCCATTCCTATGTGGTAGCAGTTGGGTTAAAATGTAAGCCTCTGGAGACAGGGGCTGTTTCATCTCTGTTTTGTATTCCCATTCTCTAGTACTGTACCTACTATTGAAGTACTTACTTATTCCTTGTTAATTGATTGAGAGAGTGAGTGTTTTCCTGCCATAAGAGGGAATGACCTGAACCAGCTTTGAGAGCTGGGATTCACCTGATACCAGTGATCCAAGTCAGAGCCCAGGTGCTTTCTGAAACAAGAAGCTCGCTACATACCACATGGCACATGGTGAGCAAGCTGAGGCCTTCGGGAGGCTGCGGGGATCAGCAGAAGGAGCTCTGGTCTCCCCTCCAGCACAGACTTGCTCATTGGCCCGGAGTGACCTCCCAAGGCCTCTCCTTTCCCTCATCTTTAAAACGTCTTGCTCTGGCTGTGAGCTCGCAATTAATGTCTCTTCTGCTCTTTGAACATATAAAGCATTCTTTTAATGAAAAACAGAATGAGATGGCAGGATGTGGTCTTCTCTGTAGGAGCTGAGTCAGCTCCTGGGCCCGGTGCCACTTTCTTACATCTCGAGCCGGTAGGATTAGTCATTTAGCCACATCCTACACTGAGGATTTGGGCTCCAGAGACTCAGAAGGCACTTTGAGAGGAACACCAGCTTAAGAGGCAAGACCCTGGGTGGGGGCTCAGGAGGCCCCACTCTTCTCATCATCTTGCTATGTGACCATGAGTAAGCCATTTCCTTTCTCCAAGGCTCAGTCACCTCCTCAGTAAAATGAAGGGGGTAGAGCCCATGATCTCCATGCCCCTTCAATTGAATTCAATATATATTTATCAAGTGCCTCCTATAAGCAAGGCATTGGGATCAATTTAGGGGATCCAAACCAGCCCCTGCCTCTGAGAAACTTACATGTGACTAGGGGCAGGAACTATGGCATATACACAAGTAACTAAATACAAAGAATATAAAATAATGGAGAAAGAGACAAAGAGAGACAGACAGAGACAGACACAGAAAGACAACTAGAAAGAGAAAAAAGAAAAATGGAGACAAGTGAGAGAAAAGAATGTTATAGAATGAGTGACAAAAACAGAGGAGACAGAGAAAGAAATGGAACAAGAGATTTGATATCTGAGGACCAGGGTTCAAATCCTCCTTTCATCAACCCACTTCCTTGCCATCTTGGGCACTTCACTTTGCTTCCTTTGCTCCTTCCAAACATGATTATATTAGGTCATCTCTGAGATAACTTCCAACCCAGGAATTAAGATCCCATGAGTTTAAATAACTGAGATCATCCCTGAGGCTACACTTTGAAGGAGACCACCCTAGCTTGGCCATTGTGTTCCTAGGGGTAGCAAGAACAAGTCTCCATTCATAGAACGTGCTAAGTGTGGAAGTCACAGAAAGTCACAGGCTTCACCTCATACTTAGGGCTAGAGGAGACTCTAAACAGTGACCCTCTCACTTCGTAGTTAAGAAAACAGAGGCTCTGTGTGACTTTATACCTCACAGAACATCACAGAATCAAATTTGGTACCAGAAGAGAATCTGGAGGCCATCAGAGCAGGCATTCTCACTTTACAGATAAAAAAACTGGGAGCTTGAAAAGTAAAATGGTTTACCTAAAGTCACAAAGTTGGGAGTCAGACTGAAGTCCTCTGGCTCCAAAGCCACTGTGCTTCCTACCTCATTACAAATGGCTCACCTTAAGGCAGGTCCATGCTGAACCACTTGAGGAAGTCCAGTTCCAGGAAAGTTGTCCAGGGAAGAATGTGCCTCTGGTAGCAAACAGCCCTTTTCTGTTGCCCCGGCCAAAGTTGGCTCTGTCATTTCTGAGTTTGTTATCTCGTTTCCTCTAGACTTGAACTTTTCAATCTACTCCATTAAGATAATAACATTCTGGTTCATGGAAAGTGACTGAAAGGGATCAGCAGAGATCAGGAAAGAATGAGGAGCACCACAAAGGAGCCACAGGTCTTCTCCCACATTAGGCTGTGAGCTCCTTAGGAACAGGGATTGTCTTTTCCCTTTCTGTGTATCTCTGGTACTTAGCACAGGGTCTAGCTGGTAGATTTTGCTGTTCTCCATCATTTCATTTATGTCCAACCTCCATGACCTTAGCTGAGTTTTTCTTGACAGAGAGACTGGAGTGGTTTTCCATTTTCTTCTCCAATTGAGGAAACCGAGGCAAGCAGGATCAAGTAACTCATCCAGGATAACCCAGCTAGTAAACATCTAGGGCCAGGTTTGAACTCAAGGAGATCACTCTTCCTGACTGCAGATCAGGTATTCTATTCACTATGTCACCTCACTGCCATGGCATGTAGTAGGAACTCAATAAACATTTATTGACTGATTGACTAAAAGAGGCCCATAAAATGTCAAGAGAATCTTCCATTGATCATTTCCTGAACCCAGAACAAAAGATATTTCCTTGGTATCCAAGCCCTTCCCAACCTATCTGAAGTTTATTTCCCACTGTTATTAATACATATTGTGTCCCTTCTCACATTACATGCCAGCTTAATTTGACAGTTTGCTGCTCATCAAACTTCTCACTCCATTTCTTAACTGTGACTTATAAATCTATATGTTTCTTACACACTGTTCTCTTTTTTGATTGAAAAGTGACCAACCAACTTATCAAATCTTGGCAACTAATAAAAAAGGAGCTTTTCTTTTTAAATTTAGGTTTTATTTCTCATCAGATTTGCCCTTTCCCTTCTAAATTACTGGACTACAGTATCTTGATCAATAAAAAAACATATCATTAAAACAGTAGCATTATTGCTGAGTAGTTACAGCCAGAGATTATGAGCATCCATTACATATTGGG
Source organism: Antechinus flavipes (assembly GCF_016432865.1). NCBI lineage: Eukaryota > Metazoa > Chordata > Mammalia > Dasyuromorphia > Dasyuridae > Antechinus > Antechinus flavipes. Next base: position 4,046,834 of record NC_067401.1, on the reverse strand, counting down.
CCTCTGTTGGCAGCAGAGTAGAATGGAGCCTGGAGGTCATCTCCTATTTCTCAGTAACCCTGCTGTAGCATCTCTGGAAGGAATCCATTCTTTTGTACTTCCTCCAATTACTCCTCATCCTCAAATCTTTTCAGCTTCATAGGAAAAAGAATGTGTATTAAGTCCTTCTGGCCGGACACTTCCTTCTGTTGGAGAAGTGTGTGTGTGTGTGTGTGTGTGTGTGTGTGTGTGTGTGTAAGGATAGTGCATTTTGTGTGAGGGTCTCAAGAGCCAGATAGATGAATCTGGATTTGATTGGACAAACAGTGAGGACCAGAGTTGCTTCTGGACCAAGGAAATGGTTGTGCAAGTCTCGCATTGCTTTCATAGACTAGTAAATCAGTGAAACACTAAATGAATGCTCAGGATCACACAGGTAATAACAATCATTATTAAACATTTATTAATCACCTACTATGTGTCATTGACTGTACTAAACAATGGGGATACAAAAAAAGACAAAAGAGTCCCTGCTCTTGAAGAACATACATTAATGGAAGAGACAATAAGTAAATAACTAGGAATGAATTATATACAAAATGAATAGAAAATTTTTAAAAGGGAAGGCTCTATAGCTAAGAAAAATTGGGGAAAGCTTTCTGAAAAATATTGAAGCTAGGAAAGAGGCATGAGGAAGGTGAACTTTCCAGACATGAAGGACAGCCAGAGAAATGCCAAGGTCAAGGGATAGAACGTCTTGCTCGTGGAACAGCCAGGAGACCAGTGTCACAGGGTTCAGGGGGAGTTTTGGGAAGGACTTCCAAATAATAATGAATAATTACTCATTATTATAATAATGAATAACGAGGATTTTGTATTTCATCCTAGAGATTATAAGAAGCCACTAGGATTTATTGAGGAGAAGATATGTGTATGAGGCAGGGTGATATGGTTCACTTTAGAAAATGATCACGCCGACAACTGAATGGACGATAGGGTAGAATGGGGAGAGACTTGAGGTAGTCAGACCCCCCTCCCACCACCAGTACTCTATTGTCCAAGAAGGAAGTGAAGATGTGGGTGCTCCAGGCTTGGTGCACTAACAGGACAGGAAAGAAAGGAGAGAGGTTGCAAATGTGATACTAGCTGGACTTGAGAATAGATTGGATTTTGAAGGTGAAAGAGAGTCAGGAAGCTAGAGGGACTCCTGGTGTAAACCTAAGGGGTACCCTCTACAATAATAAGGGAACGGGGAAGGGAGTTTAAGGGAAAAGTCAATTAGTTTAGTTTTATACATCTAAAAGGTAGCATTTGAACTCAGGTCTTCCTGACTTCAAGACTAGCTCTCCATCCTTTGTGCCATGGTAACTCTCTTTCCTATCATATAATATCCAAATGCAAAGAAGTTTAGGTAGGGAAGCAAACAGCATCCCATTTATAAATAAGAAAGATGGCAAGGTTTTTGAATTTGTTGAGGCTGGCCCAAATCACAAGTACATTTCCAGAGCCAGCTCTAATCCTGGCTGCTCTGCAAAGCCCTCCCTGAACACCAAAGCCTTGCCTGAGACAGACAGATCTATCTTCTCCTGAAACTTTTTCAATGTTTTGTCTGCAGATTGCACTCGACAACTAGTCATATATGGTCCTGCAATGTTCTCTCTATTTTCATCTTGGGCCATCATGTAAATGTTTTGTTGTTAGCTAACTTTTAAAATATTTACATTGTTTTCTCCTGAAGAAGGCTGTACTCTGAGGGTAAGGACTGATGGAATTAACTGCAAGGCACCTTAAACAATGGGGTACGTTCACAATAACTATTTGTTTGATGAACTTGACTTGATTCCATATCTCAGAGGGAAATCAGGCTTTCCCAGAAAAAGACTTCTGGGCCAGGTGGGCGAAGGACTCTTGGTTCCAGTCCAGCAGTGATTATATCATCTTGCTTTGATGCTTCACTGGAGCCTATTCAAGTCAACTAACATTTATTACTTAATTCATTTGTGGCTTTGGACTGGCCATCCCTCTGTGCTGGGAAAGCCCACCCTCCAGCTTCTGCCCTTGAAAATCTCTGGTTTGTACCAAAGCTCACCACAAGCATAACCTCCAGTGTGAGGCTTTAACTGATCCAACACCTTCCTCCCTCTAGATTTCCTCCTCCAAATTATCTTGATTTTATGTCTATATTAAAGAAATCCTTCTAACTACATGGTGTCTTCTTGATGAAATGTAAGCTAAAGGAAGGCAGGGGTTATTTCACAGTAAGTGTATGTCTGGAACATAGTCGGTGCATAATAAATATTTATTAATTGAACAATTGAGTGACTGTGCATTTCTCATTCGTTGACCCCACCTTCCGGATCTCTGCTCCTCCACATTCCCTTTCCTCTTGTAAGAATCTTCTTTCCTTCCTCAGGAATCCTTCATGAAGAGTCTTCCCAATGTGCCCAAGGCTCTCCTCTAGGTCTCCTGTCCTTGTGAAGATTCCAAATTAGAAACATCTCTCCCCTGATCGTCTTGTGCTTTCATTAATGACAAGCTCTTTTTTTTGGTGTACATTTCATTGATAAGACGGTCTTTGGGGCTTCTTCTGTGAATTGCTCATTGGTAATGCATCATAGCCCACTCACAAGCCACATTGCATTGCCCTTTGGGTGACCCACCACTTGAATTCTGTGGAGACCAACTGTAATGAGATTCAGTAAGTCAGTAAATTCCAATACCAGTCATGTACACAATATGCTTTAAATGTCAGTTCATTATTTGGAACCCAGAGTGAAACAGCTCTTGGAAAGGCCTGATCTCCGAGGGGTCCAAAGATCTCCGGAGAGCTGTGATTCTTAGATGAAGGATTGCTGGGCTTATTCTATACCCAGCATGGGGCTAAGCACTAGAGCAAAAGCCATGGTCCCTCTTCTGGATGAAGAGAGGAAGCAAACATGCAGGCGATGATGAGAAAAGACTTCAATAAATGCAGTGGGAAATCTTCTGACAGGCACAGAAATGCTATGTGCCTTCAGAAATCAACATTCCGTGCAAGAAAAAAGAAAGGAAGGAAAGAAGGAAGGAAGGAAGGAAGGAAGGAAGGAAGGAAGGAAGGAAGGAAGAAGGAAGGAAGGAAGGAAGGAAGGAAAGAAAGAGGGAGGGCTGAAGGGAGGGAGGGAAGGAATGAAGGAAAGAGGGAAGGAAGGAAAGAAGGAGGAAGGAGGGAATGAAGGAAGGAAAGAAGGAAAGAAGGAGGAAGGAGGGAATGAAGGAAGGAAAGAAGGAAATAAGGAAGGAAGGAAAGAAAGAAAGAAAGAAAGAAGAAAAAGAGAGAGAGAGAGAGAGAGAGAGAGAGAAAGGAAGGAAGGAAGGAAAGAAAAAAAGAAAGAAAGAAAGAAAGAAAAAAAGAAAGAAAGAAAGAAAGAAAGAAGAAAGAAAGAAAGAAAGAAGAAAAAAAGAAAGAAAGAAAGAAAAAAAGAAAGAAAGAAAGAAAGAAAGAGAGGAAGGAAGAAAGAAAGAGAGGAAGGAAGAAGAGAGGAAGGGAGGAAGGAAAAAGGAAGGGAGGAAGGAAGAAGAGAGGAAGAAAAGGAAGAAGAGAAAAAGGAAAGAAAAAAAGGAAAGAAAAAAAGGAAAAGAAAAAAAGAAAGAAAAAAAGGAAAGGAAGGAGGGAGGAAGGAAGAAGAAAGAGAGGAAGAGGGAGGAAGGAAGTAGAGAAAATAATAGAAGAAGGGAGGGAAGGAAGAAGAGAGGAAGGAAAAGGAGAGAAAAAGGAAAGGAAGCAGGAGGAAGGAGGGAGGGAGGGAAGAAGAAAGAGAGGAAGAGAGAGAAAGTAGAGAAAATAATAGAAGAGGGGGCAACCAGGTGGCACAGTGGATAGAGCACCCACCCTGAAGTGAAGAGGACCTGAGTTCAAAGCTAGCCTCAGATATTTAACACTTCCTATCTATGTGACCCTGGGCAAGTTACTTAACCCCAATTGCCTTAGTCAAAACCAAAACAAACAAACAAACAAAAACCTTTAAAAATAAAAAATAAAATAAAATAAATAAGTTAAAAAAAAGTAATAGAAGAAGGGACTAAGCATTTATACAGTGTCTGTTATGTGTCAGCTGCTATGCTAAGGAAGCACTTGGTAAATATATTATTATCATTTGATCTGGGTTCTTTCCCCCAGTGGCTTATCCTAATGCATCATTGGGACCTGGAGGTGAAACAAGTTCTTCAAGGCTATGACAATAGAGTAAGAACTCTCGAAGTTCATAGGATTCAAGATCAAAAGCTAGAAAGAAGCTCAGAGGCCAAATTATCCAAACTCATGTACAGAGAAGAAATCTGAGACTCGCAGAGGAGAGGTGACTTGATATCACCAGATCATAGATTTAAACCTGGAAGGAACCATTCGTAAACTGGGCCCCATGATATGATGGTTCAATATCATAAATCAATTCCATTTGCTTAGCAGAAACTGTGCTAATGGAGACTTTTCAGAATCTGCTAGGGATCACTTCATCCTAAGGACTGTAAGTCCTTTCCATCTGCCCTGCAGCTGGAGTCTCCTTTTGGTTCTGTCTCCCTCCACCCCCATCTTAAAATGTAAACCTCTTCTAGCTTTTGTGTGTGTGTCTTCAATGCTCAGTACAGCATTTGGACCGAAGCAGGTTCTGAATTAAGGCTTCTTTTATTCATTCCTTGTTTCATTTCAGGATGTCTAGCATTACTCTCTCATTTTGCTAAGGAGAAAATGTAGACTGAGGGGGGGCAGTATTTAACTTAGCATCATAAGATCAGAAATTTAAAGCTTAAAAGAATCTCAGAATCCATTTACTTCAAACCCTTCATTTTACAGATAAGGAAACTGAGGCCCAGAGAGGTTGTGACTTGCCCAAGATTATAGAGTAAGTGACAGAACTTGGGCAGGATCTCTGACTCTGAACCCTGTGTCCTAGGGAGACTGGGAAAAGTGGATCTTTATCTTCTGAGAAGTTGGTCCCAAGTGCCCATTTTCAAAATAGAATCATGTCCCACATTTCAATAATTCAACTGTTTGGGGGAGTTTTGATGGTGAATTTATGAAAACCATGGGAGTGTCTCCAAGGCAGTGATTAAATATTTTGGCAGTGAATCAGCTGGTGCCCACAGATGTGGGTAGCAGTGTTGAAACAGCAGAATGAGTTTTCCCCTGAGCAATTATGTCAGAAAAATATTTCCCCCTAATAGATGTATCAACGGCTCTCTTTGCTGTCTTTATATCTGGGATTATCTAACCCCATCAAGATATTTTAGGTGTCATGCTCCAGAAATGTGTGCTTGTCTCGGTACTCTTTAGAACTTATTCTATAACTTACAAGAAGGCATAGAAACCCAGAAGAGATAGCTAACATTGAAGGATAGAGGAAGGATTCCAAAAACCCAAAAGAGTTAGATCTGATTTAACAAGATGACATTTATCAGGAACAAATGAAAAGTTTTACATGTGGGTTCACAGAGTAAATTTCACTAGTTTAAGATGGGGAGGGAGGCTAAAAAATAGATTCTCAGCAAAAGACATGCCATCCTGAGCAGAGTGCAGAGGCAGTGTCATTGAACACTATCTTCATGGTACCCTCCACAAATAAACAAACGAACAAAGAATGAAATCTTAGTGTGCATTAAGAGAAGCACAGTATCCGGGACTATGCTGGTGGTTGACAGCCACAGTGCCCATGAGAAGATGAAAGCTTTTATCCCCACAGTTAGGGTTGAAGGAATAATTTTTACCAAACTGAATAAAGCAAATCAAGAGACTTCCCGTTAAAAATTTTAGGATTGGAAGAAACTGAAGGAGCTTCTGATCACCCATTTTCCCAAGCAGGAAACTGAAGTCTAGAGATGATATAACAAAACTAGAGTCATAGAGCCAGTAAGCAATTGACCTTGAGTTTCTCTCCAGTCTTCTGACTTCTTGGCAGGGATTCTCTCCATAGGAGTCTTATCTATGATCTAATTCAGAGACTGATCAAATTTGGGGAGAAAGTACATTAGCTGTATGCTGGAAAGGGCAGAATAGAGAGGAGAATGCCAGCAAAGTAAAGAGAAAAAGTCCCAAATCCTGTGGTTTGCCTATGGAACTGGGATTAACAGATAAACTTTGGAAGTGTTGCTTTTCTTTATCACTTTTCCCCCTCCATGCTTTGCTGGAATGAGCAACAGTAAAAACAACAACAACAACAACAAAAACAGCTTTCTATATGCATACAAATGCATTTTGGGGAATACAAATAAAAAAGCAAACATACATGAGCACACACAAATACATGTATTTGCATACACAGAGCAGGACTGCATGCTGATCTCTAATAATTGGACCTTAGGAAGGGTCAAAGACAAGGCTCTTTATGTTTTCTAGCTAGTAAAGGTGGGGAGCAAGGCAGCCCTGATTGTGTGAAAAGAGACATTAAACGCCTGAAGTCAGTCCCAAAATGGGGCACAGAGGAGGAGATGTTTATTGACTGAGTGGGAACCAGAAGGTGTCCATGAGCTCAGCAGTGGGATCTCAGAACCTCCTGGAAGATGATGGAATGAGAGGGAGAAGCTTGGCTCCTCCGTGTCCGGCCTTCGGGATAGCGAAGTAGAACTTCTAAAGGAGAAAAGATCCATCAGAAGAGCTCATCACCAAACTACACGTCATCACAGCAGAGTTATGATGTGTCAGTGGGTCCGTGTACTGCTCCATGTGCCGCGCATATGCTGCACATTCCAACTGACTGAAACCTGAAGCCCTGGCTCCCCTTTCTGCCCATTTTAGCCCATGTCCTTTCTCGGCATCCTGGACTTTTGTAATACTGCTCTGCCTTCTTTGGCTTTCGATTCGTGTGGGCCATCCTCGAACCCTAAAGCAGGAAGCCAGCTCCCTTGGGAAGACTCGGCTGAAAAGAGGGAGTGAGAAGTTAACAGAACTTTTTATATGAAGGAGAGCAGCAAAGGCAGACTTAGGGAAGCCTGCCCAATGTGATGGCCAAAGGTGACTCCAAGGGGCTGATGGGACTCATGCTTCCCACAGAGGGCACGGAAATGGCCACATTGGGCACAGAATGAGACCCACATTTTAAATTATGTTGATTGGGTTCCTTTACTGAACTTCTTCTGTACAAAAGAGACTTCTAATTTCTGGAGGGAGGGCACTGAAAAGTTATGGAAATCATATCAAAAAGAAAAGGACTTGAGAAAAACATCTAGAAAGAAATGAATGACGTATTCTCCCCTCAAGCATTTTGACTATATTCTGTATATTCCTCCCTACTTTTATTTCTACTGATCTGGTCCATGTACCCAGCCCCATCCCTTACCAACAAAATGTAAACTTCTTAAAGACAGAGACTGGATAATTTTTAATCTTTGCATTTCTAGAGTCATGACTGGCACAAATGTCTGATGCTTAATAGGGAATATATATTATCCTTTTAGGAAGAAATGAGTGTAGCTCTTGCCTCACACCATTACTGGTTAGGAGATCGTAGAAAAATGAGTTCACTATCATAAACCTCAGTTTACCCATATGTAAAATGAAAGAGTTGTTTCTGGCATCTAAGGTCCCTCCCAGATACTCTGATTCTAAAATAAGTATTTATGACTCAATCAACCCATTAGTAAGCATTTATTAAGTGCTTGCTGTATGCTAGATGCTGGGGGGGGGGATAAAAATGAAATCATCCCTGCACTCAAGGGGCTCACAGTCAGTTCAGTGAAGCACTATATACATATAACACACGTGTGTATGTTTACATGCACAATATATGCCAAATCAATACAAGGTAATGGGATTGAGGGAGACATGAGCATCTGGGGGTGGGTGGGAGTGGAGAGGCTATAAAGAAGGTGGTAGAAGGAGCAAGCTTTGAAGAAAAGAAACTCTGTTTTATGAATGGGTACAATTTATATTCCTCTTCACACTTATAAGACAACTATTTTTACTGTACTCACGATGACTGGCTTGAGAATATGGAGAGTATTACTGATGATCCAAGGTTCATTGTAAGCAGTTCACAGTCTCCCAGCAGTCTGGGGAGAAAAAAAAAAAACATAGAACTCATATATTCCAATAACCTCTCCATTTTACAAATGGGAAAACTGAGACTCAGTAAGTTAAGTGACTTGCTTCTATTATTCAGATAGCCAGTGCCCTCCCTGTTCCACCCTGGAAAAGGCCTCATGTCCTGTGGCCTGAGGCCCTTATTTCAGTATCAGCAGTTCAGTCTTTCTGTCTCATAGAAGGCAAAAACGGGTAAGAAAAAGCTTTGTTTACCTTGAGCAGAAGCTTCTGATGGGAGGAGAATGATTGCTCTGGACACCGAACGAGCCATTGCAAAGATTGGTTTTCATGGAGCTTTTCCCAGAATTGCTATAAAGGGTATCTAGAGAGACCCGGCCTCACAACAGCTGTGCACAAAGCCCTCAGTAAAATATTAGGCCTGTGATGGGTAGGCAGAAAGCTTTCCCAAGTGCTAAACTGGGAAATGAAGAGCAAAAAGATGATGGGGGATAAAAGTGAAAGGGCAGCAAATCTCAGCAGATGGCAGACCCGATTTCATCAATGGCAAATGCTGCTTCTAAGATGTAATAGAATATCAGGAAAGCTGAGGGATCTGGACCAGTCATTCTCAAATCATGGGCCCCAGACCCTCAGAGGACTCCAGACTATTTCAAGCTAAAAAAAAAAAACCTGCCATTTTCATTGCTATTTACCTTCTTTTCCCACCTTCAAATATAGGAAGCAGGGCTTAAATCTCCTTTCCCTTTAACCCAAACTTTTCCCAGATGTTCCAATGACCTTCCTAAAGCTCAGGTCTGATGGTCACCCTCCTGATCAATAAACTCCAGCAGTTTCCTTTTCTTCCACTGCCATTTAGAGTCCTTCATAACCTGCTTTCAGCAGACCTTTCTGTTCTGATCATACAAGTAGTCCATTCTGACTTGGGATTGCTCTAATTGTTATACTATATATTTATTTTTATTCCATTTTTTTTCACCATAGATTGTGACTCACTTTACAACTTTTCAACTTCCATTTAGGACTTCTGGATCTACCAAAGAATAGGGCTGATCCTACTTTTACATATAAGTTGGCAAATAACTTTAACACAATGATCATCTCACCTTCATCCACCATCATGAAGGTGGAAACCTCCATCCCTTTTTCAGTACTTTCAGCTTATTTTCCCATGGCAAGCCTGAGCTCCAGTCTTTTCATCATCCATACCCTTGTCATGGATACTATAACTTATAAATGTCTTTTGAAACCTTGACATCCAGAACTAGCTACAACATTCCAGATCTAGCTTTGCCAATAGAAGTACAGAAGGATTATCACCTCTTCATTACCAAATGTTAAATGTCTCTTTAAAAAGTCCAAGACTATATGAAATAGTAAGATTCATCTTTTGGACAAAAACTGATTCAAAAAAATTTAAGTAAATTACCTGAAGTCACAAAGCTAGTAGAAACCCAAAGGAGAAATCCAGGCCAATATTCCTTTGAGAACATATATCACTTCTCTGAAGAATATTGTCCCAGGGGGGCTATCAATCAAATATATATCATAAGTAATGCTTTCCCTTACCTTCCACCTTTCATGCCCACCTGAACTGTATTCTCTATTACAGCTATTTGTGAGGTGTTCGGATCACTCCTGTTAGATGGTAAGCTCTATGAGGGAAGAGGTGATCTTAGTCATTGCAGTATCTCCTCAAGGTTAAGTACTTTGCACAGCCTATATAGCATGGAAGTAAATCTTTGTCAAATTGTGTTGCATTGATGCATCTTCCTTTGAGATCAGTTCCTACCATACAAATGATAAGGTCCCTTTCTGAATCACCTGCCTCATCAACTGCATCTCTTATTCTGAGACTCTCAAAAGATTTATCTATTCATTTTTTTTAGTTTGTCCATTCTTTTTTCTTAATAAAAACATTTCTTCATTTTTTCTGCATCTCTGTTCTTAGAAATTTTTAGCCTTCTGTCTTTTTGTTTAGTTTTTAAAATGTAGTGCATAAAGAATAAATTCAACAGTTAGGAACTCATTTGTTCCAGTTGTGGTAATATCTGGAACACTTATGAGTTATATGGCCCTGGTAAAGTCATTGTACCTCTGAATTATTCAGTTTTTTGTTTTACTTTATATAGTGTGTGTGTGTGTGTGTGTGTGTGTGTGTGTGTGTGTGTGTTTCCATATCAGTCACAGCTGTGAACAAAGAAACAGATCAAAAAGAAAAATACCACTAAGAGGAATAAAATAAGTGGAAAATTATGCTTCTATATGCATTCAGAGCCCATCAGTTCTTTATTTGGATATGGATAGAATTTCTCTTTGTGTACTTGTTGTGAATCATTGTATTGCTGAGAAGAGCTAAATCATTCATATTTGGTCATCAAACGATGTTGCTGAAATTTGTACAAATGTTCTTAGTTCTGTTCATTTCACTTTGCATCAGTCAGCTTATGCAAGTCTTTCCAGGTTTTTCTGAAATCTGCCTATTTATCCATTCTTATTATTTAATAGTATTCCATTACAACTATATACTAGTGCTTTGTTCAGCCTTTTTCCAATTAATGGACATCCATCCTTTCAATTTTAATATTTTGCTATTGTACAAAGGGCTATTATAAATATTTCTGCACATATACATCCTTTTTCTTTTTTTTTAATTTTTTGGGAAATATACTAATGGTGGTATTGCTGGGCAAAATTTGGTGCCCTTTGGGCATATTTCCAAATTGTTTTTTAGAATGGTTGCATCAGTTCCTAATTCTACCAAGTGTACATTCATGTCCCAGTTTTCCCACATCCTCTCCAACAAATATCATTTTCCAAATATTTTTGTCATATTAGTCAATCTGACAGATGTGAAGTGGCACTTCAGAGTTTTATAGTTTGATTTCTCTAATCAATAAGTATTAAAGCATTTCTTCATATGCCTATTGACAGCCTTTATATCTTGACAGGTATCGTCCCAAGTACATTATATTGTTTACAGTTATTTTAAATAGAATTTTTCTTTCTCTCTCTTGTTCCTGAACTTTGTTGGTCATATAAGAAAAGTTGATGATTTGTATGGGTTTATTTTATATCTTGAAACTTTACTAAAGGTGTTAATTATTTCAAGCTTTTTTTTTTTAGTTGATACTCCAGGGTTTTTAAGAATTCCATAAAGTCATCCACACAGAGTAATAGTTTTTTTTTTTTCCTTATTGCCTATTGTAATTCCTTGAATTTCTTTTTCTTAGCTAAAATTAATATATTTAGTACTATATTGAATAACTATGATGATAATAAGCATGTTTATTTCAACCCTCTTACTGAGAAGCCTTCTAACTTATCCCTCATATATATCTATGTCCTGACCATTTTAGAAAGCTATTATTTATCATTTTAAGGAAAACTCTATTTATTCCTGTGCTCACTGGTATTTTTAATAGGAATGGGTACTGTACTATGTCAAAAAAAGTTTCTGCATATATTAAAATAATAACATGACTTATGTTAGTTTTGTTATTACTGTGGTCAATTATGTTAAAGTATTCTTAATATTGAACCAAACCTACATTAGGGGCATAAATTCTGCATACTCATAACATATTATCTTTGTGATAAATTATTGTAATCTCTTTGCTAATACTTTATTTAAAATTGTTGCATCAATATTCATCAAGAAATTGGCTTATAATTTTCTTTTTCTGTTTTAGCTCTTCCTGGTTTAGCTATCAGCATATTTGTGTCATAAAAGGAGTTTGGTAGGACTTCTTCACCTATTTTTACAAATAGTTTAAATAGTATTGGAATTAATTGTTCTTTAAACATTAGATAGAATTCCCGTATAAACCAATCTGGTCCTGAAGATTTTTCCTTAAGAAGTTAATAAATGGCTTGTTACATTTCTTTTTCTAAGATGGGATTACTTAGGCATTTTGTTTACTGAACTGTTAAAATAGTTAATTTACATTTTCATAAGTATTTACTGACTTGACTCAGATTGTCAAATTTATTGGCATAAAATAAAGCAAAATATACATATTTTGCCCATGTTGTATGTTAAATCCTCTAAAGAAGCATCACCCACCCATTCAACCAATCTTTTTTTAATAGTTTATATGTAATCTTTTTGAAACATGCTATTTCCACCTGGTAAGATAGGATTCTTTGAGGGCAAGGACTGATTCATTTGTTATCTTGTATTTCTAGTGTCTTGTAGAAGTATAGTATTTGGTGACGTATTCTTAATCCTTTTGAAGGAATGCAAGAAGGAAGAATTTCCCTCTCTCCCTCCCATCCCTACCTTTTAAATCACAAATAAAATCATTTAGTCAAATCTATTGTTAAAACATAAATGAGTACCCATTTATAGAGAAGAATCTTAGTGGGAGGAGAGTGTCCATGATATGCTTCACAGAGACAATTTGATAAAGACTGCTGTTGTCTCTCTTCAGAGCCCTATTGGAAATTGCAATTGGAAACTAGAAATTGGGAATCTCAATTGGAAATGGCAACCAACATTCCTTGCTCTGTTCAAGCACAGGCAATCTAGTCATTCTTGCTAGACAAAATAAAGAATGAATATATCTTACAAAAAAAAATAGGACAGATAAGGAGTTTAATAAAGAGGGGAACATCATAGAAGTCACTGAACAGAAAAACAAAAATACCCAACACTTGGACTTAGAAAAGTATTTAAATGTTTTGTGAGGTTTAGAGACCTGGAATCTGCATGCTAAATGATCATGTCAGAGATAATGGAGTTAAGATCAGTAGGTAAGAGAATGATAGGATTCAAGTGGAATTCAAAATTCTTTTGAAATATGTAGATTTAAGCAGTTGACTACATGTAAAAGGATTTTTTCCTTCTTTAGTTTGGGGTTTGGGTTTGGGAAAAGTGCCCATAGTAATGAAAAAGCTGAGCTAGGGGTGGAGAGTCAAGCTAGTAGGTAGTAGATAATAGGATTGAAAATGAATTCCAGCAGCCTAAGATCACCCAACAGCAGTGGGATTTCAATTTTAAAAATTAGTAATGGGCTCCATCAATAGAATGTAAATTCCCTGACAGGAACTATTTCAGTTTTGTTTCTGTATCTCCACAGCACCTGGGATACTGCCAAGAAAGTAATAGACACTTAATCAATGTGTGTTTTTTGATTGATTGATTACTTGGAAAAGTGAGAAATCTCAGATAGGATAGGAAAGGAGGCAGGTGAGTGGAGAGAGAAGACTCTGTCTTTTGCTTGCTGTGAGAGGAAAAATACTTGGATTTGATGATCCAATATGAGAAGAAGTAAACACTACATGCACATGTGCACACACACACACACACACACATACACACACACACACATACACACAAGCATAAGCCATGTTTAAAACCTTTGTGTAAGGGCCCTTGGAGTGCTACTCAGAAATAACATCACATTGTGAAGACGTGTAAGTAGATTACTATGTATTCTCAAAATATAAATGTGACATTTAATCTCACAAATTCAGACTGTTGCTAGGATATTTGCATTTCTAAAAAGAGATGAACAAGAACTTTAAAAGAATTATGTGCTTTTTTAAACAATTTCAGCTAAATCAGTTTCAAAAAACCATTGCTACCTCAGTCAAACTCTGAAGTTTTGAGGTAATAGTGTTTAAACAAGAGACTAGGTTTCATAGTGTGAATATGAGGCAGCTAAGTGGCATAGTGAATAAAGAGATGGGCCTGCAATAAGGAAAATCTGAGGTCAAATCTAGCCTCACACACTTAGAAGTTGCATGTCCTTGGACAAGTCAACCTGTTTGACTCAGTTTCTTCAGCTGTTTTAATGCAAGTACCTAGCTTGCAGAGTTGCTATTACGATTACATGGAATAATATTTGTAAAATGCTTTGCAAACCTTAAAGTGCTATTTAAATGCTACTTATTATTATTATTGAATTATTATTACTATCATTATCATCAAGAATCCCATGTATGAGAAATCCCTATGCTCATTGATATGGAAATTTCCTCTTCTGGTTGCAAATTCTAAATCATATTTTATTCCTTTGCTTGACCTTCTATGAATTTTCCATAGAAAATAGAACAAATACATCGATGTTTTAAATGTTATTGGGATACCAGACATGACTGACTAGTCTCCTTTGTAGGGTTAAATATCTTTGATGATATATTTCATGTCAATTTCTGTGTGTCAATCATTCTTAGCAATATGTTACAGCCCATCATGTTATCTATCATGGATCCTTATATTAACTTTTGAGTGAACTGTAGTATGGATCATTCTTTAATAAATTCTCAATGAATTATCACATGGAGAATATTAGTATTCAATAAGTAAACTATGTTCAGAATATTAAATTGATTTTTCTTACCAATAAATTTGCCCATTTTAAGTAGGTCTGCTACCTTAACAATTGACTTCAATGCTGTGAACCACTAGGATCAGAATGATGCCAAAGGAACACATTTCTATGTGTTGAATTAATTATAATCCAGAAATTGAAAATACAATTGTAGAAAATTAAGGGGAATTTTAAGAAATTTGTTTCATTTCATTTTGTGGTGGTGTCGTTCCAACAGTGATTACCTTTGGTAAAACAATCAGAACAAGGTTACATGAGCTAATCATTTTCTTCTAAAAACAGGAACTTCATCAGAAACACATTCTAAAACATTGTTGTTCATATTAGGACAAGATCATTAATACATTTCAAATTGAATATATATCTTCTGGAAGTCTTCTTTTCTCTGAGTCTTCTCTTTCTCTATTCCTCTCACCCATCTATCAACAAATTTCAATGAATTCAGGTCTTGTAAAGCTTATGATGACAAGAGAATTAAAAGAATTGGGGATGCGGAAGGAAACTGATCTGCTCTGTGAGGAAGAATAATAATGAAAAGAAGAAAAGGATGAAAGCTGGAAATTGACATTTATGTGTTCTCCTCTCAGGAAGATACCTTTTCAGGAGAGGCATCTGGGTAAAGTGGGAAAAAAAATTGAGATTCAAAATCAAATGTTCAATATTTAAATTCTGGTTCTATTTCTCCCTGGGTTGGTGACCATGCACAATTTGCTTTAACTTTCTGGCTATGAGTTTCTTCACCTATAAGACAGGAATGAGAAAAACATTCATTGTAAAGATGAATTGTGAAAGATTGGGAGATGGGCAGGATTTTACATGTAGATGCAAAAGCTTTCCTCCCCTCTATTGTCCAATAGTTCTTGAAAAAAAATCAAAATTTAGGTTTTTTTTTTTTAGATTGCTAATTTCCCTTTCATTTCATGTAGGTACTAAAATGAACATCAGGGAGCCAAAGGAGTAAGAGAATCAAAGAGTTGCCCAGAAGGTCATGTACTTCCACATATTGATATTGCTGCTTTGGAAGTGTCAGAGACATGAACTTTTATAACTAGGAACAATAGAATTGACATTTGGAGTTGGAGCAGAGATGCAAGCTGCTAGAGCAGATTTCAGGGAGCATTGACAGGAAGTTTCACTCATTCTAGAATGTGTGGGATGGTCGATTGTAGTACAACAAATAAGAGTGAAAGTCAACACAAATCACCAGCAACTAAGATTTTTTTTTTCTCCATTACACCCTTGTGTTTCAGTTTAAATTCCAGGGTCCTGGTTTTACAATTTTATTCTCACCACATCTCCTGTGAGTTGAGAAGATATTCCCAACAATTAGAAGAATAAAATTAAGATGCGTTCTCTCTCCTAAATTCTCTTCAAATCCTCAATAGCTTCAATTGCCTTGGTCAACAAAATATGTGTGATCATAGTTTGTAATAGAACAATTTCCCATAGAACCAGGATAAGACATAGAACCTGAATTGAAATGTTTGCAATTTTAATATTTCGTTTTTTTCATATTCCTAGATGAGTGCTTCTCAAAGTATGTTCCAAGAAATCTTGTAGTCACCCTTCAGGAACTCTATAAAGTCAAATCATTTCCCTAAGATATTTTAATTTTGAATTTAAGGTAATTTAATTTGAATTTGAATTTGGAATTTGGAAAGTAAATATTGAAACCAGAAAAATAAAAGTTCTTTGAACATCTTCAATACTTTTGAAGAATGTAAAGGAATAATAAGACCCAAGAGGTTAAGAACTGCTGGCATGGTTCAATAATGAATTAAGGCCAATGTCTATGTGAGCTCTGAGTGATGGAAGAAATCGAAATATTTGTAGACAAAGATGATCCAATGGGTAGTGGGGAGACTGAAATCTGTAATGTTCTCTTCTCTAAAACTATAATCATTCTCTGGGAGTGGATTTCTTGGGGGCTTCTGGAGGCAGTCTTTGTTTCAGTTCTGAGTAATAATCATCTCAAATACAGCCAGCTGTTAAAGTCCAGTCCTTTATTGTCTCTTCCAAAATAGTCTGGTTAGTTTTCTTAGAGGCTATCTCTTTCCTTGGTTCCAAGAGCTCTTGTTGCTCGTCTTTTAGCTCTTCCAGCTTCTACCTCTAGCTCAACTCTGAATCCAAAGCTTCCAGCCAGCAGAAAGGTGGAATATGGAATGAATCTGACTCCTCCTCCCAAAGAGTGGGCTTGTGGGAGGTGTGACTTGTGAATCTCCTCCACTGAATCCTGACTTGTGAATCTCCCAAAATCTCTAGTGGGCTTCTGACTTGTGAATCTCCTGGACACCTGTTGTGTCACAGACTTTATCAGATCATATGAATATTGATAATGCTATTACAACAATACCCCTGTATTTGCAAAATATTCAATATAGTTTAACCCCTGATCCTACCACCAGTTTCACAAATGACCGCACTGAGGTCACAAAAAGAAATCTTTCATTTATATATCATCTGAAGTTTTGCAAAATGTGTTCTAAATCTTGGCTCACTTGATCCTGAAAACAATTCAGGGAGGTAGACCTTATTAGTCCCAGAGACTAAGAAAGCTAAAATGGCTTATATGTGGTTATGCATGAATCTGTATTATATTCAAACCCAAACCTTCATCTACCTCCCAAGAATTCTAATATCTTTGCCATCTCTAAATCCAAAGACCTTACATTCTCTGAAATCCCACAAAGAGAGCTGCCTGTTCACCTATCCTCACAGCATTATGGTGTCCTCTGCCATACCTGCAGGCTTGGTCTAGGTCAATCATGCTTTCATCAAAACTAATTAACTTGCAAATCTTAATAATCTAATCAAAAGATGGCCCTTCCTCCACAGGGAAGCCTTTTTTAAGTGGCTGCTGGAAAATAGGTTTCAGGGAAGGGAGAACACAGTCCCCAGGGCCCATTAAAAGAATTAGCTGACTTTTTGCCTAAACTATATTTTAAGGCAATTTCTTTTCCCCTTTAGATAATGAGAGTTTGTGTAGATGCAAATTAGTTATATGAAGTATTTACAGATAATAGGATGGAATTGAATGCTTCCTCTGTGAGACTTAAGTAACTCTCAGAGAAAAAAAAAAGCTACTTGCATGATAAGCTATCCAACATCAGAAAATTTCCAGAATCACTTTGAGCACATTTTAAAATGTTTCTTATTTTTAGTTAGCTTTATAATTAGAGATCAAACTAAATTAGGATTTGGGGGAAAAAATTGTAGGATGTATCATTAATCAAAGCAAGTCTGAAGTGATCTTGGGGCAGTGCCTTATCTAGGCCTGGAAAGATATGGTGGTGGGTTTGTTTTTGCTTGGTTTGTTTGTTTGTTTATAGAGGCAATAACAAATTTTAACCAGAATTAACAAAAGGGGGGGGGGAGAAGAAGAGCAGTGGAAATGGAAAGGGAGCTAGAAGGATGGGTAGTATCCTCCTCAAAGGCATGCATTATCCAATCTATTAGCAAAACCCATCCCTGGATTTCTTCCAAAGATACTAACTGGGTCATGGTTTTTTAAGATCTCTTGATAGCACACATTCACTGATCCTTTCTGTAATGTTATTTTGTTTCTTTTTAAGAATATATATGTGTGTGTGTATGTAAAATATTATAATATGACTATATATAATCATAATATATTATATATTATACATACATATAAATGTATAAATACATATATTGTACATGCATACATATGTATATATAAACATATAAGTAGATACACACACACACACACACACACACACACACACATATATATAATTTAATATAGAGGGAAATAAAATTAACCTAGATTTTTAGTGAGACAACTGGACTATCTCAGAAATGATCCAGGACGTTGAACAATGAGAAGTCTCACTACCAATGGGCTGCCATTCTCTCACCTTTGCCCCCACCACTTGACAGCTCACATAGCATGGATGAGATGGGATTTCATAACTATTTCTTACAGCAAGATGGAGGGGCACCCACTGTCTCCTCCTGAAGTCCTCCAGGCCTCTCCAGAGGTTCTGCTCCTAGATCTTCCAGCCCCTCCCTGCTGGCATCTGACTGTCAGGTAAAAACCCCAAGGTAGCATTCTGACAGAAGGTTACTTCAGAGACTTCCCTTATGTCCCCAATGCTTCCTCTTTTCTTAGAACCGAGTTCTTTGAGAGCAGGGGATCTCATTTTTCTATCCAGATCCTCAGATCTTACTATAGTATTTGTCATATGGCGACCCTTAATACAGGCCTTTTCCTTTCTGATCTTCACTCATTACAATGTAAATGACAAGAGCACTGGCTCTAGGATCATAGAATACAGGTTCAAATTTTGCCACTGATGATGACTACTTATTCAACTTCAGAAAAATTCTATTTGTTTCCTCATGTGTAAAATGAGGGGATTGAATCAAATAACCTCTAACATTCTTTTCTTATTATTCTTATTCTTATTCTTCTTCTTATTATTATATCTTATTTCCTCATCTATAAAATGAAGAGTCTACATGACTGTTATCTCCTTATCTCAGATGGACAGTGTGAGGAATTGGTGGACTCTTATTACAAGGAAATCCATGGTAGATTGGAAAGAATACTGACTTTGAAGTCAGGAGTTCTGGATTTGAATCCTAAACTCTGTCTAGGGATTAGGGGCAAGTCATTTCATATTTAGGGTCTGCAGGTTTCTACCATCTGAAATAAAGGAGATGAATGAAACAGACATTTGCAGCTCTAAATTGTAAAATCAGGAGTGTTCAAAAACAGAGACCAAATGATCACTCATTGGTATGTTGTCAGAATGACCCATGCTTCAGGAGGGATTAGACTAGATGACTTCCGAACTCTAATCCAACTCTGAAATGCTAGAGTCTAATGCACTAGAGAAAAGAATAATTGATATTTATTTACACTGTGCTTGAAGATTAAAGAGTTACTAACATTTATATTATACCTTAAGTTTAATTACATTATCTCATTTGGAAAGAAAATTGATTCAGAGACAGAGAACAACTAAGACCTCAATTTCCTCCTCTATAAGATGAAGAAATTTTACTAGATAATGTTTAAAGTCTTTTCTGAATGTAGATTGGAGATTCCATGATCTTCCTAACAACCCTGTGAGTAGCTACTTCTGAGTGTTATCATTAGCCTCAGTTTACAAGTAATAAAATTTCAACTCAGAGGCATAAAAGAACTTGTCTATAATCACAGGAGTAGAAAGTGACAGAAATCATATATAAATCCAGGTCTTCTGTAAAATGAAGGGACATAAACCTAAGACACCTTCTAGCCTTAATGTTTGATGATTCTACATTTTTTTTAAATGAACAATTCCAGTAAAATCGGAGAAGAGGCAGAATCAAACCTAATTTAGAATGCACGTGAAAGCTAGTATACAAACAAGAAAGCTACTCTTTGGGTTCATAATTGAACTGAAGCAATTTCTGAGAAAGTCATATGACCAACATTTTCCCAAAATTGTCTCATATTCCCACCCACAAAGCATTAAATGCAACACTGCCCTTATTTCTACTCCTGGTCTAAATGCACAGATGGCCAGTGTGGTTTTATATTTAAGAGGCGGATTGTGTAACTTTATAAAAAATGATTTAATAGAATTAATTCCACATGAAAGGACAACTTCAATGGCCATATAATGGAATGTGATTATCATTTTAGAACTAAAAGCAACTTCGATCCCATTTAATCCAAACTCCTTTTCAAGAAAGTAAAGCTGAGGCTCAGGGTAGCTCATGATAGTGGATCATAGATTGATAACTGGAAGAGATCTTATACTCCAATCATCTCCTTTTACAAATAAAGAGGATGAAAGATTCTTCTTTCATTCTTTTTTGACCTGCAAATTAAGTCACTTGTGAAACAGTATGTAAAACTAGAGTAATTGGGCTCTCCATACTTTACAAACATTGCAGTGTTTTGCTATTCCACTCTTTCTTACTTAGGAAAATCCAAATGATTAATAACTATAAGTTGAGTAGGATGACAGATGAAGGGACAGATGAAGAAGTGACCGTCTGTCACTTGCCTTCTGATGTTGCCCAATTTCAAAGTATTTCTCTCCCTTAAAATTTTCTGGTTTTCCAAGTGCTTTTTAAAAAATGAAACAGCTGATTTTCAGTATTAATATTTCAAAGGAATTTCATTGACAAGGCAGATAGAGAATATGCCTTGAAACATTATCTTTCTTCTTTTTCTTACAATGCATCTTAGTTGTCAAAGAGAGTATTTGACATTTTACAGCATGTCTGTCGAGGCTTTAATTATTATTGTTTTTATTACATTTTAATTGTTCAGCCTGGAAGAATTTTTGGTGAACTGCCCTGGGGAGAGGATAATAATCAATTACACTATTAAATCACTTTCCCTGAAATCCATGACTTAGAACAATGATATGGCAATGATTTTGACTTAACTAAATCATTAGCCTCTATTTGGGAAGGAAATTAGAGCAATGGAGGAAGAATAGTTTGATTTTGAATCCTAGTATAAGCTAGGTGAGAGGACATGTGGTCCAATGAATTCATTTTTAGTGAAGGGGAAACAAAATCCCAGAAAAATATAAACTTTTATGACTAAGATCAGGTAGCAATAAAGGATTATGAGACTGTGGATTTACAATTAGAAGGGATCTTAGAAGTCATGGAGATTGACCACTTCTTATACTAACAGATGAACAAACTGAGATCTAAGGAGGCTACAGTGATACTCAAAGGAGAAAATGAAAAGTTGGGTTTATTTATTTGTTTGTTTTTTTTTATCATTGTAGAGGTATTTTTTTTTGAGAAGTATGTGATTTAAAATCTTAATAAATGCTGGAATAGAAAATAAAGCCAGAAGAGGAATAGTTATTCTTATTGAATTCTTAGATTCAACAGAATGAGGGATATGAAATCTCACTTAAGACATGAGACTAGATTTTTGATAGAATGTTAGAGTGAGAAGCAATTTTGTTCCTTAGAATTCCCTCTTCTCCATCCCTCAATCCAACAACTTCATCTGATAGTAATCTGCCTCTCTACTTAAAGTTTTCTGGATGTAAGGAGGGAGGAGGGGAGGCAAAACCTCCAATGGTAGCCCATTCTCATCCTGGGCAGCTCTAACAGTTCCTTATATCATCCAAATCTGTTTTTGCAGCAATTTGTAACACATGGTTCCAAATTCTGTCCTCTGTGACTAAACAAAATGAGTCAACCCCTTCTTCCAAATGATAGCCTTTCAAATATTTCAATACTTCCCATCTAAGCCTTCTCTTCTCTAGGCAAAACATTCCCAGTTCTTTCAACAGTTCTTCATTTTTCATTGACTACATTATTCATATCTCTGATTCTTCAGTCCCAAGTATAGTTCTCAACCACATAGTAGCTTTATAGGTCCTTGTTGATTGATTGATTGATTGATGATCTTCATCACTTTTTCTATATACTTCTTAAAATGTTTTGTATTGAACTGAATGGAATATGCCCAATGGGGTACAAACAGTGTAGAGAGCAGTAAAGTTATTGCCTGCCCTTTAACTCCCTCATTACTGCCACCCTCGTTTTCTAAATATAGCCCAGGATAGTTTTAGCTTTTTTTGGCTGCCATGTCATACTATTGATTCACAATAAAATTGTAGGTCCTAAAATTATAAAGGAGATCTGGTCACATATTATGTAGGATATGCTAAGAAACCAGTGAAGAAATTAAATAATTAATACCTTCAATAAAGAAATAAATCCACAAAAATCAACAGCACTTCCATATAACAACAACAAAACCAAAGAAGCACTAAAAAAAAAAGAGAAAGGCAAACATATTTGGCAATTACCATGGCAATTTAAATCCTGTATAGATAAAATTACAAAATTATTTTTAAAGACAAAAAGAACAATTGGAATAGACAGAAGAATATTCTATATTTTTGGTGGATCTGGGTAACATTGCAAGATAATAAAACTGTCAGGGTAAATTTATAGGTTTAAAGATATAGTCATCAAACTCCCAGTGGGCTATTTAAGCCAGGTAAAATAAGATTCCTTTTCCATGACAAAAGAAATCATTTTTAAAAGATGGGAATGGAAAAAAGGATTGTATTTCTAGGTATTAAAGTGTATTAGAAAACAGCAATAATAAAAACCATTTGGTATTCATTATCAAAAAGGAAAAACAGATCAATAGAATACACTAGACAAGGAAGTATAAGGAATAATGGAATTCAATAACATATTGTTGATACATTCTAAAAACAAGTCATTCAGGAAAAAAAAACCCACATTTGAAAAAACTGCTGGGGAAATGAGAAAGAAATTTGGCAGAAATTAGGCTTAGATGAGCAACTTAGAGCTTGACCTGCAATCAATTTAATGTAGATGGAACCTGGTTATTAAATATACTACCACACTCAATTAGAAAGAATCAGATCATGTTCCTTTCACAGATGGAGAGGAAATTATTTCTTAATTAAACAAAGAATACATATGATTACAAAAAATGCAACATATCATGATTACATAAAACTAAAAACCTTTTGTATGAACAGTTAATGCACTTAGGAAAAGAAAAGAGATAGTTAAGTGGAAACAAATCATTTTATCAAATATCTTTGATAAAAGTCTGTTATTTAAGATCTCTAAATAAACTTTGGATTCTTTCTCTTTCGTTCCTTCTTCTTTTCCTTCCTCTTCTTGTTCTTCCTTGATATGTATGTATATATAAATAAATATGCATATATTTACATACACATAAATACCTTTTCAAAAGCCATTCCTTAGTGCATAAAGGTCAAAATATATGAACAAAATTCTCTAAGAACTAAGAATTACAAACTGTTAATTATGTGGGAAAATACTCCAAATTACTAGTAATATCAAAAAGGCACATTAAAAGGTACTTGAGTTTCCAAAACTGACAAAGAAAGAAAAAAAATTAGCACAATGATGAAGTATTGGTGTGTTAAGGACCATGCCAAGTGCACTGAAAAGAGCAGGTCAATTCTCCAAGAGCCTCCACAGCTGTGAACATCTGAGGGCATTACAAAGCAGATTTTACTGACACAGGTGTTGCTTGTGGACTGGGAATGAAATAAATTGGAGGTGGAGGGAAGAGGAAAGGTCAGACAACACAACGGTCTCTCAGTGGGGAGGTCAGAGAACAACAACTGGCTCTCGGTCTCTTTGAATCAACATCATTCTCTCACAAGAAGAGAAGAAAAGATATACCAGAGGTAAAAAAAAAAAAAAAAAGTTACATATTGTGTTCCCAACATTGGTGGAGCTGTGATTTAGTACAATTCTAGAAAACAATTTGGGGTGATGCAAATAAAGTATCTAAAATGTTCATATATTTTGATTCTGAAATTCCATTATTTTGATCCAAGGAAATAGTTTTTTAAAAGGCACAAATTTCCACATACACCAAGATATTCATAGCAGTTCTGTTTTGGTGTGGTAAAAACAAATATCAATCAACTGGGGAATAGCTGAACAAATTGTGCAACATGAAAGTAATGGGATATTATGGCGATATGAGAAATGATGAGTATTATGAATTCAGATAATTATGGTAAGTTTTCCATGAACTGAGGCAAATTGATGTAATAGGCAAGAAAACAACTTAAATGACTATAGTAATATAAAGGGATAGAAGGTCAATCAAACACAAACATACTAAAACATGAAAATGAATTTTGTAAAATTAGACCAAACAAAATTGGCCTTCCTTCAAAAAGACTAATGAAAAGATATTTCTTCTGACTTCTTTGCTGAGGTGATGAGTTCACAGCTGTGGGATATTCCAAATAGTGTCATGTATTATTTGGTTTTATGAATTTGCTCTTTTTGTTTCTTTCAAAAAATTTGTCAGACACAATATATGGTACTCTGGGAGTGGTGAATGTGATATTGTGAATGTGAAGAAACATAGGAGTTTTTGAAACAAAATAAATCATTGATACTCTATTTTAAAAGACCTCCTTGGTAAATTGTAACTGCCTGAAAGAAAGAAAAAACAATCAGTGATTGTTTTACTTATTGTCCTACTATGTCTCCTTATAGATATTATTGTATTATAGTCTTACCATGTGTCCATTGTAGAAGCTTAATAGATGTCTGTTGACCAAAAGTATAAATGTATTAGTGTTTTCTCTATGAATATCTATTGAATATTGGTTTTTTGGGGGCGGAGGGAAGGCAAAGAGTTTCAGTAAAAATAATTATCTTTTAAAAACAACTCTGAGCTAGAAAAGGAGAACATTGTTCAGTTCACTGAGCTTGGAAACAAGGGACACTGGGATGGAGCCAAAAGGCTGCGATTCAAGTATAAGCCCATTACTTCTTACAATGGTCAGATAGCTCTCTAAGCCTCAGTTTTCTTATCTGTAAATCATGGTTTGGATGCTAATTGACTTGGATTAAATTTAAATACCAGTCATTTCTACTTTGGCATATTTCTTTGTTTTAGGTGGAAGATTTTTTTGCCTCAATTGCTACCTAGCTTTAATCACTGAATGGGTGCAGCCTCAGTCCAAATGAAATTTTTTTAAGATCTTAGCTTGAAAAGGCCGTGGCCTCCTACTTCATCCAAGGCCATTGCTATTCACCTTGATCTCTATTTTGCCACTGGACCCAGATGGCTCTGGAGGGGAAACTGAGGCAGGTGACCTGGCCCACCCTCCCTCACCTTAATCTGATTCACTTGCATGTCATGACATCATCTCCCTGATGTCATAGTTCTCTTCAAGAAGGAAGGACAAATAACAACAACATAGGGGTTTCATGAGAAAAGTGCTTTATCCCTTGGGAGATATTCAAATCAAAGGGTTCCACTGTCCACAGACAGTATGGAATTATGCAAACTGCAGGAAATTGGAGCCTAAAGCCCAGAGCTCTTCCATCTATGATTCAGACCATCAGTAAACTAACATTTATCAAGAACCTATTTATGTGCCAGACACTGTCCTAAGCACTGTCATTTCAAAGTACCAAAAAAAAAAAAAAATCAACACTCCTTATTCTTAAGAAATTCAGCATCTAATTCAGCATAATAGTGAAATTATGTGCAAACATCTATATATCATAAAGTTCTAGACAGAATAAATTGAAGATAATTACCAGAGGGGGAAAAAACAGTAACATTGAAAGGAACTGAGAAAGACTTGAAGGTCGGGGAAACCAGAAGACAGAGATGAGAAGAAAGAGAGTTTGAGGTTTGCGGGGCAAGAAAATGAAGTCTGAAGATGAGTGTCGTGTACTAGGAACAGCTAGGAGGCCAAAGTCACTGGAACTTGGAATACATTGGGGAAAGTAACATTTAAAGATTAGAAATCAAATAAGGGTGAAAGTTATAAAGGGCTTTTAAAGTCAAATAATTAATAGGACTATACATAGAATGATTTTTATTGCACGCACACACACACACACACACACACTGTTGTTCTTTGTTGTAGAAGATAACCAAAATGACATCACTATGTTAGGATAGTGTTAGTGTGTCTGACTATGATTGATTAGACAAATTGAACTCTGAATTCTCTGCCACAGATTAGATACAAATAGTACATATGAACATTTGGGCTAGCTTCTCTGATTTTGTGTATTTCACATTTGAAGTGGTCTACTTCAATTCTGCTTTGCTCATAGAGAAAAATACCCTCTTTGATGAGGACACACCATGCTGGGTGGTCGTATGCCAATGTCTTCCATCTCATACAATCTATTCTAAAGTCTTAAGAAATTCCTTGAGAGTGTCCTTATGTTGCTCTTTCTGACCATCTTGTGTGTGCTTGTCCTGTGAGTTCTCCATAAAACAATTTTTCTGGCAAGCATAAAATTGGCATTTGAACAACATAGCCAGCTCAATGGCATTGTACTCTCTGCAGTAGAGTTGGAATGCTTGGCAGTTTAGTTCAAGAAAAGACTTCAATGTCTGGTATCTTGCAGTGCCAGGTGATCTTCAAAATCTTTCTGAGACAATTCAAATGGAAGCAATTCTGTTTCCTGCCATGGCATTGGTATATTGTTCAGATTTCATAGGCATACAACGAAGTCAGCACAATGGCTCTGTAGAAAATTCAGTTTGGTATTCAGTTTAATTCCTCTCCTCTCCTACACTTCCCTTCAGAGTCTCCCAAACTCTGAGCTAGCTCTGGCAATGCATGGGGCAGATAATTATCAATTATCTAATTATCAAGACTTTCCTGGAAAGTATACTTGTAAGTGTACTTATCCACAACATTCAAAACTTCACCATTTATTGTAATTGTTGGTCCCATATAGGGATGGGGTAGTGCTGGCTGTGTTTTCTTGGTGTTAATTTTAGACCAAAATTAGCACAAACAGCAGAAAATCAATTCGTACGTTGTTGTATATCTGCTTCGGAGGCTACATTGAGTGCAGAATCATCTGCAAACAAAAAATGATGCACCAACGTTCCCTTCGCTTTTGGTTTGGTTTATAGCCTTTTCAAGTTAAAGAATTTACTATCGGTGAGGTAACCAATTTTGCTCCCATGTTTATCTTTATTAAAAGTGTTTGACAACATAGTTGAAAACATGTTAAAAAGCATGAGAGCAAGTACACAGCCTTGTTTCATTCTACTGGTGACTGGGAAAGCTCAAGAGCATTGGCCATTGTCCAAAATCCGGACAAACAAGCCATTATGAAATTGACATGCTATACTGATGAATTTATTTGGGCAACTGAATTTTAGCATAATTTTCTATAAGCCCTTATGACCAAAAGTATCAAAGGCCTTGATCAGATCTACAAACATTGTATACAAACCTCTGTTCTACTTGTAGAATTTTTCCTGGAGTTGTAGGGTTGTAAATATCATATCAACTGTTCCTTTGACCCTTCTAAAGTCACACTAACTCTCAGGGAGATGACTTTTTTTCTAGGAATAGAGTCATCCTATGAATGAGGACTCTGGTAAGACTTTTGCCAGCAATGATTAAGAGAAAGTTCCTTTCCCACTCTGATTATCATATTTAGATTGTCACAATAGATTGTCTATTCCCTTTATCTTTATAAAGATGGACAATGGAGGCATCCTTGAACTCCTGGGGCATAACTTTTTCTTGCCATGTAATCTGGAAATTTTCAATCAGCCTTTGGATGAACAATAGATCCCCTACCTCATAAATCTCAGCTGGAAAAGAATTAGCACCCAGTGCTTTGCCACATGAAAGTAGCCTAATGGTCTTCAAAAGCTTTCTCTAGGTTGGAACTTCAGCTAGAGAGTGATTGATTTCAACTTGAGGTAAATTGTCAATAGCTTCAGCATTGATTGATGATGGTCCATTGAGAACACTATGGAATTGTTCAGTCCATCTCTCCAACTCCATATGTGTATGTATGCATACACACATCAAATATACATACATACACATATTTGTTTCTAATAGTAGACATCTTTAAGGAGGGGGAAAAAGGAAATTTATATGATAACTTTGTTATAGTTTTAAAAGAATACAGGCTATATGTCATAGACTTACAATTTCATGTGCAATCATTTTTTTATTATACTGTTATGGAGATATTTATTCTATTCCATAAATTAAAAATAAAATTATTTTTAAAAGCAAAGCAAAAGATACTATATTTGATTCCTGAGGGTTCATAGAAAGTATCTAGAGTTTACTGAATAGTTTTATTGCCTTTATCCAAATAACTTAAGACCCTCATTCCAATTTCCATGTCTGCAAATAAAGGGGATTAGATTAAGTCATTGCTAAATTCCCTCTCCACTACTGAATTATAGTCTCATATCCTGAGTTAGCATTGGTGCTGTCCATGGTAGAAATCTCTAATTTGGGTCCTTTCTTTTTTCCTTGAAATGTCTGTCTTCTTGGAAAAATACCTGTTTACCATTCTTTCTTCCCTTAGATTTTATTATTTTAGTTTCATTGACCATTTCTGCTTATTCCATATTTTAGCCTCAGGTCCTCTTGCCTCAGAGTCTCTCATGACCAAATTCTTTTCTTTGCTTGCTTGTTTTTTTTCCTACCTTATTCTTTGAATTGTTTTTTGACAACCTAATGCCCAGACTAAAGAGTTTTCTCTCTGGATGTGTTTCATCTGATTAGCTTAGCTGAGTTATTCAAACTCAGTGTATAATTTCCAAGCAGATGTTTCTCTGTCCTTAAATATTGTTTCTACTGCATTTTTTTTCATTCTACTAATAATTTCATCCCCTGAGCTGAAAATTGAGTGGATGGCTGAATATAGTATATGAATGTAAAATTATTGTTGTATAAAAATGACTAGGCTGATTGCAGAAAAGCCTGGAAAGAATCACATGAATTGATATTAAGAAAAGTGAAAAGAACCCAGAGAACATTGTACACAGTGACAAGATTATGTGATAATCAACTGTGACGGCTTTGGCTCTTCCAACAATGAGGTGTTCAAAGCAATTCCAATAGAATTGTGATGGAAAAAGATGTTCACATCAAAAGGTAGATGGAAAATGAATATAGATCAAAGCATAGTAATTTCACCTTTTTTGTTATTTCCTTGATTTTTCTTTTATTTTCATGTTTTTTTTTCCTTTTTGATCTGATTTTTCTTGTCCAGCATTGCACATATTTAACCTATATTAGATTGCTTGCTGTTCAGGGTAGGGAAAGAGATAATGGTATTGCTTGGTCAAAGGATATACATGGTTGTATAGCCCTTTGGGCATTGTTCCAAATTGCACTACAGAATAGTTGAATTGGTATACAATTACATCAACAATGCATTAATGTCTCAATTTTCTGATATCTTCTCCAACAGTTGTCATTTTCTTTTTCTGTCTTTAGCTGATGTAATGGAGGAGCATAGCTCAGATTGTTTTAATTTGAATTTCTCTAAGAAGTAGTGATTTTGATTTTATGATTTATATAACCATAATTTTTTATATAACCAAAACTTTATAACCATAGATAGCTTTTATAACTTCATCTGAAAACTACCTGTTCATATCCTTGAATCATTTAGCAATTAAAAATGTCTCTTATTTCTATAAATTTGGCTCAGTTCTCTATATATTTGAGAAATGAAGTCTATATCACAGAAACCTACTGTAATATTTTTCACAGTTATGATCACTAACTTCTCATTTTCTTCAATCTCATTTCCTCCTTTCTATCTTAATCTCTCTCTTCACTCTGTTCATTCTTAAAAGTGATTTGCTCCTGGTTCTATCTTCTCCAATCTGCCATCCCTTTTATCAGTTCTGCCTTTCTCTTATCCCTTTTCTTTCCTGCTTTTTTGTATGTCAAGTTAGATGTCTATGTATATTACTCCCTCTTTGACTTATTTACAATGAGAGTAAGATTCACATGCTCCCACCCACCTCATCTTTTTCTTTAATATAAAGCCTCTGTTGCTCTCTTTTATGTGAGATAATTTATACCATTCTATCTTTTTTTAATTATACTTTTTTTTTTATTTACAAGTTATATGCATGGGTAATTTTACAGCATTGACAATTGCCAAATCTTGTATTCCAATTTTTCCCCTCATCCCTTCTCCCAGATGGCAGGTTGACCAATACATACATCATTCTATCTTAACCTTTCTCTTTTTCCCAATACATTTCTCTTTTTCATGTGATTTTTTTTATTATTTTAGATAATTATCTGTTCGTATTCAACTCACCCAATGTTATTTATCATTTCATTCTTTTTATCACAACTTTCATGTAGTGTAATAATTCTTGAGTTATCTCTCTTGGCTCTATTTTCTAGGTCACTTTTTTCTGATGAGATATTTCACATTTCCTTTTTTTTCCATTCTTTTAATTTAAAAAAAAAATTGTTTCTTGAAGACTCATAAAGTAATTAGCATTCACTTGTCCAATTCTTATTCTTAAGTAATTATTTTCCTCAGTAACCTTTCAAATCTCCTTTATCATTTTGCCAATTCTGCTTTTCAAAACATTCTTTTTTTTTTCCCATTGGATTTATAAGCCTCTTACCATTTGGTTTATTCTGTTTTTTAGGATGTTATTTTCTTCAATATTTTTGCCACCTTTCTCAAACTGCTGATTCATTTTTCATGATTTTCTTTTATCAGTCTCTTTCCCACTACCTCTTTCACTTGATTTTCATAATCCTTTTTGAATCCTTCCATGGATTGAGATGAATTCTTATTTTCTTGGAGGCTTTGGTTGTAGCAGTTTTGACTTTATTGTCTTCTTTGCACTTTGTGTTCTGGTCTTCTCTTCTGTCCGGCCTCCTTGTATCATGCTCTCACAAGAGAAGATCCATTCTGGGTTGGATCTCTAGCAGCCACTATCAGATGGCTCCCGTGTTTTCCCACAGCTCTCCTGTATATTCCAGCACCTGAATGTGGGGTAAGAATTGCAAGAAGAACCAGAGCTGGGATTCAACCTTCTCTGGACTGTGTTACACTACGAGTAGACAGATCTTTCCTGTTGACCTTCTAGGTTGTGTTGGATTGCAAAATTGCTTCACCCTTTCCCTTTATGGATTCTACTGTTCCAGTCATTATTTAAAAATTTTTGGAAAGATTTTGGTGACAGTTCAGGTCAGTCTCTGCATTTTTTTCCTTCATCTTGTTCCTACCCCTACTCCTCCCCCCCCAAAAAAAAAAGGATATTATATCTGAAAGGTTTGAGTTATAAGGCTAATTTTCTACTTTCAGAAAAGTTTCACATGAAGACTAATATCTGTTATGGATAGGCTGTAAAGAAAATCATGGGAAGCAACATAAGCCAGGCTGAGGCTAGAACTAATTTGATTATCAACCATGTGATTCCTGTTCATACAGAAATGTGTTGAAACCCAAATTCAGAAAATCTACATAGTAATGTATGCTTAAGAATTAACCTAAGAAATGGGCCTAAGTCAAGGACCCTTTTTATCTCTTGGTTTCCATTGAATAAATGAATTAAAAAGCATTTATTAAGTGTAGAGGGCCACAGATAGTCAGGAACCCTGGATGAGGTATAAGACCCTTTAATCCAGTAGAAGGGACCCTGCTATCAGTGTCTGGTTTGACTCGCCATTCTCCCCTAAGGGCTCTTGACTTTCCTGAGAAATCGAGGGGTCATGACAATCTGTGTTGTAATTAACACAGAGTGATACCAAGTGGCAAAGAGACATCTCTACACAATGGCAAGTTGTTTACATAGTCCTGCATCCACAGTATATAGTTAGCTCATGCACAGTCTGCTATAGTTATGTAAGCATATTAGAATATATAAGGCTGAGAGAATTTGGAATAAATGGATTCCATGTTTGACCATTCACGTTGAGCATCACTCCTCCTCTAAGATCAAAGACTCAGGCTGGCACTGACATCCGCCAGAGAGCTAGTCTGGACATTACAATTAAGTATTTATTATATGCAAAATACCA
Organism: Antechinus flavipes; assembly: GCF_016432865.1. Lineage (NCBI taxonomy): Eukaryota > Metazoa > Chordata > Mammalia > Dasyuromorphia > Dasyuridae > Antechinus > Antechinus flavipes. The sequence continues at coordinate 4,015,167 of NC_067401.1, read as the reverse complement.
AAGTATCATCCTGGGGTTACAAATAGGAAAGCAAGAAATTCTCAAGGAGCACATATTCTAATGGGAGGGTAATGGAGAGAGACAATTGTATGGAAAGATCATAGAGGTATATCATAGTCAGAAGCCATGAGAAGCAGTTAATTGGGATAGCATTACTGAAGCCTAAGGATATACTCTGATCAAATTTTGCATGAAGACCTGGTAAATATTGGCTAGACTAGTGGGCGGGACTCGAAGCAAATACCTTTACATGTGCTGGTATCTCTACTTTGAATCATTATTTCCCTAATAGAATTCAAACTGGGGCCATAAAAGTTAAGTAACTTATGCAAAGGTTTACAACTAATGATAGACACTAAACTGGATCACTATGGAATTTTCTTTAAACAAAGAAAAAGTCTCAACTCCTATAAAGAATTTTAAATATTGTGAAAAAAGGAACCAGTAAAATGCTGGAAAAGAGAGAATTAAATATCCTTTCCCATTAATAGAAGAGAAGAAAATATTTTCTGGGTCAGAAAATTATCAGATAAGCTTTCTGTGTGAGGTGGTTTTGCTTAATTGTTTTATGATTTTTTTAAATGATTTGATATAAGAGAGTATTGTTTTAAAGAGGGAGGTAGAAAATGTGATATGAAGATAAAGTTTCAGTAAGATGATTTTTTTGAAAAGAAAAGAGTGTAGTACATTATGAATTCCACACAGACATAGCTCCCTCCAAATTCCTCCTCCCTTTCTTATCTCTGCAGGGATGGTTATTCATCTGATAATTCCCCATCTCACCCTTGCTCCCACATCACATTTTTTTAATGTTGCATTTCCAATGTGTCTTTTGACACCTAAAAAAAAAAAAAAAGTTTTCAGGCATAATGTTGTAGCTGATCTTATTTATAACTGTATCCTTATTTCTTCTTCCTTCCTCACCCCCTCTTTCTTCCACAACTCATTCCTAACAGCATAATTAAGACTTAGGCCACAGCTGCTGGCTGGCCAAATAAAGGGATTCTTTGGAAATATATAATGTTTCTTAGGATGGGCAAGCATCATCCTGTCGAAGATTGGATGAAAAAGGCCAGTGTCACTTTTTTTTTTTTTTTTTTTTTTGCTATTTAGGGAGAATGTGTCTGAAGTAATTGATTTAGAATCTGGCCTTTTGCCTGAAGAATCAGATAGATTCTGCAGAATGACCCAGACTCAGTCCCTGATGGCAACCACAAAGAACAAATCAGCTTCCCATGAAATGATGGAAGGCTAAGTTACCCGGCCGCTCCATCGGCCTTTGTTTGTACTGTCAGAGCTGACCCAGATTCTTGGGTGTTCCAGGCATGAAGCAGTGAGGATCAAGCAGAAACGTGAAACCTTTGCATATCTCATAACTGATCCCAATTAATTGGAAAGGGAAGAAAGACAAGAAGGGTACTCATTGTCTAGTATTAAATCTCCATGACTGAGGATGATGGTTTGATTATACTGAATGATGTGTGGCTGAAAATGATTGATCTTCAAGGTATCTCTATGGAAAATGAGACTCGTATCTGTTTTTTATGTCAAGAAAACAGAGGATAGTATATATGAGAGATGGCACTTGACCTCAGGTCTTTGACTGTAAGACCACTTCTCTGTCCACTAGGCCATATTGGAACTCTTACCTGTACATACCTCAAAGAGAAATTTGCCCATGTAAGTATACCTTAATATTGATTACTGTTTGGTAATTACCAAAAAACATGATTCAGTGGGATTGACATTAATTCATCCCTTCTGCTTATATGATAAGACCACCCAAACTTTCTTGATAAATTCAAACACAGCTCTTTTTAGTTTTAAAGGGGAAGCATAGTATAATGGAAAGAATCTAACCCCTAGAGAAATTCTGGGCTCAGAATCCATCTCTGACATTTAAACTCAGTGGGATTATGGACATGTTGATCTGCATCTCAGTTTTTCTCTCTGTAAAATTGGAGTGTTGGCTATCTTCTTTTCTTTATTGTCTTTTTTGTGGATGATTTTTAAGGTCTCTTCTAGTTCTTGATTTCTGTTCCTCTGTACTAGGCACTGTGCTGGATACTATGTATAAAGAAACAAAACTGAAATTAGTAATAGTTTCATAGAATGATCGAAGAGATCTTAGAAGCCATCCAATCCAATCACTTATTTGACAGATGAGGAACTGAAACTGACAGGTTGCTTGATCTTCCCAGATATGTAAGTAGTATATATATGAGGCAGGATTTAGAACTTGGGTCTTTCTGATTGCAAGTCCAGCATTCTGTCCATCTTGCAAACCTGCCCTCAAGAAGTTTACACAATCTACTAAGAATCTTACAATCAATCAAATAACTGGTGTTTCTTCTGACTTCAATTTTCATGTTCTTTCATTAAATGTTTCTGTAAGTTTCAGTTTTCTTCTCTATAAAACGGGGACAATAATCCCTGCACTAGCACTTTCAAATATGATCAGGAGATTTGAATGAGATGGAATGTAAAGGATTTTGTAACTGCAAGGTGGTATGCAAAATAAGTTATTATTATTCTCCGTTTCACAGTGTAAACACGTGAAATGGCAACATCATTCCCAACCTTTTATTACCTTCACCTACAACATCATGAAGGAGTATTATTAGATGGATCAAAAGTTCTAGGATTTCCCCAGAAAGTAGATTCTACAAATGATAGTCAAGGTCTGAATTTATGATGTATCCAGTGAATTTTTAAAAATGCCTCATTGAGATGCATGAATATGTCATTCCTTTGGGGGTATAGGAAAGACTATTTTCCATCTGAAGAAACAGGAGTGAAGTCTCTGCTCCCACATTTGATGAACAGAATTCACTGTACAGCATGTAATTAGATACATCTAATTGCGTTTGGGGGGGGGGTATCTTTGCAAAGGTGCATATATCTCCTTTCAGTTAAACATAATCTTATAACAAATCACCATTTATTCAGCCACTGGGGTATTTTGATTTTCTAATTGCTTCACCCAATCCCGTGACTCAGATCTCCCATAATTGCTCTGTAATTTAGCAGCATGATTTTCCCCATCTATCTTTTATTCTTCCTAATTTTTTTCCTTATCATTTTTTTCTTCATCTTGTCTCACAACTGGAATCCAAGGATAGGTACTTGTCCTGAAGACATTGAAGTGGGCAAAAAATATAAAATAGGAAGGCATTTCTACCCTGAGAGTGCTGTTGGGTAACTAGCTTATAAAAATTCATTTACAAACAAGCATATAAAAATTGTCAGGGTTCTACATCTACTATCTCTCCCATGTTCATATTCCAAATGTTTGTTTCCCAGGGTAGCCTTTAACCAATGAGGACAAAGAGAATTCAGTCACGGTAGAGACCAAGACATTAGCATCAATATCAATTCTATTGTCATACTAATTATAAAATAATCTGATGGACGGGACTCCCCAGTGGGTTATTTGCATATACAGTTGTTATTCATGGAACATTCATTTCCTGGAGGGAAAGGGAGAAGCACATTTTCTCTAGGGCCCTCCAGTATCCTTTCTGACAACCAGTAGTAAAGAATACTGAATCCCTAGCCCCCCAATTGCTGTTTTAGAAAAGGCTGGAGGAAAAAAATAAATGTGCAAGACTCCCCTTGAAGAAACTTGGAAATTCCGAGGGAATTTAGTAGATATCTTAAGTGGAATCAAAGTAAAGTAGGCAAGAACCTAAGAATTGAGTTTCAAAAAGACATCTATGGAGATTCATTAGTCTTTAATCTAAAGTCATATGGGACAATCTTTACTGTGACTGTGAGCTTAAAGCCTCCTTAAGCTAATCATCTCATTTTACTAAATTTCACAGAGAGAAATTGATGAGGTCTACATATGGGGCACCTAAATGAAATTAGAGCTTAATTGAGGTCTAGTGGCTGATTTGGGGTACAGGGAGTCAAATAGAGGTCTCCTGCAACCCCTTTGGATTTGGTGCAAGGGTGAAGAGTTAAATGAAGTCTAGTAGCAGCGTGAGAGTCCCCTGTAAAGGAATTTACAGGCCCGAAAACCTAGATTGATAAAAGAGGTTTATTATGGGTTAAGGTTAAAGTATATTTAAGGAAATAGGTGAGGATAAAGAGAGGAGGGCACCGGAAACAGGGTTCCAGTGGACAGAGTCCTCAGTGCCAGGCATGGTGCTGATATGTTTCGACCCTCTGCAAAGAGAAGGCTCCAGCTTGACTCTTTTATAACGAAAGATTTAGCTAAAGGGGCCTGTAGGTGGAGTCCCAAGTTGGTTCCTCGATGGGTTTCAGTGAGGGCTAGAGTTTGCTTGGTGGGGGTTGGGAAACCTGAACAGATCATTAGAATGGGGGCTGGGAAAACCCAAGTTGGCTCAGATCTGGGTGGGGGCTGGGATAGACCCGGATCTTCTCCCTTGAATGAATTCAAATAGGTATTGAGTTAATTTCAAACAAATATTTCTGCAGTGGCTGCTGTAGGACAAATCCTGCAGGAAGAGCTTTCAGGTTGAGATAAGATATTGTTGGAGACCACAGTCCAGAGGGGTTGAAAAAACAAGCACATTGATGGCAGTATCCTAGAGAAGTAGATACTTTTCTTGGTTTTTGTTTTTTTGTTTTCTCTCTCTCTCTCTCTCTCTCTTTTTTCTCATTGAGACATCAGTGAGTCTCAACAGTGGCTGAGAGTTCCATCATTGGATTTGCCAAACCTATTCCTAATGTCTATTTGCTCCATGTTACTTACAGAATGATTATCACTAGCCATTTATTAAGCCCAGAGCCCTGTAATATGCAAAAAATTATAATCCTCAAACTTCTAGCTCTGATGTATAGGAGGCTCTAGGATCTGCTTCCAACCCTTTCAACTGCATCTCTCCTACTTTCAATTATTAACACATTTCCAGAAACACTTTCATGCTTTCTCAAACATAGAATACACACACACACACACACACACACACACACACACACACACACACACATATATTCTATTTTTTTTTCCTTTCCACCTTTGTGAATGTTGTTCCTCCATCAGGAATGCCCAACCTGATTTGTTCTCCCTGACAATCTAAACCCTACTCAGCTTTGGGTTGGTCACTGTGGAGTCAGGAGCTCCTGGCTTCCTGGTCTCTCTTGGGTAAGTGCAGATCTTGAACTAAGACCATCTGGGTCCCAATCTTGTCTTTGACTTGCACGAAAAATTCTCAGTAAATACCAAATATCATCATTGTAGCTGACATTAGCGTCATTTAGCCTCATAATATTTCAAACATCAAGTTGGAGAAAAGTTAAATGACTTGACCAGGATTATATGATGAAGTGTTTTAGGCAAGATTTGAATTTGTCTTTCTGTTTCCAGTCCAGCACTAGGCATTCTGTACCAATTGGCTCTCTCAGGTATGACATGTTCTAATAGAAGGGGCAGATGAGATGTAGAAAAGAGTTCCTAAATAACTTTTTGTGACCCTTGTTACCTAAAAAAGAGGAAAGTTTCCTTTTGAGCAGATCTTCCTATATCTTGAGTGTGGGAACTCGGATCTCCCTACAGCCTGGCATTTTGTAGCATAAAGCCTTGTGAGGCTGCTCGAGGCATTGAGAAAGGACTTTCCCAAGGTCATAGCTCTGAAAAGGGACAGGGGAAGGAGAGGCACCCAGTACACCAAAATTATTTTCTATTTTCTCTTAGAGAAGCACACTTTCCTTGATAAAATGAAGTCAGTGGTAATCTCTTAAGAGCATTTCCTACTTGAAACAATATGATCTCATGATCTAAACTTCAAATATCCATTTAATGGCTTTCACTGCCTCCAGAGTCACCTCCAAGCATTTTCATCTATATATGGCCACTGTACTAGGTAGCTGTGGAAAAGAAACTGGTCAATTGGATAACACAATTCTTCCCTTCCTTCTTCCCTTCTTCCCTCCTTCCCTCTTTTCCTTCTTCCTTCCCTCCCTCCCTTTCTCCCTTCATTTTATTTATCTATTTATTTATTTATTCATTCATTCATTCATTTGTTTATTTATTCATTTATTTATTTGTTTTTGCTGAGGCAATTGGGGTTAAGTGACTTGCCCAGGGTCACACAGCTAGGAAGTCTGAAAACAGATTTGAACTTGGGTCTTCCTGACTTCAGGGCTGATGCTATATCCACTGCACCACCTAGCTGCCCCCATTTAGTTTTTTGAATTCAGTTGTGTGTTCTGGCTTCACCTCCCTAACATACAACAACAACAACAGTCAACAAGATTTTCTTAAGTTCCTTTCTATGGACCTAAATAGGGCTCATGTGCTAGACTGTGTAAAAGCAAAAACAAATGAAAGGCAGTCCATATCCTCAAGGCACTTATGGTATGGCAAAGAGAAAACAGTCTGCAGGCAAAAGCATACAAAGTATTAAATACATACATACATATATACATACATACTATCTAATAATTGAGAGTAATAAGCAATTAGAAACTATTAAGCACCTACTTTGTACAAACACCACCATCACATTGGCTTGGTTGGAGATATAAAAGTGAATATGCCATTGCCTCTCTCTCCAAAGAGTTATCAATCTAGAATGGGAGATAAGGTATGGGCATAAATAAAATATGTTCTATTCAAAGTCCTAAAAAGGATTTCTTAATGGTCTTGAAAAACTTAAAAAGTACATATGACAGAGCTGAAAGAGAACTGAGGAATTAGCTAATTAAACTTACTATATTTATATACACTCTAAGTCTTAACTCCACAATTCACAAATAGCAACGCCAGGTTGATTAAAATCAACGTAGGGCCTCTGTCATAAAAAAGCAATGTGTCTACTATACCACCATGTTGCTTCTCTAAGGATAAAAATTCAACAAGCAGTGGTAAAGGGAGTCAGAAAGACATCAAACATTTATTAAGCACCTACTATATGCCAAGTACTATGCTAAGCATAGTACTCTGTTTGGAACAGAGGTTCCAAAGGGAAAGTTATGTAATGCAAAGATTTAAAGTCAGAGGACCTAGACTTAAATCTAGAATCGTCTTCTTGCTATATGCCTCAGTTTCTTCATCTGTAAAATCAGGTTGGATCAAATGATGTCTGTGATCTCTTCTAATTCTTTGCTCCTTTAAATATCCCAGGTTATGGACTGTAGCTTGATCAATGGAAGAGGTTAGATAACTCTGGCAAAAGTTGCCAGATTGGAACTTAAAGTACAAGGTTTTGAAAGCTAAGCTAGTGATAAAGATAATATCAATAATTAATAATAACAATAGTTAACTTTATATACCAGCTTCTACATGTCGGTTTCTGAGCTAAGTGCTTTACAAATATTTTCTCATCCGATCCTCACAATAATTCTGGGAGGTAAATGTTATTATTAGCCCCATTTTGCAGATCAGGAAACAAGCCCACAGAGATTATGTTTATTCAGAATCATAAAGTTGCTGTCTGAGGCTAGATTTGAATCCCAATCTTCCTGATTTCAAGCCCAGAGCTCTAAACACTGGGCAACCCAACTGCCCTTAAGATCTGAGTGATTTTTAAGATCTATGCACCGCTGACACTTTTCAGAATATTTGCCTTATCTCCCTTACTACTCTTGAAACTACACAAAAACCGAGTCCATGACTCTACATTTCTAACATCCAGGGGGTAGATGTGTAATAGCTAGATCTTATAAGAATGGATGGATGGATCAATGGGTATATTGACTTTTTAATAAAAATTCAGATTCATCCGCAAAAATTGAAAATCATTTTAATTCAAGGTTCATTTTCCCAAGGTCTTTCATGTCTTGAATTAATGAGATTTCTCCCCACCTTCTCCTGGTAGTAGACCTGCATAATCAAAACACGAACACACACAAAAAGGAAACGAACATGGTATGGGGTTCAAAGAAGCATCTATCTTTTTTGTTTTCTACATTTGGCTAGAATAATCTATTATTTTAGTAGCATTTTAGATAAATTCAGTTCCTGATTAAAATCAACCATATTTTGAACCAAGAGAAGATTATCCAAGAGAAGGTAATGACATTCCTCTGACCTTAATATCTATTATTCTGTCTTTCCAACGGAGATGAGCATTCATGAACCAAAAGATTCAAAAACTCTATTAAATTTTTTCCCCTCCATTTCCTACTGCTTGTTTTATTATCTCTGATCTCCACTCTTGAGGTTACCTCATCATTTATCTGGAACTCTGATTCCTTTTCAATATTCACATCAGTTTACATGGCAGGTGGTCCACATTAGGCATTTTTCTATTTCTTTATTTTTATAATCAGATCTATAAATTTGGGTCTTTTCTTCTTTAGCTAAAAGGTCACACGATGCATCTACTTTCTAGAAATTGACAGGAAGCCTTCTGTATATTTTTCTTTATCATGCATGTTTATCAGCCTGCTAGAGAAATTGTTTCATTGTACACTATTTATGATCTTAACATTTGATGCAGAGATCTCAGAAGATGATTCACATCTTGCAGGGCTCCTTTTGTCTTTAGCATTCAAAATACTAGATGACAGGGGTTATTTTTTCATCCGAGGGCAGCACTCTGCATTATAATATTGAAGGCTGGAGTTTGGGAGGGAGGTCAACCGATGAGTTTATATGCATTTCCCCATCCGGCTGGTTCAGTTCATATTGTTCTTGGCTCCTGATTGGCAGTCCTGAATCTCAGGGTTTGCCTATCTCCCAGCTGTTTTGATGGATCTGCAAATAAAGGGAATTTAAGGGTCCTGGCCGAAGCAACAAAAGAAATGGGATGTTAGTGGTATTTTGAGAAAGCCATCTGCTATCATAGGTGGAAGGTGGAGGCTGAGGATAAGTTTCTTGAACCCAGGGAGTTCCCAATCAATATTACTGGTACAGAAAAAAATCCAGGGAAAGGGGAAATGATTCATTTCCAAACAAAGGGGTGGGCAAATTCCTCAGGTCTTAGATAACTACAGGAAAAGTTTTCAAGGTGGCAAATCACTGCTTTTTTCTAACCAAGAAAAAGCCTAATATAACTTCCTATTTGAAGGGCAGTGGAAAATGACCAGAAAATAAAGATGGCAAGTCAGCAAAGAAAATTCTTATGCAATCTTCTTGTCAAAAGACATCTCTGTGGAATTTTGGGTTCAATCTACAGTCCTCAATTTGGCACTGGAGAGTCTCCAGTGAGCTGCTATCAGAAATGACTCCTGCACATTTCTCAGGGGATTCCAGGTACACTGGTAAAGTGAACTAATCAATAAGAACCCAAACTTCAAGATCACACATAATTTACTTTTGCCCACAGTCATGACCTTTCTTATTCTGCTTCCTGTGCATGGAACATCATGTTTTCTCCTGCCCTGTTCTGTTCTGTTTTCTTTTCTACTTTCTTCTCCTATATTGTTCCTGTCTTCCCTCTCTCTGTTTCTTCTCCCCTCTTTTCTTTGCCCGTCTCTTCTCTCTCTCATCTTGCTCCTCTTTCCTTGTTTTTCCTCCTTCGTTCTCTTTTCTCCTCTCCTACATAGCCTTTGACATTCTATAGGAAATTATCCCCAATGAGATAACTCTGCCACTTCACTGTTATGCCTTTTTTTGATCATCAGTATTCATAATACCTTCTCCTTAAACAACTTTCTTTTGAGCTTTTTTCATTTCTACAATATATTTAAAACAAATGTACCCCTTTTGTCATATTTAGCTTCTCTCGGTAATCTTAGGTCTTTCCTTTCTGATCTTTAACACTCTTGGTAATTTTGAGAAACATTTTTATCCTTTCAAGACCAGCTTGTAAATCCATCATTCATTGCCTGCCTTTGGTCCTCTTTTTCCACACACACACACACACACACACACACACACACACACACACACTTCTCTGCCTGAGTTTCTTATGCATTAGTACAGTTAGATACTTCTTTTTATCCTTATTTTAATTATTTCTCTTTCTAGTTTCAGATTTTCATTCTTTAGAGGTTCTATCCATTCTGAGCTAGATTTCCCTGCAGAATTTTAGCTCACCAATTTAAAGTCAAGTCATCTGCCTCCAAGCCCAATTTCCCCTTTATATCTCCTTGCTTCCTACACTGTGGTTTATGTTTTCAATTGTCTTAGCTCCTATTTACCTTGAAATGATGGTAATTTTATTTGGATGGCTTTTTCCTTCTATTTCTATTCTATGGTTTTGGTAGAGATAAACAAAGTACCAGACAGAGGATGTTAATCCAACTGAGAGCATTCATCAGTTTCCTGCAGCAGCCAAAAGGAATAAGTTAAGAAGACAGATTTAAAAGAGGGAAAAGAGATTAAAGGTCATCCTTCTCTGCCCTTTTCTTTATTTAAGAGATGAGAAAGCTGAGACCCACAGGGCTTATTCAACTTGCCTAAATTTTTAAAAAGTAAAAGGGAGATAGGGCCAAGAATCAAACTTAGGGTCTCTACCTCCAATCTAGTATTAAGTCATTGTACTGGGCAGAACAGGTCTTTAAACTGTGGTTTTATTTTTTTCAGTCTTAGCCATGTCTATTTCTTCAAAACAAGAAGTCTATTGAGTATTCCTGGCTTCTCTGGGAGCAACTCTGATCTCAGATATGTCCTCTTTCAATCAGCCCTTCCATGCCTTTCACCCTATTTCAATATTGCTTGGAAAGCAATCAAAATCCACTTAAAAAAAATATATATATATATGTATATATGTTGTTGTTCAATTGTTTCACTTCAGTCAGATTCTGAATGATCCCATTTGGAATTTTCTTGGTAAAAATACAGGAATAGTTTGCTATTTCCTTCTCTAGTTTTTTTTATACATAAAGATGTGCATTTAATGTGCTTAAAAATTCCATGCTCATGTGCCTGGAAAGACAGAATTTTTTTTTTCAGTCCATTCCCTTTAATTTATGTTATTTGGATTTTCCATGATAACTGATACGACTCAATAGCCTTTGAGCTGATTTTTCTCCTCCAGATTCCAAAAATTCCTTTAACTGTTATCTCTGGAATTGAATTCATATCAGACAGTTTGTGATACTGGCCAGTCTGATGGGTGGTAGGTGATTTCTGGTAGTTAATGATGGGAAGACCTTCATTCAGGATGCAGTTTAACCTCAAGAAAGGAGATACAAGAAAGCACATGTCTTAGGATTATGGAGTCTCATAAACATAGAAACTGGCAACAAAGAGAAAAGATAAATGATGTGGTAGGCCAAGTCATGGGAAATATGATTCTTGGCTCTAGGTTTGATTAAAAACAAGAGGCAGAGATATGTTCTCAGTACATTCAAAATAAATAAATACAGACCACCCACAACTTTCAAAGGAATTGTATAGCAAAATCTCATCGGTACATTGGCTTGAAACTTACCCCAACAAATATGTAATCTTGGACAAGTCAAGTCAAAAAACATTTATTAACTAATTATTATGTACGTGGCAACTTTTAAGCCCTGAAGATATAATGAGAGGCAGAAACAGTCTTTGCCTTTAAGGAGCTCATGTTTTAATAGAAAATAAGCTAGTATATGTAAGATATAGATAGAAAAAAAATAAGACTCTGAGAAGGGAAAATAACAGCAAGAAGGACTGAAAAAGCTGTCTTTAAGGAATGGGATGTTAAATGAATCTTGAAGCAGATTAGTGAAACTAAGAAGCATGGAAAAGGGAGGAATTCCAGGGATTGGGAATGATGAGCACAAAGTCGCAGAGATAAGAGATAGGGCAACACATCTGATAACCAGCAAATAGGACAGTGATCTTGGAATGGAAAGTCCATATGAGAGATTCAGGTGCAAGAAGACTGGAAAGATAGAAAAGGGTCAGATTGTACAGCACTAAATGTCTATCTGATAATTTCATGTTTGATCCTGGAGATGATAGGAAGCCACTAGAACTCACTGAATGAGCAGTAGTATGGTCAGACTATTTTAGGAAGATTACCTTGGAAACTGAATTAAGTATGATCTTAAAGGAGAGTGACTTGAAGCAATGAGATGAACAGGAAGGCTATCACTATAATCCATGGGAGAAGTGAGAAGATTTTACACTAGACTTATAAAGAAAGGGAAATATATAGAAGAGATATTTGGAAAGCAGAAGTGATAATTTTTGGAAATAGACTGGATACATGGGGTGAATGAGGGTGTCAAGTATGACACTAAGGCTGTATGCTTGGGTGACTCAAGGTATGATGGTGTCCTTGATACCAATGGGAAGCTTTACATCCCCAGAATGTATCACAATTTCTGATTAAGTAGATGTTTAATAAATGTTTGTTGACTGAATATGTGATCTTAGGCAAGTTACTGCACCTTATGATTTTGTTTATATTTTCTTTAGAATTAGGGAGGTGTACCAGCTGACTCTTTAAGTTTCTTCCCAGTCTAGGCCTATGATCTTACCATCTTAATCTTGTTTCTGCCTCTATCTATGTGCCACAATCCACATGTCCCCATGTAAAAGTGTAAAAGTAAATGTAGGGACTCACTTGAGCTCTCCCCAAATCTCTCCAAATATTTTCAAAGAATAACTCTAAACAAATTCTAAAGCATCAGAGGAACAACAACAAAATACCACCAACAACCAAACCAAAAACATAGTGTGAAGCAAATTTTGAACCCAAGATAACTTAGAAGGTTAGCAAGAAAGGTCTGTTGTGAACCAGGAGATCATTATACACAACAACATCAATATTATACAATGATCAATTCTGATGAACGTAACTCTTTCCAACAATGAGATGATTGACGCCAGTTCCAAATGATCTTGTGATGAAGAGAGATATCTGCAACCAGACAGAGAACTATAGGAACTGAATATGGAGCATAGGATAACATTTTTGCTCTTTTTGTTGTTATTCACTTGCATTTTGTTTTCTTACTCATTTACTTTCTTTTTTTGAGCACAGCAAGAGAATTGTATAAATATTTTATGCATATTGGATTTAACTTGTATTTTAACATGTTTAACATATATTGAATTGCTTGCCATCATGGGGCAGCAGTGGGAGCAAGGAGTAGAAAGCTGAAACACTGGGCTATGCAAGGTCAATGTTGTCAAATTATCTGTGCAGAAAAAGCTTTTGACAAAATATAACACCCATTCCTATTTAAAAACACTAGAAAGCTTAGGGATAAAGGGAACTATCCTTAAAATAACAAGCAGTATCTATCCAAAACCAGCAGTAAGCATCATTTGTAATGGAAAGAAGCTGAATGCATTCCCAATAAGATCAAGAGTGAAACAAGGATGCCCATTATCACCACTATTATTCAACACTGTACTAGAAATGTTGGCTTTTGCAATAAGAAAAATAAATAAAAAGAATTAGAATGGGCAATAAAGAAATAAAACTACCACTCTTTTTAGATGATATGATGATATACTTAAAGAATTCTAGAGAATCATCTAAAAACCTGCGTAAAAAGAGGTTTTAGCAAAATTGCAGGATATGAAATAAACCCACATAGATAATCAGCATTTCTAAATATTACTAACAAAGACCATCAGCAAGAGATAGAAAGAGAAATTTCATTTAAAATAACTAGAGACAAAATAAAATATTTGGGCATCTACCTTCTTTGCAAGACAAACTCAAAAACTATATGAACACAATTATAAGATTCTTCTTCTGGCACATATAAAGTCAGCTCTAAACAAATGGACAAACATTAATTGTTTATATTTAGGCCGAGTCAATAAAAATGACAATTCTGCCTAAATTGGTCTATTTGTTCAGTGCCATATCAATCATACTGCAAAAAAATATTTAAAAAGGTCAAAAATATCCAGGGAATTAAGGGAAAAAAGTACAAAGGATGGTGATTCAACAGTACTAAACCTAAAACTATATTATAAAGCAGCAGTCATCAAAACCATTTGGTATAGGCTAAGAAATAAAGGGGTGGCTCAGTGGAATATAGAAGACACAATTAAAAAGACCTATAGTAATCTAGTATTTAATAAACCCCCAAACTCCAGCTTCTGGAATAATACCTCGCTATTTGACAAAAAATGCTGGGAAAACTGGAAAATAATGTCAGAAACTCAGCATAGATTTACATCTCAAATCCCAAAGCAAAATAAGATTAAAATAGGTACATGCTTTGGACATAAAGGGCGACACCATAAACAAATTAGGAGAGCAAGGGATAATTTACCTATCAGATCTTTGAAGAAGGAAGGAATTTATGACCAAAGAAAAACTAGATAAGATTATGAAAAGTAAAGTGGACAATTTTGATTACATTAAATTAACAGGATTTTGCACAAACAAAACCAAAAGAAACAAGATTAAAAGGGAAATACAAAGTTGAGAATAAATCTTTATAGCCAGTGTTTCTGATAAAGGTCTCATTTTTAAAATATATAAAGAACTGTGTCAAATTTATAAGAATACAAGTCATTCCTCAATTGATAAATGATCAAAGCATATGAAGACAATTTTCAGATGAAATTATAGCCATTTTTAATCATATGAAAAAAATCTCTAAATCACTATTGATTAGAATAATGCAAAGTAAAAAAAAAAAAAAACTCTGAGGTATCACTTCATACCTCTCAGATTGCCTAATATGATAGAAAAAGATAATGATAAATATTAAAGGGATATGGGAAACCTATGACACTGATGCATTCTTGATGGAGTTGTGAAATGATTCAACCCTTCCAGAGAGCCATCTGTAACTGTGCCTGAAGAGCTGTAAAACTAGGCATCTCCTTTGATCCAGCAGTGCCACTACTGGGACTGTGCCCCAAAGAAATTATAAAAAGGAGAGAAAAGGATCCACATGTGCAAAAAAAGTTTGTAGCAGTCTTTTTGTGGTAGCAAAGAATTAGAAAATGAATAGATGCCCATTAATTGGGTAATAACCAAATAACCTGTGGTATATGAAGATAATAGATTATTGTTTTATTAAAAAAAATGAACAAGCTGATTTTCAAAAAATCTGAAAAGATTTACATGAACTGATGCTGAGCAAAAGACGCAGAATCAGGAATACATTGTTTTTGTTTTTGTTTTTTTCCTCTCCCGTGGTTTTCCCATTTTATTCTGATTTTTCTCTCCCAACATGATTCATAAAGCAAAGTTTATTAAAAATAAGTAAATTAAGAAAGAAAAATAAAACATTATTGGTGAGAATGAGGTTCAAGGGTTTCCCCACTTCCCTTCTCTATATAAATTATTTCTTTAGTTCTCCATTTATGTAAGATAATTTTACCTATTCTTTCACTCCCTTTTTGCAACTCCTAGTATATTCTTCATACCTACCTTTCCATGATTCTTGTGAGATCATTTAAACATAGTAAAATCTTACTTAGGCTCTCCATTCTGTTAGACTTCCTCTAAGAACCCTGGTTCATCATTCTGAAGGATTACATGTATCATCCCCCTATGTAATAATGGAAATAGCTTAACCTTTTTTTTTCTTTAATTCTTTGTGATTTCTGTTGTATTTACATTTTTATGCTTCTATTGAGTTCTGTATTTGAATGTCATATTTTCTAATTAACTCTGGTCTTTTTATCAGGTATTCTTAAAAATTCTCTATTCCATTAAATACTAATTTTCACTAATAGGATTATATTCCATTTTCCTAGGCACATCATTCTTGGTTAGAATCTTAGATACTTTGACTTCTGACATTTCATATTCTAAAGCTCTCTTTTCTTCTAGAGTTGTGGCTGGTAAATATTATGTAATCCTATGGTATTTGAATTCTTTCTTACTAACTGCTCATGATATATTTCCCTTGTATTGCTGAGAATAATTGATTGATAGTTAATTAACTCCAATGGGAGTAAATCAGCTCACAATCCCTATTTGTCCCTATACCATAAAAGCTCTTGTATGCCTCTTTTATTTCAGAGAGTCTATCCCAGTCCACCTTTCCCTTTGCTCTTCTCCCAGTGCATTCCTCTTTCTCACCTTATTTTTTTGAAAATAACTATCCCATCATATTTTAATTTTATTGGATCCTTTGTGATTTTTATTTCCTGTTTATCTTTTTATACTTCTTTTGAGCCATATATCTTAAAGTCAAATTTCTGATTCAGTTCTGATATTTTCATCAGGGATGCTTGAAAGATCTCTAATTCATTGAAAATTCATTTTTCCCTTCTAGAGAATTATACTCCTTTTTTTTCCTGGGTAGGTAATTCTTAGTTGTCATCTTAGTTCTTTTGCCCTCTGGAATATAACTCTCCACACCTTTCATGTAGAGATTGTTACATTTTGTGTAATCCTGATTATGGCTCCATGATATTTGAATTGATTCTTTTTGGCTGGTTTACAATATTTTCTCCTTGACCTGGGAACTCTGAAAATTGGTTATTATATTCTTGGGAGTTGCCATTTCGTGTAGCTGCATTTCCATAGACTGTTTTTGGTCTCAGTCACAGTCAGCCCTCTGAGAGTTTCTGCAGGTTCAAGGAGACTAAATTGCTGGCTCCCCTTTAGTCTTGGTCTACTGCCCTGGTTTTTTCACTCTAGACTTCTGTGCTAGAATAATGATTAGAATAGAATTAAATTTGTCTTTATCCACCGAGCCATATAGATAATTTTCTGAAATGTATTTTGTGATCAGTTCTCATTTAAGATCCCTTTCTCAGTCATGTTACCTCCTCTCCAACCTGGATCTATGATTTCAAATTAAGAAATGAGTGATAAATCTGCTAAGTGGCATTCATCCCTGCTCCTAATGTTAGTTCAGGATTTTCCAGAGATCTCTTTCTGCTCTGGCACTTCCTCTCCTGATGTTCTTTTCCAATTCCCTTCTGTTCCTGGATTCTGGAATATTCCCTGTCCCTCCATTGCTATGACCACCATGCTTTGCCACTGCCGTTCCCAGTGACAGCAGACCTACCAGTTTGTTTTCCTAAACTGCTCTGAGCTGAAAAACACACAAACCTCACTATGGCTGTTTTCTTGGCTTTTCCAATGAGAATTCTATCTACTGCATTTTCCAGGTTGTTGTAGAATAAGTGTATTAGATAAATTACATAAAAATTCTGATTCTTTCCCCAAATTGTGATTCTGTTTCTCTTTCAATTGATTTAAAAAACTGTTTACAAACCTCCACTCTATAATGAAGATAGCCATTATGGCAGGATACCAAGGGAGACATATCTCATGCTCAAAGGACACTCAGGGGCAGGTTGTTTCCAGTATCCAAGACCAAGTGGTAAGTGAGCCCTTTCCCTATATGGCTAGGATGCTGCTGAGCTGAAAAGCTGAGCTTATCCAATGCTGCCCTCTGGTGTTATGGTCATACCTGACCAGCAGAGGAATGGTATGAGGATTCAAATTGAAATCAATCAGCAAGCACTACTGAAGCATCTACTTACTGTATGTCAGCCATTGTGTTGATCACCATAGTTACAAAGATAAACATGACATAACCTCAGAGAGCCTGAATTCAGGAGAGAGCACATACACTATGTACATATATTAAGAACAGAGAAATAAAATTCGACATAGGATTTTATTGGTTAAAGAACTGCCAGTTGAGGGAATTCCTTTTACAACTTCATTCTCTGAAATTTATAGCCACAGAGTAATCAACAAAATGTACATAGAAAAACTGAGGGAGGGGAGACAAACAGAGTTAGCAGCTAAGAGGATTTGAGAAACTTAATGAGGAAAATAGTTAATGATATTCAGACTGGGTTTCAAAATAAGCTAGGGATTCTAGGAAAGAAGGGAAAAATGTATTCAGTAAAAATTTAAATAGAAGAGCTGAAGAGTCTTGGGAACGGGAGATAGAATTTTATGTTTGTGGACCAGTAATAAGTTCAATATTTCTAAGCTATAGAATATTATGAAAAGGGGGAGGAAATATAATAAGGCTGGAAAGGAGGATTTGAATCTTGCTGGGAAAGGCTTTAATTTCGAAACAGAATTCATACTTGAACCTAGAGCCAATAGGGAGCCTTTTGAGCTTCTTGAGGAAAAGAGGGACAAGATCAAACTGTGCTTTAGGAAGGTCACTTTTGTAGTTGGGAGGAAGGATTGAGCTAGAAGATTAATTAGAAACCTGTTCTAATAGTCTAGAAAAGGGGTTATGAAAATTGGAACTAGGATAGGGGCTGTGTGAAGAAAAACGAAAAAAAAACTGTGAGAGATGTTGGGGAAGCAGAAGCAACAAGACATGGCGAGTGATTGAATAATAACTAAATTGTTCAATATTTGGAAAGACAAGTTGTTCTTTCCTTTCTGCTAATTTTTAGACAAATTGATTGCTTCAACATCAATTTAAAAAAAATCCTACTTCGATTCAAAGAAAAATGGAGTTCTTGCTTTGTGCATATATGTCAATGAAATATTTTGGATTATTTCCTATTAATTATTTATATTTTTAAAGGTAAATGGATTCAGCTTTTAGACACCTCAATGACTTGCTGGCCAAAGCTGGATGATTCTTAGGGGTGTGTTTATTACAGTTTCTCTCACAAAAGAAAGCCTTTCCTTTGGACTAGATAAAATAAGCCATAATCACTAAAAGAGTACTGAGTTATTTAGATTCTTGTTCAATTCCCAGTTTTTCCACTAACTAGCTGGGTAACCTTGGTCAAGCAATTCAACTCCTCTGGGCCCTTATGTATAAAATAAAGGACTTCACTCCTTCCATCTTCCACTATAACAACAAACAAACTAGTAGCCGATTATAACTTTCTTTCTAAACTGAAAGCTTTTTAAAGTCAATGACACTTGAGAGGAGTCATGAAATTCGAGAGAAAGACATGTTAAAATGAACCAGATAAATTTAGGGAAGGCCCACCTAAAAGAAATTCAGCAGCAATTCTAAGTCAGGTCTCCAAATATGTAGGATAATGAAAAAACTTGTGCTGTCATTGTTATGGGGAAGTCCTGGGTGCAGAATTTGTTTTCTACCAAGGCAGGGCAGGATATTGAAATAGAAACAGGGAGAGCTGCCTAGAGCACTGAGAGGTGAGCTGATTTATAGAGGGTTATACAACCAGTATAAGCCTCTTGTGTGATGTGAACCAAGGTTTCTCTTGCTTTAAGATCATGACCCATATTGCCTCTCCATATGCATGGGCTGATCAAGTAGAATGCCAAGATTTTGTCAATATAATTCCTTGAAATTTATAAAACATGCAGATTGTATTTCTATATTCCAATGGGTATGGCTCCATTGTGTTCCGGAAAGTAAAAATCACTTTTTTAATGGAGGAAAAGCCACAGAAACAGAGACATTATCAGGGATAAATCTTATATAATAGATGAAGTTGTCAAGGTTCTTCATAACATCATTTGAAAGATACTAAAGTACTTGATTTCCTACTCCCCCCAAAAAAACATTCTCCTTCTGACCTACATTGGTACTTGAAGTTCAAGGACATAAAGTAACCATCACAGGACATTTTAAGCTAACACTGTGCTCAGAGATGTTCAATTTCTTAATATGAAGATATTAAATAAGATATGGTGACCTTGTATGGATGCTTACAGCTCTTTTCTTGTACTAAATGAATGTAAGGGAGGAAAAGGAGGGAGATGTGCCCATTGTCAATCATCTTTCTGCATCAATGCATACCTGGTCACTGGCCATTTAAGTTTTTATTTTGTCTCTATATCTGGAATGTATGGCACATTGTAATTACTGGCACATAATAGGTAATAAATGAATGACGATTGATCTATCAAACAGTATCAAAGGGATTAATGATCCATCACTTACAGATCTGACAAAGTGACACTGCTGAGAACAGAAAGTGTGAGTGTGCTATGGCTATACATGTGGCCAATAAAAAGTCATTTCAGGTATTAATAGCGGCCAGCATTTGCATACTTCTTTAATATTTACTACATAGCATTTTAGTGGTATGATGCTATGGGATCCACACAACAATCCTATAAGGAAGGTATTATACACTACTGTTATCTTCATTTTTCCAATTGAGGAAATTGAAGCACAAAGAAGTAAAGTGACTTACTGAAGATCCCAAAGCTAGTAATTGTTAGAAGTAAAATTCCAATCCAGGCCTCCCTCATTTAAGATAAAACTTGCTTTCCACTGCTTCAGAGAGTCTCAACTCTTCATTTGTTTTCACTCTGAATTGGTAGGCAATTTCATATCCTAAGTAGGTAAGTAAATAGGTTTTGAGGATTATTAATAATTCTATATTTGTGTGTAAGATTAAGTCCTTGAAAGGATCTTCTCATAAAATGATATGAAAATGGTGTTTAAGGTATGGGGGGGGGGAGGAGAGGGATTAAGATAAAGATGTAAAAAGAAAAAAAAAAACCTTAAGACTAATATTTAAAAGTTTTCTAACCGAATGAAGTAGTAGTAAATTTATGTATATGATTGGCTTTCAGAGAAATTCAGACTTTTAATTATGTTTTAGTAATAACTTTTCAACATTGGATTAAGAACCTTAAATATAAAATTGCATGGATAGTTATGAAGAGAATGAAATTATTTTCCTATTTGAAAT
Source organism: Antechinus flavipes (assembly GCF_016432865.1). Classification (NCBI taxonomy): domain Eukaryota; kingdom Metazoa; phylum Chordata; class Mammalia; order Dasyuromorphia; family Dasyuridae; genus Antechinus; species Antechinus flavipes. The sequence continues at coordinate 3,994,781 of NC_067401.1, read as the reverse complement.
ATTTGATATTTTTAAGAGAAAAAAAGGACCCATTTTTAAGCTTTTTTCATTTTCAAATCATATGTTAGTTTTCAACATTTTTTCTTGAAAAACTGGTGTTTCACATTTTTTTTTTTACTTCCCTTCCCTCACCTCTTCCCCTAGATGGCAAGCAATCCAATATATGTTAAGCATAGGCAATTTTTTCATGCATATTTTCACATGCTGCACAAGAAAAATCAGATCAAAGAGGAAAAAATGAGAAAGAAAACGAAAAGCAAACAAACAATAACAAAAAAGTAAAAATACTATGTTGTGATATCCACACTCAGTCCCCACATTCCTCTCTCTGTAGATGGGTCTTTCTAACACAAGAACTGGTCTGATCACCTCACTGTTGAAAAGAGCCGGATCCATCATAATTGATCATCATATAATCTTTTTGTTTCTGTGTACAATATTCTTTTGGTTTTACTCATTTCACTTAGCATCGGTTCATGTAACTCTCTCCAGACAGTTCTGAGATCATCCTGCTGATTGTTTCTTATAGAACAATATTCCATAATATTCATATACCATAACTTATTCAGCCATTCTCCAACTGATGGGCATCCACTCAGTTTCAAGTTCTTTGCCAGTATAAAAAGGGCTGCTATAAACAATTTCACACATGTGGATAAGAAGGACCCCTTTTAAAAGTCAGATATTTATAGATTCTTTTTTTAGATTATATCTTAAGCTTGTTGTCAGTATATATATCAAGTTCAGGATTTAGATAAAGATAGAAATAGCAAGTGGCATGTAAAAACTGAAATGCTCTGAAGTTTCAGGCAAAAGATGGGTTCCTAATTTGATCTTTCATTATAGCTTTGTTTCTAATAAGATCAGAATCATAAGTTTTGGGTTGTTTTTTGCCACATGAACTAGTTATTGGGAAAGAAAAGCTTGGAGATTATAGTGAATTGTATTGAGTTATGTTACTGGCAGGTTTTAGCAAAATTACTTAGTAATCTCTGCAAATAACTTGGAACCAGAGAAACAAATCCATTTAGGAGGAGCCCCTTTCAAAGCTTCCTTGCAAACAAAACCTATTCCAGAAGATCTAAAAGAAAATGTTTTCAGATACCAGATGCCTATGTGGGACATAACTAGGATATAAAACAAAATGTGTTGATTAAATGGACATTGGGATACAAAGAAACATGATATTAGTTAATACTGTTATCATAATTGTATTACTTTTACTTTTTGTCATGGTATCTATGTGCTAAATTTTCTTAGTTAATTCTGTGATGTGAATTTCCCTTCTCAAATTATTCCATTTATTTTCTTGCTATGACTTGGGCTATAATTAATCAATCTTATTGTTCTTCTATTGACCAGTTAGGAGAAATTGTTACCAGCATTCATAAAATTCAACAAGTGATAGCAGAGACAAGGAAATGATTTGATAGCTACCCTTGGCAAATGGGCCCTTTTTGTCTTCTATCTTCTTTGTTTTTAGACTCAGTTACTGTGTTAAAGTCTGTTCTAATCTTACTCCAGAAAAGCTTAAAGTAACGAATTATGTTTTAAAATCTTAATTGAACTAGCTTATAGATAAATGATTTGTGAGAGATATGTCTACCATCCATCAAAAAGGGGAATGGAGAAAATCAAATCGATTCTGATTCCACTTTGAAATTGATTCAGTTTTATGTCACTACCACCATTTTGTATAACTAGCTAAAATAACATTTCTTTGGATAAGTTCAATTCAGAAATCCGCAGGTTCAAAAGTTGAGTTTTCCTCTAAAAGTTCAGTTTCCCTATTAAAACACTTAAATTAAAAGAAGCTTGCTATCTTCAGTTTAAGAGTTCAGTTTACCTATAAATCACTTTTAATTGAAGGAAACCTGTTATCTCAACACCGCTGGCTGTCCTTGGACAATTAGTGGAAATGTGTTATCTCTTAGGTTAAGAAGTTTAGCTTTCCTGAAAATTACTCTGCTACAAGGAAGTTGGTTATCTCTGTTCCATTAACAAGAAGATGGACTCTATGAATGAAACTTTCCTTTTAAGTAAAATCATGCAATTCAATAAAATAAGCTTATTTTCCGTGCTATCTGCTGTTATTATTCCCTTACATCAAATCTTATTGAATTCAACAAACGTGCATTAAACATTTATTGTGTCTAGGTCTCTCTACTGGACTCTGATTGGACCACATGACCACTGAGGTCCCTTCCAACTCAATTTGTATGATCTTAAAGCCACAATGATGGCAACTTTATATCGGCCAGATTTAGATTTAAAAAACAATCTTTCCTAATAAGGCATGAATTTGTCCTTTTGATGAATAGAAAACCATGAAAATATGTGATTGCTAAAAGTATCCATCATGAGTTGCATACAAGTGCTCATCACACTATTTCACTAAGGGTTCATTTGTTACTTATTGCCTTTGTATTTTGTGTTGAAATACTTGTATCTTTCTTTACAGTGTTGCAATTAATTGCGTATTTTGTTTCCAGAGTGTAATTTCTTCCCTCTTCATTACTTCAGATAAGTCTTCCAGTGATTCTCTGAAATTTTCTATCCTTTGTTCCTTACCGTATAGTAACATTCCATGGCTTTTATATGCCAGTTTGTGTAGTTCTTCCATCTTCAAGCACATTTTTTGCTTTCAGTTTTTTTGTTATCACAAATCATTTTGAATATTTTTGTACATATGGGTCTTTTTCTGCTCTCCTTAACCTCCATCTGGTACAGTCCCAGTCCTGGGAGCTCTGGGGCAAATAATAAAAACAATGTAGTAACTTTTCTGTTTAATTAAAATAATTTGTTTCCAAGAATGATCAGATCCATTCATGACTCTCCCAGTAATAAATGAACATGTCTGTCTTCTTGCTATTACTCCAGCACTGATTTTTAAAAATCATCTTTGCTAAACTGATGAGCATTAGTTTGCCTCAGGGTTGTTTTAATTTGCATTTCTCTATTATTAATGAATTTTGAAGAATTTTCCAGATGGTTGCTAATAGAATTTTTTTTCCTTTTTAAAAAACCATTTGTTCATATATTTTACAGGTCTCCCTTATTTAACAATGATTTGTCCAGTTGATCCCTGAATTTCATGAATTATGTCAAATGAAATAAGTTACCAGTCCTTGCCAAGGAACAGCATCTCCTACACTAACAGAATTTATATGCACCATCAGATCCCCTATTTCTGCTATTGTCTACAACTCCCCCATTCCATATAGGAGAAAATCAGCTAATGCTGAAATAGATTCTGGCAATTGAGTTGAGATGGAAGTAAATTTAACAGCATGGATCCTGAAGAAATCTGGGCCAAAGACTCAGCCATCAGGAGAGCAGAGATGGAATCATCCAAAGGAGAGCAGGAAAGCTGGAGTAATGGTGAGATGGAGCAGGCTAAAGAAAGAATAAGAGGAAAGTACCTGGTCTTAAGAAATCTACAGTGTAATAATGGCTCACAGTTACATAGTGCCTTAAGAGATTACATAACACTATAAAATTTTCTTATTTAACCCTCACAATCATTCTGTGGGATTGGTGTTATCAGAATACATGAGCTTGTTTGACTCAAGTGACTCCATCACATGGAGATGCTGGAGAGTCTAATTCCAAGGTCTTCCCAGACCACCAAAGTACACCAATAGTGGTAAATAGTTCACATCTCTAACTACTTTTCCAATTAGTCTTTGGAAAGTAGAAAATTCATTGCTGTCTCTACATGAGGAAGGTGCAGCCTCCAAGCAAGCTGAACACTCTGCAGGAGGCAGATCCCAATTAGATCCTTCAAACTATTCTAGAGTGCTTTCTTTGTAACTCTCCATAGCCCTGATCACTTCTCATTGTACCATAATTTTGTAATGCAATGGTTCATGGCCATGTTGTATACTCCTAGTAGAATCTGAGCTTTTTGGAGTTAAGAACTACATAGTACTGCCACAATAGGGTGCTGGCCTGGGCATCAGGAAGACATAAATTTGAAGCCTAATCTCATTATCTAAAACTCGATTCTCTCATAAAATACACCTAGCCTGATTCCAGAAAAGCCTGGAAAGACTTACATAAACTGTTGCTAAGTGAAGTGAGCAGAACCAAGAGCACATTGTACATAGTAACAAATAGAATTTTTTGTGGAACTACAAAAGGCAAGTGTGGAACCAGTTAATTGGAGGCAGATTCTAGTCCCGTGTAAGGATGTACTTTTTAAATATGAGAGCTATCCAACAATGGAATATACTAATCTACAAAGTAGCCACATCCATATCAGTTCAAGCTGAGTGTCAAAAAGTTTTAAAGAAGGGATACTTGTACTAGATGAGAGCTGAAAGGTGTAAACTTCTAAGCAGTGATTCCTAAACATTTTTTAAAAGTCAGATGAAAGTGGAGGAACCAAGATAAATTCCCAGTACATTCTAGGAGCAGCCCTGGCAAGTCTAGAAGACAACTAAGAAATAATTCAGCCCAACTCCTTTATTTTATATGTACTAAAGTATTCAATTGAATAGACATTTATTAAGTACCTATAATGCATATGGCATTGTGATTGGTACATGGGGTATAAAGACAAAAATGAAGTTTCCCTGCCCTCAAGGAGCTTATATTCTATCAGGGGAATAAAACATTCATTCAATATTTATTTCCCAAGTGCTTACTACGTACTGGCTCTCATAGGTCCTGAAGACCTAAACACAAAAATTCCCTGAATGAGTTTATATTCTAGCAGAGGATCAATCAAACATTCATTCAACAACCATTTGTCAAGTATTCAGTCTGGGCAGGCTCTATACTAGGTGCCAGTGCTGCAAAAAGGAAAAAAAAAATTGCCTTTAAGGAGTTTGTGGTTTTTGGAGGGGAGGAACGAAGGAAACAAATGTTTATCAATTGCCTACAATGTACCAGGAACTGTGTGAAATGTTTTTCAAATATTATCTTATTGAGCCTGTGGGTTAAGTGCTATTATGATCTCCATTTTACAATTGAAGATGATGAGGCAAAAAAAATTTAATGACTTATCCAGGATCACAGTTAGTATGTCCGAAGCTAGATTTTAACTTAGATTTTCCTGAGTCCAGGATTAGTACTTTACCCACTGAGCCACTTAACTATCATGAGAGACATGTATGGGTAAATTCAAAATCTATAAAAATTAGTTTCATGAAATAGAAAATATTAAGATAGAATAGAGAATGGAAGGATGCCATGAAGAGATGGTTATTGACCTATGCTTTGAAGGAAACTTATGAGGCAGAATTAAAGAAGGAAAGTGTCCCAGGTATAGGAGATCACCAAATTACATTTATGTGCATTCAATTACTTCCTTGGAATTTTAAGGAGGTTTAAAAGTAATCCTTGCTTCTCTGCTTTAATATTTCTCCTTAGACTTACCTCTAGATAGCAAAGTGCTTTTGATATATTAAGACAAAGGCAAAAATAATCATGGGAATTTTGACCCCAACATGAGAAGAGAAACATTCAAAGGACCCCTCAAATATCACTATACATGAAGAAGTCAAATGACTAGCCATTTAGTGAATAGTCAGACCTTGTAATCAGTCTTTGTTTCCTAACTAAGGTCATTATTAGGCTAGGAATGGTTTGAAATGGAAAGAACTCAGTACATTTCCCCTTTTCCTTGACACTAACACTTTGGTAGAAAACTGATGATGATTAGCACCAAGAAAAAAGAAATATGAGGAATAGGTAGAAAAACAGGAAAGCAGGATTTTCTCCCCTTGATTTCATGACAACCTTCTGAACATTTAGATCTGTTACATATGCTGCAGATCTGCAAGTAGGAACAGAAAGACCATTCATCAGGACTGTTGTTAAAGAGACTCTCAATTAAGTGCAAGTTATAATACACTACCTTGGAAGTCCCACATAACCCAGGAATTTTGTAATCACAAGCCTGGCTGGCAATGTTCTCTTTCCACTAAAATTAGCCATAAAGGAAGAAAGCAAACCTGCTCTGAACAATGAGCTGTCCAAGGTGGAGAATGGTTTAATTATCATGTAATGGCTTTATTAAGAATAGAGACAAAACATTCATTTGATAAAGTTGTTCTAGAAACGGTAGTCTTCCTTTCTTATAAGCTTTCTTATGAGTCCTAGAATTCTTTCAAATACCAGTTTAAGAGTAGTCTACCCACAAGTCATAGCTGCTTTCCCTTAAAGAAAAAAAAAAGGAGAGAGGAAGTTTTGGAAACAGATTTTATCACAAAATATAGATTAGAAATAAAACACCAGGGTGCAGGAAAGAAAGCCTCCTAGATTTGAATCTGATTCACACTTGTAACTTTAATGACCTTAGGCACTGTGGATTCAACTCTTCTTTTGTCAACTGAGAAAAATAATCTTTGATGCTCTAAAAGTTCCTTCCTACTTCTAAAAATTATGAAAATCAATCAATAAGCAATATTTAGGTGCCTGTTGTGTACTAGCCTCTGTGCTAAACATAGAATACAAAGATAGACACAGCTTCTTCTCTAAAAGGATCAGGAGAGAATGTTATGTATCTAAAAAGGTATTGGCTTGTCAACTAGGTAATTTAGAAGTTAGGTACCATTAGCCATGGAGGGGAAATGGTCCAGTGGAAAGAACACTAACTGAGCTCTGAAAATCTGTTTAAAAGTACTTTTTCTAATGTTTATAGATGTGTGATCTCAGACTAATAACTAACTCTCCCTAATCCTCAGTTCTTATCTATTAAAAGAGAGGTTAAATGTATGATCTTAGAGGGTCCTTTTTTTTCAAAATCTATCAGTCTATTATTCTTCTTGATTCTCTTTCCTCATCTGTAAATGAGGGAGATGGATTAGAGATTAAAATAAACTGAAAAAAAAATAACTGAGGAATTTCCCAAGGCAGTCCATCCCATTTTCTTCCTTCTGTTGAGTTATGAGCCCAGCTCACTATTTATTTGTGGTATTTGTCTGAGATATATTAACAAATGGACCAGTTCCATTTCCTATCTGTATCATGCAATTTCCAGGCATATTACCTCCAGGATAATATTTATCTACTGATGCAAAGAATAGAGTGCTATAATCACCATAGAGCCATAGCTGAAAGAAATGGAGAAACATGTGGTAAAGATGAAAAGACAGTCACAAGTAGCAAATAAGGAATTATGCGGAAAAAGGGATATAAAGGATATCATCCAAAAACATGTGATTGGCAGAGATATGGAAAGACATGGGGAAGAGTTGCATAAGATGAACAGATATAGAGGGGTTGCACTCTACATTACTAGATGAATACCCACATTTTTGAGATCAGTGCCTATATCTAAAACCTAACAAAATACTTGTCACATAGTAGGTGCTCAATAAATGCTTGTTGAAAGATCATAGATGTACTGAAGAAAAATTATTAGAAAATTCTTATTAAAAATTATTTTTTTCCCAATACCAGGTCACATGAAAGAGATTTAAGATGATAGGTACATTAAGGCAATGATATATCCTTAGTGATATAAATTAGAAGCAGTGTATTAGTTATTGTTATTATTACTATCATCATCATTATGTTCATCACAGGCCACTAATTTCATGGAGATAGGTAGATTCCAGCGAGGATCTCCCTCTACCAAAGCAAGTCTACATCTCCGCAAATTCAAGTCTTTGGAATTTTCTTGTAGCATTGGGTGCTTTATGCCCAAATATGCATTTGCCATATTACTTCTCAAATAGGTTATTGTGGATTTTCATTACATATTAATTCATTCATATGCTTAAAAATGTGGTGAATGTCTATAGTGTTCAAAGCATGGTTGTTAATTCTGGAAGTAAAAGAATGGTCCTTACCTTCAACAAGTTTTTTGTCTAATGGAGAAGATAAAGCATATGCATGAACAATTGTTCTCCCCTATCTTGGCTTATGATAATACATAAACTGATGAGATAGTGTAGGAACAGAGGAAGAAAAAACTATGGAGGTTTAGAGAGATTCCTTCCATCTGAAAAACAGCAAATGATTCCCAAATTGGTGAGTTGCCTTTGCACAAAGAAGTTGTATTTGAATGAATGCTGAGTAGTTCTGACCAGGATCTATCTTCAAATAAAGCCTCTCATTTGCTGATATCCAAGAACAGGTTATGAATAAACAAACTTCTCAGGCATTCTCAAAAGAAATCTCCCTCTTATTTTAGTGTCTTTTGTATTATTTTTTCATAAAATTAACTTCGTAAATGGTTTGTTCTTTTAAGCACTAAATAGAATTCAGGGAGATGTCATATATTGGATACAGATTTAGCCTCAGAATCAGGGAGATCTGAGTTCAAGTCTTACCTATGATATCAAGACCCAAGATAAGTCACTGGACTTCTTAATGCCTCCCAAGCAATTATCTAAGTCTAGCATTTATGAGGTTCCTGCCAATCTACAGTGATAGGTAGAGTTTCCTAATTAAGAGTTCCTCACACCAATGAAACCATAGGTCTTATATAAAAATAACAAAAAATAAGTGCCCAGTTAGCAAGATAGACTCAATGGGTTTCCTAAAGTTCCTGTGTTACTACTATTTAATCATTTAGTTAGGAAGACTTGGGTCAAAAATTTGGTTGCTGATGGCTATAGTATTAGAGGATTAGATTGGTTTAAAAAAACAGCCAAGATCATGTTTGGTGACATATGCATTTCTGCTTTACCATTTTATAAACCTACCACAAAAAGGTAGGCAGCACTAATTGCTGGGACAGTAACAAAATACTCATTATTTTAGAGTTCTTTGGATGATGGAAAAATGCAAAATTGTTCAAATTTGCAAAATTGAACAACAAAAAAAAATACTTAAATAACCTTAATATTTTAAGGTGGTTGTTCCATTGGAATTTTATTTTCTCTGAGAATGCCCTGAAAAGATACCAGATAAAATGATGGATTCTATTTTTGTAGAACAAATGTGCTGAGATCATTTCTTCAAAACCTGTACTTTCTGGTTTTGAATTAATTTCAGTTCTAATTTTAGAAAGCGTTTCCTTTCATCTCAGTAGGAAGTCATTTTTTTATTTTTAGAACACAGCTGGACAAAAGCGTCACCATTAGAACTTCATGAAAGCAACCTCACCATTGAATTGTTCTTCCATTTCAACAAAAAGGTCAATTTGTGGTATATTAAATATACACCTTTACATACATATCTACATAAGCATAAGTTTTAGCATATATGTATATGTAAAATATATAGGGTCCAGCTTAGATTAATGGGTAGATGCTTTCTGGTTTTTAACAAGAAAACCTTTCAAAATGGTGGTGTGGGAATCACATCTTACAAGTCAGAATCATAGACGTAGAGCTGGAAAAAACTTTTGAAGCCATCAAACCCCTTGTTTTGTAGATGAAGCAACAGATTGAGAAGAGTCAAATAATGGTTGAAGGTAATGGAGAGGAAGTGAAAAAGTGGGATTTGAACTCAAATCTTTAAACAAAATCAATGTTCTATTATTATTTTTTTATTCTTTTCCCCAAATACATATAAACACATTTTACTTCTGCTTGTATTTTTTGTTATGCATTTTTATGTATTTCCATATCCTGCTGGGAGAAAAAAAATCAGAACAAAATGGAAAAGACAAAAAAGTAGAAAAGAAAAAGTGAAAATAATATGTGTTGATCTACATTCAGGCTCCACAGTTCTTGCTCTGGATATGGGTAGCATTTTCCATCCAAAGTTCATTGGGATTGTAATTAAACCCCTGAGAAGAACCATGGCTATCATAGTTGCTCGTTGCACAAGCCTATTGTTGCTATGTATAATGTTTTCCTGGTTCTGCTTGTTTCTCTCAGTATCAGTTCATGTAATTATTTCCATGCCTTTCTAAAATCAACTTGTTCATCTTTTTTTTTTTTAACAGAACAATAAGAGTAGAATTATGAAAACATTTCTCACTCAGTGGGGGTCAGGAGGGACTGTTTCATTATTGCATTTTTCTCCCTGGTACCTCACATGGTATTTTGCACACAGTAGATGCTTAATAAAATCATATTGATTGATTAACCTTAGTCTGCTTCCTTCTTAAGAAATGGAAAAACAATGTCTATTCTGATTTTACAAATATAATGTATAAATACAAGGTAAGGTGAGATGTTGGCTGAGGTAGGAGATGAACTCAGAGATAAGAAGAGCTGGGTTCAAGTCACATCTCTGACACATGATATGTGAACATTTACAAATTATGACAACTCTCTAAAAGTGCAAATTCCCCTTCTTCACTTTGACTTGTCATCAACAGCAGATCCCTTTGGATTTGAGACCTACTCCTCTCCTCTGGATTTCACCAGCCTGGCCAGCTTTAGCAATACTTGGGAGTATGAAGTACTAGGTTATGAGATGATATCCACTAAGGCTTGTGATTCTGTTTTTTTTTCCAACCTGGTTTGAACTCAACTTGATTAGCACTTTCCAAATTCTGCTAATGATACCATCTGGCCCCAAATGACATGGTTTCATTAAATGAGCTGCAATAATGAAACTAATTCCAAGAGAGCAAAGGAAGAACTGAAGCAGGCCATGATCAAACAATGTGTCTATGGCTTTTGGTTTGCACTTGGCTAGTGAAAAGAGAAATTTCACTTTCTCTACTTCTTTGGGCTCCAATTAAACACTAGCACAAGATATAAGGAGTGGGCTCTGATTAGTGCTAAAATGCAATTAACTAAATGCCTTTGCAAAGTTCCATCACATCTAGTAAACTTAGACTATTAAATATAAATAGTCAATCTAAATCAGAGTGGCAATGGCCCCTTTAATGAGTCTCTATCCAATCTGCTGAGATATGCACTGGGTGAATTGTAGCCCTTTCTTCAAACCATCAAAAAGTCAATGAAAGTATCAAAAGCATGAAATGGTAAGGGGACTTTATAATATTCCACATAGATTCAGAAAACCAAAATGACATTTAGCTCAGAGAGTATAAAGAAAAGATTTTGATTTGGAGGAGTGGGAATTTGTAAAATAGTCGAAGCGAAAATATGCTGTCATCCTTATCTTGGTTATCAACCACATCTTCCTCCTCCCCTTCATCATCATCATTTGTTACTGCATTCAGGAAGACATAGAAATTGAACTGTGAAGCAGGAAGTTAGCAGTCATGGATAATAACAATAACTCTCAAGAGAGTACTGTGCCATAATCTTTACTTCAAACTGACAGAGATCTTAAGCCATAGCCCACACCTATAGGAACTGTCACAAGATCAGTGAGATGTATGTCATTGAATATCCCTTATCTCTCTGTTTCCTCAGTCATTCTTCTGATAAATGCTTGGAGAAGTCTGGTAGCAAGAGATTCTGGAACCATGATAAAAAATCAAGTCATCAATCTTTCTCTAAATAGCTTTCCATTCAATTTAGTTCAACACTGATTAAGCATTTGCTGTGTTCAGACTACTGCACTGGGAGCTGGATGAAATTCACTGTTCAGATAAAACGTGTTCCTTGACCTCATGGATCTTTAACCGTGTGGGATAGGACACATATTCAAGTAAATACAATGCTTGTTATTTTCTTCCTCTTCAGATCTGTGATTTTATTGTCTAGGGAAAATCCAGCATGGCAATTCCTCTGCCAAAGCACATTAGCAACTCTCATTATAAATGTTGAAGGCTGATCAGGATTATGACAGTTTCAATAAATTGATCATGTGTCTGTGGGATTGCTATGGTCACATAGTGTGAAGTAACAGCCAGATTTTGAAACCAGTTCTCTATATTGCCAAAGCTGACCTCCTAACTACTATTATGCTGCCTCTCATAATAAGGACACATATTAGTAATTGTAAAATTGGACATCTATGGAGTTGGATAATTTGAGAAAATTGCCAAGTAGATAAAATAAGGAGACATTATTAAGGATACCATAAGCACTTGAAGAAGAGTTTTAGAGGATTTAGAGAAGAGATGGATTGGTACCTTTCATGATGAGATCAAGGATCTCTTTGTATTGAGTATGACCCAAATTAACCCTTTATTACAGACCCCAAATCTTAGATCTATGCTTATGGGTGACAATTGTGGAGAGAACATCCCTCATCTTCAAAACCATATGACATCTCCAATCTCAGCTTCTATTAAAGAACCACTTTATCATTGACTCTAGAATTTCATTTCTGCCTAGACCAAAACCAGAATATGGTCAAATATAATTGGGTACTTAAAGTTTTCCTGTTTTGACCACATATTTGGAACCAGAGTCTCAAGAGGGAATATTTGAGGCTCCTTTGAATTGGACTTGAATTGAAGTTAGAGAATTGTATTATCTTGGTTTGAAATAAATACTGTGATGTATAGTTCTAAATAAATGTTTGCAGCTATGAAAATGGGTTTGTCTTAAAAAAAAAGAAAAAAATAGGTTAGTCTACATTCTTCCATCAAATCAAACAACACAGGAAATGTTTTTACAGGAAGATGAATGTTCGTGGATCTCTCTCCTGTGACTTAAATTGATTTACCTCTCTGGACTCTGAGAGCATTGGGATTGAGGTATTGAGGAATCAGATCTAATGATTGATTACATAATTACATAATGATGCCTCTCCCACAATTTTCTTCTCATGCTGCTTGGTGGAAGAAAAGCCTCAGAATATTTTAAACCAAGTAGTCCAAATAGACCACCACCAAGTCAGTTGTTTAAGTAGTCCAGGTCCCAGTTTGATACAGTCCTTAACAATATGCTATATATGCTAATACAAACAGCAGAGACTTATACAAGATCTTTTTTGAAAATACAGGGGGGCATCTAGGTGGCACATAGAGCACCAGGTCTGAAGTCAGGAGTATCTGAGTTCAAAGCTGACTTCAGGCACTTAATACTTCCTAGCTGTGTGACCCTGGGCAACTTAATTCACTTAACCCCAACTGCCTCAACAAAAAATAAATTAAAAAAATAAGAATACAGAACATTGCACATATTTACCTTAGAGAAGCATCCATAGCCTTGACCAAGCCTGAGCCCACTCAACTCAAAACAAGGATATAGGGACCAGTCATTAGACTATACAACAGGAATATTGGTAAGTATCTTTCTAATTAGATATCAGCAACAATAATAAAATCATCAATTCTTGATGTTTTATTAATATGAAATTATTCTTTCTTGGATTTGAATTGGGATATGTCAGCATGATTATGGGATTTTTGTTGTTGTTCATCCATGACACATGTATTTTTTGAAAAGGTGGGGCGTATTGGGTCTCTGAATTCAGTACCATGGTCAGTGACAAATTCACTGATTCTAACACCGAGGGTACAATCTAGTATAGTGGGAAAAGGATTGAATTTACAGAATTAAAAATTCTTGCTATATTACCATTCAATTCCTCACCCTTATAAATGTACAAATCATAGGTGGAGCTAAACATGGAACAGCCATGGGATATTTGTTAAGGCAGTTTGTCAGTATAGAAAATGATTGAATTTGAAGTAAGAGGACCTGGGTAAACATTTTTTTAAACAACCTCTCAGCCTTTGAGAATATCACTTTTCATCTTGAAATCTCAGTTTACTTCTCTGTAAAATGTGAGGGTTGAACTACTAGATGATTTCCAATGTTCTTCCAAGTTTTAAATCATATGAGAAAAGATATAGCAATCCATATTCATTTTGTTACCCAAGTGTCTTCTCTCTCTACAACATCTTTCCTCCTTCTGCTAGATTAGCTTTCTTAATGCCTATATTACATTAAAACAAGTCTAACCTTTTTTTCCTTATATTTTGGTTGGTCCACTGTCTGTCCTTTCCAATATCATCTTATTCCCCATTATTAAACCAGATACTCTAACCAATCCAGAGTGTTTGTTGTACCACAAACAAAAGAAAGCATGAGATAACACAAGGAAAGAACAATGGAAAACTAAAGGACCAGAAAAATGCCATCTGTTTTAACAGCAGGAGCAGCAAAAGAGGAAGCATCACCAAGCCTTTACTTAACATTGTTCTCTATGTCTTGAATGCCCTCCTTCTCATGCTACACTACCTCTATCTCTTAAAATCCTAACTATCCTTCAAAGCCCACTCCACTGCCATCTCTTCAAAAACCATCCTAATTCCCTTAGCTGATGGTAATCTATCTTTCCATGTTCTCAGATCCATTATTTCTGAACCTATTTCAATTTCTTTTCAAATTACATTTATATTAAAGCAGCTTACAATCTTAGATTTAGATCTAAAGGGGCCTTACATTGATTCAAACTTCTCATTGTACAGATGAAGATCATTCATAGGATCATAGCTGTACTGCTTAAGGGTCTTTAGAGGACATCCAGCCCAACTTTATTTTACAGAGGAGGAAACTGAGGTATGAGGATGTTAAGTGACCTTTCCAGGATCACATAGGTAGTAAGCAACTAAAGAGAGATTTGATCATGAGTCTTCTGACTCCAGTGCTCTTTCCCTTGGACTGAACTTCAGACAGTTCTTTGTTTACCCTGAAGAGGGTAGGCAATATTTGTGAATGCATAAATTCAGAGAAAATCAAACCTGTGAATCTGTAAACAGTTTGGACTCAGAATAAAAAAAACTGTAGGTGCTGTTGCCTCATTTACTCCATTTTCCCATCCCTAGAAAATTCCCGACTAATGCTTTAGTTGCCAATTTCTGAGTCATGAATTGGCTCTCTCACCAGCCAACTCCAGATGCTCCAAGCTCTAGGGATCCTTTGTGTCTGCTTCCATTGCCACAAGAAGAAGCTATGCACCATTTAAAAGCAGAGAAAATTAAAGGACTTAATAACCTTCAGTTAGATGATAATTTGCAGACCATTTTCACTCTTTGCAATCAGCCTTCCCTGTGCTAACTCCTTTGAAGGCACACTATTTTCTTTTTATGACTGAAATTTGGATAATTAAAAAATACATTTTCATTAGAAAATGTAAATCATGTGGTGTTATTGTGTGTTCACTCTGTTGAAATCAATCCAAAACCTCCTTGGAAAGATACTGAGAGTGCCTTAAAATCCTAGATTTTGCTCTGTATTCCTGCTGTCTGATTAGAATAAGAAGTGCCAGATATACTCATTTGCAAAGACAGAGTTGCCTAACTGCTCATCACACATTTTATAACAAATGTGATTGCTTTGCAAAAAGACATAGCTTTTTAACATACACTGAGAATTAGCACAAATATCTAAGACCAATAGCCATTCCCTCCACTATTTATATGATTAAAATATGTTAACAGAGATTCTCAAATATCGTCTGCCATTAACAATTATGTAAAAGAATGATTCAACTAACAATGCAAATCACATCGATGGAAATCAGAATAATGCAAATCAAAATAATACTGAGGTTTCTCCTCAGATTCAGCAGATTCACAAAAATGCAATTATCGGTTTTGAACGGGTTACAGAAAGATGGGTACATTAATCCACTGTTGGGCGAAATGTGAATTTGCCCATTCTGAAAAGCAACTGGCAAATATGCTAAGAAAGTATCTAGATGTCATGCTCTTTGACTCAGAGATCCAGCTGCTAGGTATATTAGCCCAAGGAAATAAGACAGTACGCAAGATTCCTTATTCAACAATAATAACACCAAAAATCATAATGGAAAAATGTTGTCATCTCAATGAACTGGAAACAAAGTACGCCCATCATTTGAGGGAAAGCCTAGATAATTGTACATAAATGTTTCTTATAAGAAAAGATAAGTACACACAATTCATAAAAACATGGGGAGATATAAGGATTGATTCAGGGTAAACAAAGTGGATTTAGGAATATATGCACAATGTCTATACAATGTAAATACAATCAATGAAAATAGTTAAATGATTGTTGTATGATTGTAATGGACGAAGTAAGGAAGGTGGAAATTCACCTCCCTGCTTTTATCACAAAGCACTGCATATACTTTTAAAAACAATATGTTCATATAAAAATCGTTGAGGTTCCCCCCCCCCAAGGCAATTGGGGTTAAGTGACTTGCCCAGGGTCACACAGTCAGAAAGTGTTGTGTCTGAGGTCAGATTTGAACTCAGGTCCTCCTGATGTCAGGCCTGGTTCTCTATCTACCACACCAACTAGCTGTCCCTCAGTTGTTTTTCACATTTATTTTGTGTCTTTTATTTGGCTTCCCAAATAGAAATGAAGGTGATCAAAACCCAAAAGACCAATGATATTTTGAGGGAATATTTAGTGTTTTCCTTACAACACACTTCTTTATGACAACTCTTGAAGGAAAGAGGGAGAAGGGTAAAGTTCAAAGGTCCTTTCAGTCACAGAGTTATGGAACTCCAGAGTTAAAAAAAAAGACCTTAGAGGCTAGCTGCTTTAACTCGTAGGACATGAATGCAGAGATGGGCTATTCTCCTAGCTTAGAACTGTAGAGTTAGATGGCACTGTTGAAATTACCTATTTTAATTTTACATATTAGCAAACCAGGGCTTTGGAAGGGGAACAGTTTTCCCAGAATGAGACAAATAATGAAAGGACCAGGACTAGAATTTGTATGGTAAATTATGTTTTAATAAATAATTGTTACACAAGAAGGAAAAAAACACAACTGCCTTCATGTAAGTGACACTGAAGTGAATGTAAAATAAAATAAAAGAATAACCAAGGCATTTGTTCAAGACATTCATTATCTGACTGTATAAAACAAAAATGAAAGACACTGAAAAATTATCTTCCCCAGAAAAAAATTCCCAAGATCCCCTTCCATTTCCTTTGTCTTTAGTTTATTGCAAAAAAAAAAAAAAAAAAAAAAAAAAGAGAGAGAGAGAAAATATAAGAAACCCTGACAACAAAAACAATTGCAGATCTTCAAACAGCCAGTTCATCATTCAACAAGCACCCACTAAACATGGCAGGTGTTGTGCTAAATGCTGGTGATACTAATAGAAAAATCAGAGTCCCTAACGTGCAACAAATTTGCATTCTTTTGAGGAATCTAATCCATATATGGGTGTAAAAGTAAGTATAAAACATATCCAAAATAAAGAGTTCAAGGTAGTTCTGGAGTCAGGAATTTCATCTCTGTGTGATAATTGGCAAAACTCTATCTGAGCCTCAATTTTTTTTCACTTACAGATTATGGGAGTGACCTAGGTTATTGCTAAATTCCCTTCCAGGTCTAGATTTAGGATCCTATGATATTTTTTTTTTTTTTGATGGGAGGGATAGGCCGGAAGAAATAGCAAATATTTATCCAGGAAAAAAAAAAAACTGAGAGGCCAGCTAAGCCATCAATCAAAGAAGCCCACTGCATTTAGGGACACCCTTGTGAGGCAGGCTTTCCAAATGTCCAATTAAAATTTGCCTCCCAGGAATTCCATTGGTCCCTAAAAGTGTATTTCTCTAAGAATATGAAGTTTCTTGATGACACGGACAGTAAAGGCAATATTGTAACTGTGAATAATAGTCATCCTAAGCAGTTCAATGATCCAAGACAATTCTGAAGGACTTATGAAAGATCCCATGCATCACCAGAAAAAGAACTGAAGGAGTTGAATGCAATCTGAATGCAGATAAAAACATACTTTTTTTTCTTTATTTATTTTTCTTGGAGTTTTTGCCTGTATTTTCTTTTACACGACTAACATGAAAATGTTTTTAATAATCTATGTAAAATTACTTGCCTTCTCAATGAAAGGGAAGGAAGGAATTAGTACCCAAAATTTGAAAAAAACTTGAAAAAAAGAATATGTTAAAATTATAAGTGTAATTGGGGAAAAATAAAATATTAAATTAAAACCATCAGGGCAAGTATATAAACTGCACTTTCTTCTTACAAACCAGTATAAATACTCTTATAATCCAAGAAATTCATTTCAACAGACATTTATTGAATTTTTACTGCATGCAGGGGTTAGACTAAATCATGACGCTCCTCAGACTCTAAGGCATTAGGGAGCTGGCAATCTAATTGCACTTTTTCTTCCTATCTAATACTTCACAGAAATGAGATTGAGAAACTCTCCCCATTTGAAAATATCTTGCCTCAATTTTTGCAGCTCTCTTTTACATCCTACTTTATAAACTTGGCTGATTTGGTGAAGAATATATCTGGTGGAGAAGGAGGGCAGGGTTGGAGGAGGGAGCTCCCA
This sequence comes from Antechinus flavipes, assembly GCF_016432865.1. NCBI lineage: Eukaryota > Metazoa > Chordata > Mammalia > Dasyuromorphia > Dasyuridae > Antechinus > Antechinus flavipes. The sequence goes on along the minus strand of NC_067401.1, from coordinate 3,976,744 downwards.
ACCCGGATGTTATTTCACAGTTACAGTCTGATTATTTTCTTTGTTTTATATTCTGTATAAAATTGTACAGTGAATGCTTTAGGCAGACAAAAGAGATGTCTGGCATGGATTTTAACATCTCTGACCCAATTTAATTTTCAGATTTGCAATCATTTCTTGAAGGCACATGCATATTTCAAGATACCTCAATAGGAAATATTCTAGTTTGAAGTATTTCTATCTTGTGAAGTTTTAGGTGGCCTGTGCAGTACTAAATTCATCAAATAATAAACATTTTTTAAAACCTGACCTTTTTTTAAAAATCTGGCTTTTTAAAAATCTGATTCTGCTCCCAACAATTTAGGTGATTTTGAGCAAAATAATTTTCTTCTCTGGGCTCATTATCTTTATTTGTAAAATAAGAGATCAGATAACCACCACTAAGTCCCTTTCAGCTCTTAAATCAATAATCCTGAATGGCTTATGACTCAAGATTGCTTTCTGCCATGTACAGTGCCTCTTAGAAAACTCTACATGGTCTACTTAAGTCACAGAGCCATTGGAAGGAGGAAACAAAATACTTGGTGAAAAGCTTTTGAATCACAAAGTTCTACATAAGTAATTTGTTATGACCATTTCTACATGAAAGAGAGCCCAAGAGAGTGGGAGAGCACTGTAGAAAAAGAGACTGAGGTTCAAGCCTCAACTCTGATACTCCTTGGTCATGGGAGCCCAGAGAAAGTCCTTTCCCCCTTCACTCCCAAGTATTCCTTCAAGAGGCCTCAATGAAGAGCAGGTACTGAGCAGCATCGACAAAAGGAGTTCCTTCACTGAGAGCTCCCTATAGGAGTGATACCTCAGGCAGAAGAGGAATAATAATTAGTAATTAACTAGTTTGCAACTAAGAATTAATCATAACTTGCACTTACATAGTTATTCGATGTTTTCAATGCCCTTTACCAATATAATCTTATTTTATCCTCACGACCTTCAAAAATAAGTGTTCATTTTATGGATGAAAAAGCTGAAACAACTGGAGGTTAAATAACATCCAAAACCCTGTTGGGCCCCTACTTAAGAAACAAAGATGGCTCCCTACTGACTCTAGAGTAAAATATAATTTTACCTTTGGCTCGGTCTTTATATGTTTTAAGTTTCATAATGTACATAATTATTAGTAGATTAGTATATAGTTTTCTAATTTATAAATAAGTAAATATCTACATTTGAGGATATATGCTCACATTTTATTTTGACTGATAGGAGTGTACAATCCAAACCTTAGAGACTAGTTCCTTTTACCAATATTTTTATAGCTTTTTTTGGTCAAATCTCCATATAACCTCATTACTATATTTGAAAAAGCAGCATTTATCCTTTCAGCTGTTTAAAGGTGACCTACTTCTGATAGAAATAAGACTTTTGAATACTCAGGCTTTCATTCCATTTGTTATTGATGCCTCCTAAAATTTACAGGAATCTGCAAACTCAATGAGGAAGGAGCAGTCTTACGGGTGAATGCTTAGTGAGATAGTGCAAATAAGGCCCAATCCAATAAAATGAAAGTGTTGAAAGATTCAGGACTGCAGTTCATAGATGCTCTTGACGATTAACTGAGTATTTTTTTTCTAGAGGATTATAAGACTCTTGCAAATCTCAGTTCGGTTTCACCTTCTGCCTAGAGTTTAGCTTGGTCGACCCTGATGCTTGGACCTGCTCCATCAAGGATACCTAATGGGTCCTTTTGTATCTAGTTAATTAACCATTTCTGTCTGTCATTCTCATTTTAATTTAAGCTTCTTGAGATCAAGGACTGTCTCTTTTTGTTTTTATATCCCTATTACTTCAAACAGCACCTGGTACTTAGGAGGTACTTGATAAATGTTTGTTAGTTGATTGATAGGAATCAGAGAGGAAAGAGAACTCAGAGATCTCCCCATCTAACATCCTAATTTTAGAATGGGAATAACTGAGGACTAGAAAACGGAGTCACACTCTATAAGGGGCCAAACTGACATCCCAATCCAGGGCCCCTTGACTCCCAATGCAGAGGAGCAGGTTTCAGTTCCAGACAAAGACATCCTACCTCAGACATTTACTAGCTATGTGACTGTAGACAAGTCATTTAATTCCTGTCAAATTGCTTCCTCATCTATAAAATGAAGATAATAATCATAGCATCTACCTCCTAGGATTGTTGTGAGGATCAAATGGTATAGCATATATAAAGTTCTTTACAAGCCTTAAAGTTACTGAAATGATAACTTTTATTTGAAGGGCCACAATGTGGAGAAGGGCTGTACCTTATCGTTTAGCCCCAGGAAGCAAAATCACAAGTCATGGGTGGATGTTGCAAAATGGCTTCTTTGGGCTCCATATCAAGAAAAACTCCCTAGAAACTTGAGTTGTTCCTAAGTGGAATAGGCTGCCTTAAGGAGCAATAGCCATCCTTCCCTGGGTGTCTTCGAGCAGAGTGGGAATGGGACAATGAGGATAATCCTTTGTCAGACAGAGTATGTGAGTTAGATTGCCCAATGAGATTTTCCCTACTCCCAATTCTGTAGCTCCAAGGATGTGGATTCTGGACCTTTAAGACAATAACAAAATAACAGTATTCACAATATCCTTCTATTCATCAGTGTGATCTGCTAGCGAAGGTCTTAATCCCTTTCTATTTTAATAGACAGACTTCATATGTTGCTGTGGCTAAAATAACAGTTGGTGGTCATGAGAACAATAAGAGCTCACGTGTATATCTTTCTAGAAGGCACATATCCATTTTCTTACACTAGCCCTGAGAGATATCGGCACAAATGAGAAAAATGAACCCTGGAGGGGGGCTCACGATCACACAGCAGGGAAGTAGCACTCAGGCAACCAGCCCATTTCTCCCGATCCCACGACACGTGCGATCTTCTTCAATACCACAATTAATCTGCAAGCAGTTATTAAGCTTGTGCCAGACGCAGGGAATACAAATGCAATAAATGAAACTGGCGCTTCTTGCCAAGAGCTTATATTTGAACAGGAGGAAACAAGGCCATGGTGTGTGTGCCTGTGTATACTTGCATTGGTGCGTGTGGCATATGTATGTGAGTGTGTGTGTGTGTGTGTATGTGTGTGTGGTGACAGAAAAAGGAGAAAGAGAGAGAAGGGGAAGGAGGAGAGGGAAGAAGAGAGAGAGAAACAGAAAGAAAGGGGAGGGAGAAGGAGAGAGGGAGAGAGCACATAAACAAAGAGAATAAAGACAAAATAGGTACATATGAGGTTATACAAGATAGCTTAAGAGGGAGGAACCAAGAAGGTACAAGAATAGAAGTCTCCTTTAGCTTCTTCCCCATTCCCATTCCAACTTTCCTTTCCTCACAATCTAGCCTCACAATTCCTGTCCTTATAATCTCAGTAATTCTGAGAAGCTGATGGGATATTCTTTCACTTATTGATCATAAGTCCCAATCTGACGTGCTCCTTAATGTTAGTCAATCAACAGAACTCTGTTAGTTTTAACAACACTGGAATTATGTAACAAAAACATTGCTGCAAAAAATGCCTCTAAAAGCAAAGGGTACAATCTTCCCCCTGCCCTGGTCATATGTGTACATGTATTATGCATTTGTGCATACATATATACACATATGTAAGTATATTGTATACCTTTGTATATGTATTCATATGTTATATGTAAGCGTACACACAAGGCCTCTGGGAAAAGTGAATTTAAACATAAATATTGTGCTAATAAGGTGCCGTAAAGAGAACATGTGAGACTGAGAAGCCCTTTATGCCTAATGGCCAGGGGAGTCCAAGGCCGTGGTGCCATCCTGGATGATGCCAAATGGCATGAATTGTGCTCAGGCTCTGCGAAAACGTGCCAGAAAATAGATGATGGAGCTGGGGGGATGTAAACACCAAAGGATGATTACCTCCTTCCTGCAAGAACTGAAATACCATGAATATACATCCATGGCAAAGGGAAGATAGCTCGGGATCTGAGACCAAAACAACCATAGCATAAAGACACTACTTCCTTGCTCTCTCTTTAACTTTTCAGCTGAATGTTCTGTGATTACACAATGGCAAGGGCTATTGACAATATAACAACACTCTGTAGTGCTTTCTCTCTTTAGATAGCCTGGCTCATTGTAACTTTGATACCAGGAAAAATGCCAGCACACGTAACCAGTGTCTTACATACTTGTCATAGTACAATGAAAAGAGTATAGACTCGTAAGTCAGAGGATCTGAGTTCAAATCCAGCCTTTGATGCATCTAATAAATACTTACATGATTTTGGTAAGGTTGCTTGACTTGTGCCTCAGTTTTTTCATGTGTAAAATGAATTGTTGAATGTGACAGCCTTTGAGGCCTCTTCTTCTTCTTTTTTTTTTGCCAATATTCCTTTATTATTATTTTTAAATAACTTTTTATTGACAGAACCCATGCCAGGGTAATTTTTACAGCATTATCCCTTGCACTCACTTCTGTTCCAATTTTTCCTCTCCCTCTCTCCACCCCCTCCCCCAGATGGCAAGCAGTCCTTTACATGTTGAATAGGTTACAGTATTTCCTAGATACAATATACGTGTGCAGAACCGAACAGTTTTCTTGTTGCACAGGGAGAATTGGGTTCAGAAGGTAGAAATAACCCGGGAAGAAAAACAAAAATGCAAGCAGTTTATATTCATTTCCCAGTGTTCTTTCTTTGGGTGTAGCTGCTTTTGTCTATCCTTGATCCATTGAAACTGAATTAGCGCTCTTTATCGAAGAGATCCACTTCCATCAGATACATCCTCAAACAGTATCGTTGTTGAGGAGATAATGATCTCCTGGTTCTGCTCATTTCACTCAGCATCAGTTCATGTAAGTCTCGCCAGTTTGAGGCCTCTTCTTGATCTCTATCTTGTTGATCTCTAACATCCCTCCAATATCCAGAGACCAGGCATTTTTTCTATTTTTTAAGCATTTACATTTTCAATGAATGTAAGATCTGGACCTCACCTCTGCTCTTGGCACAGTCCAGTCAAAGACAATAGTCTCAAGAAAGATAATGATTATTAATTATTAGGTCGATAGCATCAATTTGTACTTATCTTCCGTACTTAGGAAGCACCAGGCTGCTCATAAATAAGTACATATAGATCTAAAATGTACATACAAGAATATAATATAGGAATTGAGAAATTGGGGAGTAGCTGAACAAGTTGTGGTAAATCAAAGTAATGGAGTGTTATTGTTCTTTTAAAAATGATGAACAAACTCATTGTAGAAAGATCTGAAATGATTGACATTAACTGATGCTTAGTGAAATAAATAGAACCAGGAATACACTCTATAGAGTAACAGCAAGAATGTACAATGATCAACGATGAAAGATGTGCTTCTACTTAGTGGTTCAGTGGTCCAAAGCGATCCCAATAGATTTTGGACAGAAAATGTCCTCTGTATCCAGAAAAAGAACTAAGGAGACTGAATGTGAAGCAACAGATGCTATATGCACTTCTTTTTTTCTGTTTTGTTTTATCTTTCCCATGGCTTTTCCCTTTTGCTCTGATTTTTCTCTCTCAACATGACTTGTAAAGCAATGTGTATTAAAAAGAAATAAGCTTACTATAATAATAATAATAAAATAGGATCAAGGCAGACAAAGCAACCATTAAAGAATACAAGTGCATATTTAGTAAAAAATTATTCAAAACAAAAATATATATAGGACTTGGAGTAACTCCCTCTTACATATAAAACACCCAGGAAAGTTGTGTCATTATCCAAGTTATTCCAGAGTTACACATCCATTCAAAATTCAGAATTCAGGAGACATCATTGATGTGTTTACTTTGACTAGTCAGCTAGAAGTTAAAATTAGTACAAGGCAAATATACTTAACAAAAATAGCAATATTTTAAAAAATATACCAACATAACATTTCCACAAAATCCTTTGGCATACAATCTCATAAAAGAACATGTTATCAGAAGGATGTAGTAGGGAAAACACATATAGGAGACATACAACATGATGGTTCATAAAGTGGAGCAAAATGAAACCTCCAGTGTTGCTGGGATGCTGCCATTCTGCTGCTCCTACTTGATCTGCTCCCTGCTGTATACAACTTGGTAATGTGTGTAATATGTCAAGAATTCCCCTTCCCTATCTTATATGTTCATTGTTTTATTCTACTACAATGGCTTCATAGTCACATGACTCCTGTGGACTTTTGGTGCCTAAGTTTTTCTCTTCCATGAAGTTTGATTTTTTTTTTTTACCATCTTGTTGTCTATATGATCTAATACAATTTGCCATTTTCATCTCTAATAAAGAATAAGCTGATAGCTTTTCAATCATAAACAACATCATCACCCAACAAACCTACATAAAAACCAAAGTTCAGGCAAAAAAAATCTATAGAGTAAATTCATATTTTCAACTCCTTTGTCTGAATCTGAGTCATAGTTTTGTCTAGACTATGACTCAGATTCAGACAAAGGAGTTGAAAATATGAATTTTCATTTTAACTCAGCCCTAGGAAATTTCTAAGGCCTTATATAATTTGTAATCAATATTCATTTGAACCAAAATAAAAGCCTAAACAATGAAGGCAATTTGTTCTTTACGTTTTTGGCCCATTTTTTTGACTTTGTATATCTTACCTCCTCACACACCATAGCAATTCTAGCCTACACTCTCAGTAGCTTCTATCTAGATGATTACAACAACTTCCTAATTGGCCTCCCTTCCTGCCAAGGACTTAACATTGAGTTCAACATTCATTGATCCTCCTATTCTCTCAGCACAAGGAGAGGAAAAACACTACTACTTCAGACTTAGTGTGGAAGTCTACACTAACTTAGCTTGTTTTATCTATTGGAAATCTAAAACATGGGCCAGTCTTTTGTGAATTGAATGTTCAACAAGCTATCCTGGGTCTGAAAGAATATGGGTATTATAATGTTTTTAGACATCAAGGTGTGGTCATGCCTTTTCCTATGAAAGAATCACATATTTAACTCTATGATATAAGATAATCCAACTTCTTCACTTACAACATACATCAGACCATACATTAAACGTTTTATATTATTTAATTGAGGAATGGTTCATTTTAGTCAAACCTCACTGGCTCATTCATTAGGTATACTTAATTGTCAACATTTGTACACAAAAACATGTTGATGTAGTTTAGGAATATTGAGATTAGAGAAGTCCCCTTTAGCATGAATCAGTTAATTGACCTGAACAAAGTAGAACAAAGTACAAACGCTCATGCTTTTTCATAAGGAATATAATAATAAAAGAATGATTCAAAACATTAAATACTCTTTCACCAATAGAGAAAATTTAAGGCTTGCCCAGGTTTGCCATTGGTGTCAGGTAGAGAGTTTTTTTGGGATACTATTGTTGATGAACTCGTGGGCTAAATCGTGATGATCACCTATTCCCTTCCCAAAGTGAACATTGATAGAAGAGAAACAGCAAGGAGGAGGATGGACACATTAAAAAGTATTAAAGGTCACTGGTCTACAGATGATGAGTATTTTTTCCTCACTCATTTCTATACATACGCACACATTCACATTCATTCTCTCTCTCTCTCTCTCTCTCTCTCTCTCTCTCTCTCTCTCCTCTCTCTCTCTCTCTTTTCCTCTCCCTCCTTTTTTCTCCTCTCTTCCCCCGCTCTGTTTCTGTCTTTTTCTATCTTTGTCTTCATGTCTCGGTTTCTGTCTCTGTTGCTCTCTGTCTCTTTCTCGGTCTTTATCTCTGTCTCTCTCTATCTTTCTCTGTCTCTGTCTCTCTGTTTCTTCCTTCTCCTCATTTGTTGCTTGTCCATTGTCCCATAACCTTTCTTTCATACAGCTTTTCAATTTTCTTTTATGTGTTATTTTTCTTCTATACAAATAAGCTTCTTGTGTGCAAGTAGTATTTGTATTCTCATTATTTATCACAAAGTCTGACATACAGATATTGCTTACTATTGCTTACTAAATATTTTTACTATTTATCATCCATCTATAATTTGGGGTTTTTTTTTCTTCTAAAAATTTCTTGATCTAATTAAATTATTTTGTCTACAAGCACATCACATTAAACAGATTTTCCTTGGAGTTAGCAGCTATCTCTTCCTTTTGTTCATTTGGATTCAGCTCAATAGCTGAGTATCTTGAGAGACAGACATAGTAAAGATACAGCTAAAACCAAAAAGCCCCTCCCATCAAGGATTAGCCTAGGGGTAATAAGAGGATCAGAAATGTTTTCCCAAGCTTCCCAAGCTTGAACAGCCTAAAGTACTTTATGTGATTTTTACTTCAGAAGAGGAGTTATGTTTCATTCTTTTATACTAATATGTGTTTTGAATTTTAAATATTAAATACATTTTCGTTGGGTTTTATGGTTGTGCCTATTGAATTTTAAAAAAAGAAATACTTTGAAACTGATGGACAATGACAAATATAAGCAGATCTCCAAATGGGATCCCTTTTGTTATTTTGATTGGGGGTCTCTTGGCTTTGTTGTAAGAATGAAAGGAGAATACTGAGCCCAGTTTCATAAAATTGATGTTTGGAACATGATATGGGGATCAGAGGAAGAGATCAGGAGGAGGAGTTTTGTGGGCGATGATACTTGTGCGACTGGGGATATGAGTTAACCCCACATATACCTTTTACACAAGCCTGAAAAGCAAAGTTATGGTTTTGCTAATAGGTGGCAATCTGGGTGAATGATGCTCCACCCAATTGATCGATCTAGCTGTGTACCTCATAAGCTTAGAATACAAAATTGCATTTAGAATTTCCAGAGACACCATGAGACATTAGAGAACCTTCTTGATGATACTTGCTTTAAACTTGAAATAAACATGGGATATTTATTTGAATTTGTGTATATTTGTACACTGCTTTTAGACACTTTGAGAAATATTTCTGAGGATATTGGATAATTATTGTAATTTCAGGACCTTTTATTTGAAACTCTTGGATTCTGAGGGATCCATTGCATCAGGTGGAGAATAGTAATCTAGACAAAGTTCACTCTCTCTCCCTTTGTTAAGATATGAAACGTATCCAGTTTCTTCTCTGCAGCCCCACTCATGATCTCAGCAAATTTCTGGGTAACAGTAGTCTTCCCTGATCACAGCTCTCTTCTGTGGCTTGTATCTTTCCCTCCCCATTACAAAAGATGCTCTTTAAAGCTCTTTGTTTTTAGATTTATATTCTCACAACTTAGTACAGTGCATGGCCTCTTGGACTTTTCACTATATCTTATTACCTTATCACTTTCTTAAAAACAACATTGGGAAGCAGAGAATGCAAAAATTATTACTCTCATCTGATATAAGGAAAGTGAACTTCCCAAAGATTAGGTGACCTGTCCAGAGCCATGGAGCTAGCTGGTTTCAGAATCCAAATTTGAATCTACTTCTCTCAAGGATGTCATATAATTCGATATATTTATTAAATATTTCGTGTGTGTGTGTGTGTGTGTGTGTGTGTGTGTGTGTGTGAGAGAGAGAGAGAGAGAGAGAGAGAGAGAGAGAGAGAGAGAAAGAGAGAGAGAGAGAATTGAAGAAGCAAAAGCAAAAAGCACCTGTCCCTGCCCTAGAGGAGACAAATGTAGTGCAAAGATAATAGGACTTAGAATTAATCTGGATCTCCATCCTGTCTTTGACATTTAGCAGCTCTGTAACCATGGACAAGTTGCTTAACCTTTCTAACCTTTGTTTCATTACCTGTAAGACAGGTACAACAAACAATACAAGCTGGACTACCATGAGGGCAGGGAAGGGGGTTGCAAGGTTGGAAGGATCAGACAAGAGTCTCATTTGAAATATCACACACAATAGTATTGTAAGATGATCAGCTATGAATGACATAACTATGGTCAGCAATACAAATATCCAAGACATCTATGAAGGACTTATGAAAAATTTTATCCATATCCAGAGAAAGAACTAATTGTGTGTGAACTGAAGCACAGTTTTGTTTTTTGTTTTTTTTATTTTATTTTTCTTGAGAGTTTGTTTACTTTTGTCTATGTTTTCTTTTACAACATGACTATTATGGAGATGTTTTGCATGATTACTCATGTATAACATATATTGAATTGTTTGCATTTTCAATGGAGGGAGGGAAGCATAGAGTATGGAAATCAAAGTTTTAAAAAGAATGTTAAAATTGTGTTTACATATACATGGGGAAATAATAAATAAATGAATTATTGTACATAAAACATTGTACATTTGAAAATCAAAACTTTTTTATAAATGTGTTTTATCATTGTGATTTATTACTATATTCTGGGGTGATATAACCTGTATCAAAATAACTTTAGGTTTTATTACATCTAATGAATGGACAAATATCACTCTATCCCAATATACAAACACCTTTTAAATTATACTCTTCCACTGTCATTATATTTTACAAAGAAAGTGCAAAGATTATTGTCTCTGGAATTTGAGGACCTGAATTATATCTTGCTTTGGATGTTTTATTCCCTTTATGACACCGAGCAAATCATTTTACTTCCTTGGATCTTAGGCTTCTAACCTGTAAAATTAAGACTAGAGCATCTCTGAAGGCCCTTATAGTTGTAGATCTTTGATTCTATGAACATCCTGCTTTTTTATGGTTTGTCAACTTGATTTTAACATTTGAACAGCTCATCAAATAAGTATAGGAAAATTAGAAGTTAGGCAGTTTGTAAAATCTGTCAAATATAATTCTAGTTTGAAGGTTCTAAATGAGACATAAGGAAAAAAAACACAAAAAACTAGTGTTCTTCAAGGAATAATATCAATTGCCTTTTTAAAAAATCATCAATACCAGTTTGCACCTGCACATGTTGCCTAGAAACAGCATTGAAAAATATCTCATAATATTAAATTATGCTTGAACGTGCAAATAATATTTCAGGCAAAAGAAGTATGTGAGAAGTACTCACCTCTCTGCAATTAACCTTATTTTTTATTGGATTCCATGTCATATTATTTGATTTGATTAGCTACCTCTTTAAGAAGGTCTTCTTAATTATTCAGCTGGGAAAAGAATAAAACAAAAACAAAAGAAGTGGCTTCACTTGAAATTAGCAATCTTTGGATTATTAAATATTTTATCAGATATGAAATAGCCATAAAAATAAAACTATCAAAATAGTTGGGACAGCCAAAGTATCAATTAATATAACATTGATGGGCTCACTTGGTATTCCATCTCTTCCTTTTTGAACTTTGCAGATAAATAAGTTAAAAACAAATGAATGCTAGCTTTCCACAAATCACAAGCGCGAGGTGAGGGATTGAGTTGAGACATGTGCATCTAGTAGTTAGTATTCTATTCTAAATGTAAATAATGCTAATGAATAATTAAAAACAAGACAACTGATATGTTGTGCCCTTACCCAAATCCGATCACAAGAAGACTAAATTTAGAAATGAAAATGGGATAGGTGTGATCTGATGAATCTCAACACATAAATATTTCATTTTGTTGCCAAAGGGATAGAAAAACACATATACTCTCATGAATGAGAATTTGAACATTTCATTAGTTCACTGTAGCTTAGAAAATGTGTGGTTCTTTCTATATATTAATATTGCAACCTCTCTTTTAATATTTTTATCTTATTTTTAAAAATTTATGAATAATACAAGCATTTACACACCATAGTATAATAAAAAACTGAAAATCTATTATGTATAGCTAGCTATTCTTTTTAAATATATAATAAAGCCACCATGTACATTTATTTTTTTTTCTTTCCACCCCATCTTCAAGATGGCTACCACTAGATACAAATGTATCTATATATATACATGCATATATATGCTTATATTTGCATATGTATGTATATATGTATGCATGTATTTGTGTGTTAAATCATTTTACATATACTTTAATCAGTTCTTTCTTTGGATGCAGATAGCGTCTTTCTTCATATGTCCTTCATAGTTAATTTGAATGTTTATGATAAAATAACATTTATTTTGTCATTCTTAAAACAATATTGCTGTCGGTGTATACACTGTACTCTTGGTTCTGCTCATTTCACTCTTCATTCTTAAAACAATATTGCTGTTGGTGTGTACACTGTACTCTTGGTTCTGCTCATTTCACTCTTCTTTATTTCACGCAAGTATTTTCATGGTTTTCTAAAAATCAAGCTGTTCATCATTTCTTACAGCATAGTAATACTCTATCACAATCATATATCATAACTTGTTTAGTTATTCCCTAATTGAAGGGCATCTCCACAGTTTCCAGTTCTTTACCATCACAAGGAAACCTGCTATACACATTTTAGAATGCATTGGTTCTTTTCCTTTTCCCTTCATCATCTTTGAAAATAGATCAAATAGTGATACTGCTGGGTCAAAGGGTATAATTTTGTACATATTCCAGATTGCTTTCTGATGTAGCTGGATTATTTTTACAATTCCACAAATCAAGAATTAATGTTCTATTTCCCCCAAATTCTCTCCATTTATCACTTCATCTTTCTATCATTTTAGCCAATACAGAAGGTATAAAATGATATCTCGAGGTTATTTTAATCTGAATTTATCTAATCAATAATGATTTTGAGAAATTTTAAATGACTACAAATTGTTTTGATTTCATTGTTGGAAAACTTCCTATTCATATATGTTTGATCCTTCATCATATGGGAACTGACATATGTAATATTTTACAAAGTTCTAATTACTATTTGAAATTTTTCCTTTGTCTTAATTTTAAACACTATTTGTAATAAGGACATATTAAATCCAGAGCACTGGACTTAAGGTTTGAAGACCTGAGCTCAAGGACCAGATCAACCATTTATTAGCTTTGTGATTAGGCAAGTACCATAAGCTCTCTGAGTCACATTTTCTTCATTAATGAAATGGAGATGGTTATATTTGAACTATTGAAATCATAGGATTGTTGAGAAGACACACGTTTTTAAATTATAAAGTGCTATATAAATGAATTATTATTTCTCCGCTGAGAGAAAGAGAAAGAGAGAGAGAGAGAGAGAGAGAGAGAGAGAGAGAGAGAGAGAGAGAGAGAGAGAGAGAGAGAAAGAGAGAGAGAGAGAAAATGAGAGTGTATAGGTTAGTGTGTCTCCAGTTTGTCTCTGGTTCTAGTATTAGCTAGAAAGAATCTCAACTTAGAATAAGGAGAATTTACTTCTGCATAGCAAAAAAACTCTGGAAGAAGAATTTTAAATAGAAGTAATACAAAAGAAGCCTAAGAGGGTGCTGTATATCCAAGGTTTCTTCTCAGAGAGAATGGGCTTAGAGTTAAAGCAATGTTGGTTTTTAGCATTCTCTCTGAAAATTTTACTTCTAGACTATGAATGAGTGCTATTGATCCCTATACTTCTATACTCAGCTGAGAAGTTCATTTGGTTCTTTGTTCTTCATAGATCTTAGACATTCGCAAAATCTGGCATGGATTTCAGCTTTCGGACCTCTGATGGCTGACTTTTCTAACTCTTTGGCTCTCATGAGGTTATAGCCTGACAATTTTCAGCCTAAGAGCAACAGAAAAATAGACCCAAAAGGGACAGAAGCCATAGTGAGGACATGTGCTCACAAGCCACATCATGAAGGCCAAATAAAGATAGACTTAAAGCTTCTCTCTGTGTGTGTCTCTGTCTCTCTGTTCTCTGTCTCTCCATCTCTTTTTCTGTCTTTTGTCTCTATCTCTTGACCTCTTTGTCTCTCTGTCTCTGTTTCTATCTCTCTATCTGTCATGTCTATCTCCCTTTTTCTCAGTTAACAGCGTTTCTCATTTGAATTCAACCAAGAAGCAAAGAGAAAACACTTGCTTAATTAGTGCTAGTTCCAGCTCAGCAGAAACAAAAACCTTGTTTTCTTCACATGATAGGCAAACAGGAAATAATCCCTCTGATAGAAAATGCATCAGCTGAGTATGCCGGACTTGACCAGACTTTCTGTTTAAAGATCAGATTAAACAAAAAGCAAATCAGACAACAGTGATTTATTAATATAATTTAAATATTAAATATAATTATAGTATTTAATAATAATAAGAATAACACATAATTAGACAATGATGATTTATTATAGTACATTAATCATTCATAAACTTCCCTGGGGCATTCAAGATGCTTCAATTTCTATTTTTAAAAATGGTTTTGTCACTAAGCTCTCTCCAGGACTGAGCTCCTTAGGAGATACTCTCTTTTTCTTCCTCATAGTGCCTTCCCCCAATGGTGCCTTTCTCCTTACTCTAGAAAACTGGTCAGTCTAAACTGTCAGACAATGTTTTTTTTCTCCTTCCTCATGGAATATTTCTTTTCACCTGATTCATTTTGAGTTCCCCTGAGAAATTCTATTTTGTCAAGGAAAAAAAAAACAACAACAAACAAACCTTCAATATTCAAGGTCATATTTATAGCTTAAGGTGAAGTATATATACATGGATCACAATTCATGCTTTCAAGTATGAGAATAAATTGTTATTTTAGTTTAAATGTTCACAAATTGTATTCAGATAAAATCATCCTAAGAAATCTGACTAGAAATACAGTGTACCATGTACTAGTGGCCCTGATGAGCCACACCACATATAAAGAATATGCCCATTACATTGTTCAAAGAAACAATGCAACTCCACTTAATTATGGTTAACACAATTTCTAAATGAAAGTTTAAAGGATTCCCACTGCATTCATAAACAATCATGGTGTTAATTTCTAAATGAAAGATTAAAGAATTCCCATTGCACCCATTAAACAAGCATGAAACAATTCTGAATACTGGGACTTTAAATGCACAAGATGAGCACAAATCCCATATTCTACTTAACACTCCTCCCCACCCTCACCCAACTTCCAATGTCATTTAAGGTAAAAAAAATAGCTGTTTTATCAAAAAGTTGCATGACTGATCATAAATCATTGAAAACTCAGACATCTTCCTTTGTATATTGTAGTTCAAAGAAAACTAGAACTTTTGTCCTGACAAAGAATTAGAAACAAAGTAGATGCCCATCTGGAGGAATGGTTAAGTAAATTGTGGATATGAATGTATTGTGGCTATACTATAAGGAACTGTGGACATAAAGAATGCAGAGAAACATAGAAAAACCATATAAATTAATGCAAAGGGAAGTAAACAGAGACAAGAAAATAGCACACATATTGGTCACCAAAATACCAACAGATAGAACTACAAACACAAAATCCAAAATGAATGTTGTGAAATAATAGATTTTTATCTTTATTTTTATTATTATCTTTTATCTTTCTCTTTGTTATCTCAAGTAAGTTGAGTGTCAAAAAAGAAATAAGATAAAGTATTCCCCTCACACAGATGAGGATCAATAATTTTGAAAAAAGTCATATCACATGAGAGTTTATTTGATATATTGATTGGTTCTGCTGAGTTGTTTTTTTCTTCTCTTTAAATGATTTAGAAGATGATTTATTGGGAGGTGAAGAGAAGAATATGGGGGAAATGTGTCAAATTTTTTTTAAAGATATCAAAATTATTTTAAAATGAAAACTCTTATTATTTATAATAATTGTAATGACAATAGCTCATGTGGGAATTTTAACAGTTACTGAAACTCAAGTCAGATTCTTTCCTTTTCTTCTCCTTCCCAAAGCCCCTTAGGGGCCTTCCAATGAGCCCACTATGAAACCTAGACTCTTTATTCTTAAGAGATGAAATGTCATTGAATTTCTTATACATATTTGTACTCTGTACCACAAATGTATATGGGAAGTATGAAAAGGCCAGTTAAAATAAATAGCTTAAAGGAGAGAAGTTCTATAATCAGTAAGAATTTAGAGCCTTCTTTTTACAGGACTATAAATAAGTTTGATTTCTTTTTTGGAAGACAGCCTGTTTATTCTTTGATTATTTATCACTTGGAGAATGATTTGTAGACTTATAGATTTAATAAATTCTTTATATATTTGTTATGAACTGTCTATCTGAGAAACTCTACAAAATTCTTACCCCTCACCAATTTTCCATTTTTTTTCTAATCTTGGGTAAATTTGTTTTATTTGCATAAAAACCTCATTAATTTAATGTACTCAAAATTATCCATTTAACACATAATTTTGCTGTCTCTCTTATTTATTCATAAATTGCTCACCTTTCAATAAGTCTAATAAGTAAATGTTCCATCTCCTTTAATTTTTTCTCTATTATCTCTCCTCATATTTAGTTCATGAATCTATTTTGATCTTCTATTGACAAATGATGTATGATATATTGGTCTGTTCCCAGTTTCTGCCACATTGCTTTCCAGTTTTCCCAACAGTTTTTTTTACCAAATAATAAGGTATTATCATCAAATTTTCTCTTTAGACTTGTCAAATACAAGATTATTGTATTTATTTGCTGCTATACATTGCATATCTGTTCTGCTCCATCGATCTACCTTTCTATTTCTTTACCAGTATCAGATAGTTTTTGATAATTGTAATATACTTTAAGATCTGCTGCTGACAAACCTTCTTTTTTATATTTTCTCTTAGTTTCTTTGATATTTTTGATTTTTCATTCTTTCAAATGAATGTTTTATTGTTTTTTCTAATTCAATAAAATATGTTTTATAACTTTAATGAGATGGCATTGAAAATATAAATTAGTTTAGTTAAAATTTTCATTTTTTTAAAGAGTAAAGAATGAACTCATCAATTAGACCTAGTACAATAGGTAGCAGAGACCTGAAGGCAGGAAGATATGAGTTCACATCTGGTCTTAGATATTAACTGTTTGACCTTGGGCAAGTCACTTAATCATGTTTACCTCAGTATCTTCATCTGTAAAATGAGCTGGAGAAGGAAGTGGCAAATCATAATCAAAATAATATATTTTTTCATGCCATAGTACAGTTGAAAAACAATTGGAAATGACAAGTGTGTTGCATGTTCAAAGGTCCCTTCCTCCAATATTTAGTGTTCTTATTTAAGCTAAACAAAAACAGTCTTTTAACTGATGTCTTTAAAAATAGAATTTTATTTAACTTTCCTATATTTAAATATAGTGTATTGCTATTTAGAGAACAAATAAAAGAGTAAATGTGTTACCATATCACAATTTTTTGTTTTAATAATTATATTTACACAAAATTAATCTCCCAGTTTATTCTATGTATCTTATTTTATGCATTCAAGGCCCCTTTTTCCTGAAGAGTTCATAGGCTTCACTAGACAGCCTAGGAGGCTATGAAAATGGACATGATACAAGTTTTTTATGTACAAACAAGAAATAAGAGCTCAGGACTGAGCATTAAAGGGCATTCATGATTAGTGGGCATAACCTGGAAAAAGAGATTGAGACAAGTACATCTCCTCAGACCTATCTGCTCGGGCCTATTTCCAATCCTATTTATTATACTAGAATGTTTTAAGGTTTACAGAATTCTTCTTCTGTAAGAACCCTGTAAAGTTGAGAGTATAGATATGATTAATCCCATTATACAGGAAAAAAAATACCGAGCAGAGATATTAAGTAAATTTTTCTATTAAGGTGGAACTAGGATTGAAACTCAAGACTTCGGAATCCAAGATCATCGATTTAATGTATTGACATCATTTCACTTTTAGAGATTACCAGGATGTGACATTTCTTTAAAGGATTTTTCAGTGGCACCATCCTGCTGGGATATGTAAATTCTGATGGCCATTCATTGATAGTGCTACTATCTTATTGAAGGCAGCTTTGTCTGTCCTGAGCACATTGTTGATGTTTCTCTTTCTTCATTGAAAAGGAACTGAGAAAGCCCCATGGAGATGTCAGTTCTAGGCAAACACTTTGAAAAAAGTACCAATTTTCATGTCTGAAATACTTGGCAGGATTATAATTTTCATTTCCGAAATTATCAAAATATTTGTGACATTATAAAAGAACAGAAGTTATCTGTCCATTATAGAATAGATAATGACAGTTCCATCTCCATGATTCAGAAGTCAGAATCCTCTCTTTCACTATAACCTTCATCCTTTCAACCACATTCCTCTTAAATCTATCATTCATCCTCATGATCTCTAGTCCATCAGGCCCTCCCTTTTCTGTCAGCCCATCACTCCAGTGATGGGGAGCCCACTTCTCTCTCTTTATACTTTTGATCTTTTGGTTAAGTAATTCAAACTAACAAAATATGCTATCCTCGAATAACTTATGCATGTCCAACTACCCCACTCCATACCAATTCCTACCACCATGTACTTCATATGATACATCTTATTTACTGTTATTTAAATTCCTACTTACAAAGTTACTTACATAGAATTGGATAAAGAGAAGAAAAATAGAAAAGAGAATAAGGAGAAAAAGAAGGAAAAGGAGAAGGAGATAGAAGAAAGAGGTGAAAATTGAAGAGGAGGAAGAGAATAAAACTCTACCAATATCATCCATGTCACTTGCTGATCAAACACAATTTAAAAAAACATCTGGAAACATAAAACAAGTTTTCTTCCCATACTGACTTAGGTTCCTGCCAATAAATCTGCGTTTATCTGCCACTGCTATAAAAGAGAATGATTGAGAAGTCAAAGATTAATTCAATAAAGGCTGAGAATTTGCCAAGAATGATAATGTTTACTACTTTCTACCACAGGCATAGGTAAAAGCAATAAAATGATCGGTCGATAAGAACAATGTTAAAAAACATCTATTTGCTCAAAGTGGATTATGCTGATGGGGAGAGAAAAAGAGATCAGATCAATGTTGATATATCCAATATTGTACTCTGCAGTTATAGCCAAGAAGAATTATTAAAGTTCTCTGTGGGAGAGAGTAGCTCTGATGCTTGGTAGTGAATATGCCTCAGGGATCGTTCTTTAAGGTGGTTGACGCTTACAGGGCATTTTTTACCCAGTGCACAGAGAATATTGATCCTTCTTTGGTTAGGTCTATTTCAAGAAAAGTCATTGATGATAATAATAATTGACAATTATATAGTTCTAGAGGTGGGAATAGGACCCACAGCAAGGATTTCATTGGTAAATAGCATCCTTAATACTAACAGACTTTGTAACTACCAAGTTACCTAGGGACACAGGTATGGCCATCAGAACATCATCCTATAGCCCTATAACTGGAAGGGACCTCATAGGTCATCTATTGAACCCATTCATTTTACAGAAAAAGAAACTGAGGTCCAAGAGGTTAAGTGACTTACCCAACATCATACAGGTAAGTGACAGGGCTGACATTTCAGTTCAGTCTCTTGATTCCAAATTCCAAAAGTTGACTTCTTTTAGAGATGAGACACAAACCCAGGCTTTTCTGATTGCAGAGACAGTTTTGTATATACTAGACCAGACTTGTCTTATTTATATTACTTTATGAGGCTTGTCAATTTCTTTGTTAACTAGATGCCACAATTCTGAGGTAGGGATGGTAGCTGTTGTTATTTCCATTTTATAAGTAAGGAAATTGAGACTCAAAGGGGACTTGCCTTCAGAGAAGAAGCATTTCTCAACTGTTTATTATGTGCCAGGCAGAGACAGCTAGGTGGCTCACTGTCAGATTGCTGGGCCTGACTTGAATCCAGACCTGATCTCAAGCACTTACTACCCACATGATCTATGACACCTAATTTTAATTTTCCTTAATCCATTGGAGGAGGAAAGGCAAACCCTCCAGTATCTTTGCCAAGAAAATCCCATAGACAGTATGGTCCATGGGGTCATAAAGAGCTAGATACGGCATGAACAAGAACCAAATATGCCAGGTACTCTGTGCTAAGGACCAGGATTACAAAGAAAAAGGCAAGAATTCCTGCTTTTGTGAAGAACAGCGTCCAAAGACAACATGGAAACAAGTATGAAGAAATAAGACAGAGACAAGATGAATTGGATATCATTACAGGAATCCCACAACAGTTTGAATGGGAGGAAGGCAAACGAAAGGGACAAGTTGAGGTTGAATGTTTGGGTCACAAAAGAATAGTAATAGGGATGCTGTGGATGCTAACAGAGCAGTTCAGAAGAAAGGGGGTCATAGTGGAGAGTGGGGAGAGTTTGATTTTGGGTTTCTCCAACACAGAAGCATCTTGCTCAAAAGCTATTAATAAACATGACAATAAAGGTCAGGAGAGTAGGGCTGAACAAGTATATTTGAGAATTAATTGGAGAAAGGTAAAAATTCAATCTGTGGAAACTGATGAAATCCCCAAACAAAATTACCTAGCTGGAGAAGAGAGCACAGGGCAAAGCATTGATGAAGATCCAATGTTAGGAGACATGGCTTGGCTGAAGATCCAGCAAAAGAATGGTCAGATAGGTCAGATGAGATCCAGGAAAAAAACAGTATCATGAAACACCTAGAGATAAGAGAGAGTCGTGGAGAAGTAGGTGGTCACCAGTGACAACAGATGCAGAGGGGCAGAAGAAACTTGACCACTCTACCAGGCTGACTCTTTTATTCTTTTAATGACATGAAAATGTAAAGAAAAAATGAAGAAGGGACTCACAAGTAGTGTTGAGGCTTCCCCAAATGGCTGCTTAGTGTTAAGGCAAAAGGAACAACCATCTCTGCAGCATCTACTCTTCCAATGGGACCTTCCAATGGCTCCCAGAGGAGCCAATGTGCTGAGAAGCTGTGGGCAGAGGAAAGCATCGAATGCAAATGGATCCCAGTATCTCAGGTTCTGAAGAATGCATGACTGTTTCTTGGAAATTCACCCACAATTCCTCAAGGGAGCCAAGATTCAAAACAGTTTGATCCACCTCCCAGAATCTCTGTTGCATCAAAGGCAAAACCACTTCAGCTTCCATTAGCACACTTTGGTAGGTCTTAATCATATCTCCATTGTTCCTGTGACTACAAGCACTGAGGACAGAGGGAGATGGAGAAGAAGAGAAAAAACGAGAGACAGAGAGACAAGAGACAAAAAGAGAGGGAATAGTGCGACCACCTCATGGGCAGGGTCACTCCAGCTTCCTCAGCCTGCCTTTCATGGTAGGTCACATGATGTCCTTTCACATCAATCATTCGATATTTAGTAAACATTATTTTACCCTTTATCATACTCTTATTACCTCTCCATTCCAACTCCTAACTGTCCCCAAATAAAAGCTCTCCATAGTAACAAATAAACATAATTAACAAAAACAAATCCATATACTGGCCATGCCTGAAAATGTATACTTCATTCTGTACCCCTGTCTATCTCCTTCAGGATGTGGGTGGCATTCCTCACCATTATTCTGTCAACCTATAAGCTTTTATTAAATACCTATTAAGTACTAGGGACTCTACTAAGTACCAGAGATAAAAAGAGGCATACACAAACTTGTGTGTACCTATGTATGTGTAAAATAAATAGAAAATAGTTAATAAATGGAAAACATTAGAACTAAGAGGAGTTGGAGTCTTTTATTTGCAGTTTTTAATTTAATTTTTAATATTTTCTGTTTGTTTCATCATTATAATATCTCCTATACTTCCTTCCCTTTCCCTCTTTGAGATCCATTGTTGTTGTTCAGTAGCGTATGACTCCTTGTGACCACATTTGAGGTTATCTTGGCAAAGATGTTGGAGTAGTCTGTCATTCCCTTCTCTAGCTCATTTTTTAGATGAAAAATTAAAGAAAACAGCATTAAATTACCTGCCCAGAATCCCACAGCTACTACATATCTTTGAAGATTTGAAGAAATGAAGGTGATTCTTTGATTCTAAGCCCAGTGCTTTATCCACTGCATCACCTAACTGTTCTTTGAGATTTATCCCAATAACAAATAGTATGAATTTATTTAGGGCATGGAGAGAAAGTCAATACAATTGATCAATATATTGAAAAATCTTGAAATTAAAATTGTGTGTCTGTGGATGTCCCAGCTCCACAAAGTTTAATATTTACATCATAAGTTTCTCATCTGAGTTTTTTTATCTTCATGATTTTGTTATATTTACTTTTTTTTTCTGGTGTGTTGTTGTCCTTTCCATTTACATTGTCATAGTTATTGTGTATATTGTTTTCTTTGCTCTGCTGACTTCACTTTGCATCAATTCCTATGGATCTTTCCATGCTTCTCTGTACTCATCACACACATTATTTCTTACAATACAGTAGTATTGCTTTACATTCACATATCACATTTTTTATCCATTTACCATTCCATGGACATATGCTTTGCTTTCCATTCTTATCTATAACCAAAAGTGTTGCTACAAATATTCAAAGAAGCAATGGTTTCTTTGGAGTAAAAGCCCAGTAATGAAGTCTCTAGTTCAAAAGGTATGGATATTTTAGTCACTTTTTTGCATAATTTCAAATTTTTTTTTTTTTTATTTAATAATTACATTATATTTACACTCATTTCTGTTCCGATTTTTTTTTCCCCTCCCTCCCTCCACCCCCTCCCCTAGATGGCAAGCAGTCCTTTATATGTTGGATATGTTGCAGTATATCCTAGATACAATATATGTTTGCAGAACCGAACAGTTCTCTTGTTGCATAGGGAGAATTGGATTCAGAAGATATAAATAATCCGGGAAGAGAAACAAAAATGCAGATAGTTCACATTCGTTTCCCAGTGTTCTTTCTTTGGGTGTAGCTGCTTTTGTCCGTCATTTATCAATTGAAACTCAGGTCTCTTTGTCAAAGAAATCCACTTCCATCAAAATATGTCCTCATACAATATCGTTGTCGAAGTGTATAATGATCTCCTGGTTCTGCTCATTTCACTTAGCATCAGTTCATGTAGGTCTCTCCAAGCCTCTCTGTATTCATCCTGCTGGTCATTTCTTACAGAACAATAATATTCCATAACATTCATATACCACAATTTACCCAGCCATTCTCCAATTGATGGGCATCCATTCATTTTCCAGTTTCTAGCCACTACAAACAGGGCTGCTACAAACATTTTGGCACATACAGGTCCCTTTCCCTTCTTTAGTATTTCTTTGGGATATAAGCCCAAAAGAAACACTGCTGGATCAAAGGATATGCACATTTTGATAATTTTTTGGGCATAATTCCAGATTGCTCTCCAGAATGGTTGGATTCGTTCACAACTCCACCAACAATGCATTAGTGTCCCAGTTTTCCCGCATCCCCTCCAACATTCATCATTATTTTTTCCTGTCATCTTAGCCAATCTGACAGGTGTGTAGTGGTATCTCAGAGTTGTCTTAATTTGCATTTCTCTGATCAATAATGATTTGGAACACTCTTTCATATGAGTGGTAATAGTTTCAATCTCATCCTCTGAAAATTGTCTGTTCATATCCTTTGACCATTTATCAATTGGAGAATGGCTTGATTTCTTATAAATTTGAGTCAGTTCTCTATATATTTTGGAAATGAGGCCTTTATCAGAACCTTTAACTGTGAAAATGTTTTCCCAGTTTGTCGCTTCCCTTCTAATCTTGTTTGCATTAGTTTTATTTGTACAAAGGCTTTTTAATTTGATGTAATCGAAATTTTCTATTCTGTGATCAGTAATGGTCTCTAGTTCATCTTTGGTCACAAATTTCTTTCTCCTCCACAAGTCTGAGAGATAAACTATTCTATGTTCCTCTAATTTATTTATAGTCTCGTTCTTTATGCCTAGGTCATAGACCCATTTTGATCTTATCTTGGTATATGGTGTTAAGTGTGGGTCCATGCCTAATTTCTGCCATACTAATTTCCAATTATCCCAGCAGTTTTTATCAAATAATGAATTCTTTTCCCAGAAGTTAGGGGCTTTGGGTTTGTCAAACACTAGATTGCTATAGTTGACTATTCTGTCTTGTGAGCCTAGCCTTTTCCACTGATCCACTAATCTATTTCTTAGCCAATACCAAATGGTTTTGGTGACTGCTGCTTTATAATATAATTTTAGATCAGGTACAGCTAGGCCACCTTCATTTGATTTTTTTTCATTAATTCCCTTGAGATTCTCGACTTTTTATTGTTCCATATGAATTTTGTTGTTATTTTTTCTAGATCAATAAAATATTTTCTTGGAAGTCTGATTGGTATAGCACTAAATAAATAGATTAGTTTAGGGAGTATTGTCATCTTTATTATGTTCGCTCGGCCGATCCAAGAGCACTTAATATTTTTCCAATTATTTAAGTCTGACTTTATTTGTGTGGAGACTTTTTTATAATTTTGCTCATATAATTCCTGACTTTCCTTTGGTAGATAGATTCCCAAATATTTTATGGTATCAACAGTTATTCTGAATGGAATTTCTCTTTGTATCTCTTGCTGTTGGGTTTTGTTGGTGATGTATAAAAATGCTGAGGATTTATGGGGATTTATTTTGTAGCCAGCTACTTTGCTAAAATTATGAATTATTTCCAATAGCTTTTTGGTAGAATCTCTGGGGTTCTCTAGGTATACCATCATATCATCTGCAAAGAGTGATAGTTTGGTTTCCTCATTGCCTACTCTAATTCCTTTTATATCTTTCTCGACTCTTATTGCCGAGGCTAGTGTTTCTAATACGATATTAAATAATAATGGTGATAGTGGGCAACCTTGCTTCACTCCAGATCTTACTGGGAAAGGTTCCAGTTTTTCCCCATTGCATATGATGCTTACTGATGGTTTTAAATATATGCTCCTGACTATTTTAAGGAAAAGTCCATTTATTCCTATGCTCTCAAGTGTTTTTATTAGGAATGGATGTTGGATTTTATCAAATGCTTTTTCTGCATCTATTGAGATGATCATGTGGTTTTTGTTTGTTTGGTTATTGATATAGTCAATTATGTTAATAGTTTTCCTAATATTGAACCAGCCCTGCATTCCTGGTATAAATCCTACTTGGTCATAGTGTATTATCCTGGTGACAATTTTCTGTAATCTTTTTGCTAATATTTTATTTAAGATTTTAGCATCAATATTCATTAGGGAGATTGGTCTATAATTTTCTTTCTCTGTTTTCAGCCTACCTGGTTTAGGTATCAGTACCATATCTGTGTCATAAAAGGAGTTTGGTAGGACTCCTTCAATCCCTATTTTTTCAAATAGTTTATATAACATTGGAGTTAATTGTTCTTTAAATGTTTGGTAGAATTCACATGTAAATCCATCTGGTCCTGGGGATTTTTTCTTAGGGAGTTGATTGATAGTTTGTTCTATTTCTTTTTCTGAGATGGGACTGTTTAGGATATTTACTTCTTCCTCTGTTAGTTTGGGCAAGCTGTATTTTTGGAGGTATTTTTCTATTTCATTTAAGTTGTCGAATTTATTGGCATAAAGTTGGGCAAAGTAACTCCTAATTATTGCTCTAATTTCCTCTTCGTTAGTGGTGAGTTCTCCCTTTTCATTTTTAAGACTAACAATTTGATTTTCCTCTTTCCTTTTTTTAATCAGATTTACTAAGGGTTTGTCTATTTTGTTGGTTTTTTCATAGAACCAACTCTTAGTTTTATTAATCAATTCAATAGTTTTTTTACTTTCAATTTTATTGATCTCACCTTTTACTTTTAGAATTTCAAGTTTAGTGTTTGACTGGGGGTTTTTAATTTGTTCCTTTTCTAGCATTTTTAATTGCAAACCCAATTCATTGACCTTCTCTTTCTCTATTTTATACAAATAGGCCTCTAGAGATATGAAATTTCCCCTTATTACCGCTTTGGCTGCATCCCATACATTTTGGTATGATGTCTCATTATTATCGTTTTCTTGGGTGAAGTTATTAATTATGTCTATGATTTGCTGTTTTACCCAATCATTCTTTAGTATGAGATTATTTAGTTTCCAATTATTTTTTGGTCTACTTCCCCTGCTTTTTTGTTGAATGTAATTTTCATTGCATCGTGGTCTGAAAAGGATGCATTTACTATTTCTGCCTTACTACATTTGAGTTTGAGGTTTTTATGTCCTAATATATGGTCAATTTTTGTATAGGTTCCATGAACTGCTGAAAAGAAAGTGTATTCCTTTCTGTCTCCATTACATTTTCTCCAGAGATCTATCATATCTAGCTTTTCTAGTATTCTGTTTACCTCTTTGACTTCTTTCTTATTTATTTTCTGGTTTGATTTATCTAATTCTGAGAGTGCAAGGTTAAGATCTCCCACTATTATAGTTTTACTGTCTATTTCTTCTTGCAGCTCTCTTAGTTTCTCTTTTAAGAATTTAGATGCTACCCCACTTGGTGCATATATGTTTAATATAGATAGTGCTTCATTATCCATGCTACCCTTTAGCAAGATATAGTGTCCTTCCTTATCTCTTTTAATTAGGTCAATTTTTGCTTTAGCTTGATCTGAGATCAGGATGGCTACCCCTGCTTTTTTGACTTCACCTGAAGCATAGTAGATTTTGCTCCAACCTTTTACCTTTAACCTGCATGTATCTCCCCGCTTCAGGTGTGTTTCCTGTAAACAACATATTGTAGGATTCTGGCTTTTAATCCATTCTGCTAACCGCTTTCTCTTTATGGGGGAGTTTACCCCGTTCACGTTTATGGTTAGAATGACCAATTCTGTATTACTTGCCATCTTGTTAACCCCGGTTTATGCTTTCCTCCCTTCTTTCCCCTTTCCCCCCTTCCAAGTATTAAGCTTGTGAGCACCCCTTGCTTCTCACAGCCCTCCCTTTTTAGTATCCCTCCCCCTCCTTAGAGTTCCTCCCCCTATCTTACCCCTTTCCCTCCCAGTTCCCGTATTCCCTTCCCCTTAGCTTATTCCTTCCCTTTCCACTTTTCCCTTCTCACTTTTCAATGAGATGGGAGAAGTTTCACCATAGATTGAATATGTCTTAAGATTTTTCACTTAAAGCCAATTCTGAAGGCAGTAAGATACCCACTATATTCATCCCCCTCCATTCTTTCTCTCAGATATAATAGGTTTCCTATGCCTCTTCATGAGATGTACTACCCCCACTTTACCCTTTTTCTGGTACAATGTCCTTTCCACATCAATTTCTAGAACAAGGTATACATGTATTCTTTATACATCTATATAGTCAAAATATAGTTCCCAAGATTAATCTTTACCTTTTTAGATTTCTCTTGAGTTCTATATTTGTAGATCAAACTTTTTGTTAAGTTCTGGTTTTTTCATCAGAAATAGATGAAATTCGCTTACTTCGTTGAATGTCCATCTTCTTCCTGGAAAAAGATGCTCATTCTCGCTGGGTAAGTTATTTTTGGTTGCATACCAAGTTCCTTAGCTTTTCGGAATATCATATTCCAGGCCCTTCGATCTTTTAATGTGGATGCTGCCAGATCCTGGGTGATCCTTATTGTGGCTCCTTGATACTTGAATTGGGTTTTTCTAGCCGCTTGCAATATTTTTTCTTTCACCTGAGGGTTCTGGCATTTGGCCACTATATTCCTTGGTGTTTTGATTTTAGGATCCCTTTCAGTGGGTGATCGATGAATCCTTTCAATGTTTATTTTTTCCTCTGTTCCTATGACTTCTGGGCAGTTCTCTTTGATAATTTCCTGGAAGACAGTGTCCAGGCTTTTTTTTTCATCATGTTTTTCTGGGAGTCCAATGATTCTCAGATTGTCTCTCCTGGATCTGTTTTCCAGGTCTGTTGTCTTCCCCAGAAGGTATTTCACATTTTTCTCCATTGTTTGATTTTTTTGGATTTGCTTGACTGATTCTTCTTGTCTCCTCGAGTCATTCAATTCCACTTGTTCAATTCTGATTTTCAGTGAAGTATTCTCTTCACTCACTTTTTTAAAATCTTTCTCTAATTGTCCAATTGAGTTCTTTTGTTCTGTGGAATTTTTTTCCATTTCGCCAATTTTGTTTTTTAGAGAGCTGTTTTCTGTTTCCAGTTCACTAATCCTATTTTTCAAGGATTTTACTTCTTTATCCACTCTCTCTTTAACTTTCTCCAGACTCTTTTCCCATTTTTCTTCTAGCTCCCTTGTGAGAGCCTTTTTAATCACTTCTATGAGGTTCATCTGTGCTGAGGAACAGCCGATCTCCTCCTTTGGGGAATCACCTGGGGACTGCCTGTTTTTAGTCTCCTCAGGATTTAGAGTCTGCTCTCTATCTGTATAGAAGCTGTCAAGGGTTAAAGTCCTCTTCAGCTTCTTGCTCATTCTGTCTATTAATCAGAGATAAACTACCAAAGAAAAACAGAAAAAAACTGGAGTCTTTCTTTGGGGGGGGGCTGGGTGTGTTATCGAGCTTCCTCTACAGACTGCAGGTGGCAGCAGTGAGGCACTAGCAGGACTGTGCTGCGCCTGCGCTCTGAGATCCCAGAGCGTGCTGAGTCACTGAGGGGGGGGGAAGGGGGGGGGCCAGGTCCTGAGAGACTTCAGCTGTTTGCGGTTGTATTCTTCAGCCCCGGTGTTTTTAGCTTTTCTGCTGGGCTGTTGACTTGCTGCCGGAGGAAATTATCCAAACCTGTAGCGAAGCTCTCCCCGCAGAAACGGCTACGATCACTCTCCACCCCCTCTCCAGTCTGCTCCCGTGCTCTCACTGCCGCTGCCCTCAGCCTGTGCCCGATCTAAAACCGCCCCAGCCCTCCAGTAAAGACAGACCTTTCTTGGCGGATCTCAAGGATGGCTTCTCTTGGTAACTATTTGTGGGTTTTTTTCAGTCAAGCATTGATTCAGAGGCTTGTAATGAAGTGGATAGTGAGAGAAAGCGCGGAGCTTATGCAACTGTGAGCCTCCTCTCCGCCATCTTAACCGGAAGTCCATAATTTCAAATTGCATTCCAAAATGGATGTACCATTTCACAAATCTACAAACAATGTATTAGTGTGCCTAACTTCCCACAACCCTTCCAATATTTCCTATTATCAGTTTTTGTAATTTTGTCAATTTGTATAGTATGAAGTAAAACTGAAGAAGCTTTTAATTTTCATTTTGCTTATTATTAGTGATTAAGGACATTTTTATGTGGTTGTGAATGCTTTGTTATTCTTTTGAGAACTATTCATACCCTTTGACTATTGGGAAATGGCTATTAATTATATGCATAAATGCTACATATTACATATATATATAATATTACATATATATCTCTCTTCTATAGATATGTTATATTCATATACTTTATATACCAAATCTTCATCAGAGATATTTGATAGAAAGATTTTTTTCCCAGTTGATCAATTGGTGTGTCCTAAATTCATTGATTTTTTTCTGTGTAGAATCTTTTCAGTTTCAAATAATCAAAGATTTTATCTTTTGTAATTGTCTCTATCTCTTGTTTGATCAGTATTTGATCTGTATCTCTCCTTTTTTATACTTTGATGTTTAATATTTACATCATGTATACATTTAGGGTCTAAAGTGTTGTTCTAAGCCTAATTTCTACACAATTTTTCCAGTCAAATAAGTAGACTTTTTTCCTCAGATGAAACTTATGTTTTCCATTAAACATTGAGTTATCTAGTTCTACTGTTTAGTCTCTTCTCTTGATCTGTCTTTTCCTTCCTCAGCCAATATCATCCTTACAGGCTTAATATGAGTTCCACTTAGTGATAAGAAATGATTTCTTAACAAAATGCTGTAATCTAGGAGGATTTTGTTTAATTTTTTTCAGTCAATATTCTGTTAAAGTTATCCAAATCTGAGAAAAGAATATTGAAGTCTCCTGTCAATACTGTGTTACTGTCTATATCTTTTTGAATTCAAGTAATGTTTCCTTTATGAATTTGGATGCTGGGACATTTTAAACATAAAATTTTATTGCTGATATTAGTTTGTCATCTATATCTCCTTCCAAAAAATATTTTTTTTTGTTTATCCCTTTATATTTTTTGAATATTTGTTTTTACTTTGTCTGGTAACATGATTGAAACTCCTGCCTTTTGGGATTCATTTGATGCACAGTAAAGAGCTTTCTATTGCCTTGGTTTTGTGTGTCTTTGTTTTTAAAATGTGTTTTTATAAGCAACAGGATGTAGAGTATTGTTTTTTATCCAATCTGCCACTCTTTTAAGTTTTATTGGATTTTAAAATCCATTTACATTTTAAATTATTAAAGCTAGATTTTATATTTTCCTCCATTTGTCTCTATTTTTTTTTCAATTTAGGACTGTATTCCCTCTTCTGTTGCAAATGTGTAAATGTGAAGTCATAGTGCCTTCAGTTACTTTAAACATTTTTCCTAACATATGCTTGTTCCTATTGGATATCTTTCCTTCACCTCTGATACCCTCTTCTCTTTTATTATGACTTTTTGTTTGTGTGTGTGTTTTTTAATTAATTCCTCTCTCCTACTTTCATATGGTAATATAGTTCTCTTTATGTTTTTCTTTCAATTAATCAAGTATATTTCCCTTTCCTTCCTTGCCCTTAAATTAGGCCTGCTCTTCATTAGTTATTTTAAGCATATATTTATTTCATAAAAGATTTTCTAATTACATAAAAAATTTTAGCATTTTTTTTGTTTCAAATTCTCTCCCTGCTTGTTAACCCTGCCCCCCCCATGAGAAGACAAAAATGTGATATCAATTACATATGTAAAGTAATATGAAATGCATTTTCACATTAGCCATATTGCACACATACACACACACACATACAAACCAAGAGAAAAGGAAGTGACAAAAGTCTCTTTTGATTTGTATATAGAGTTCATCAATTGTGATGTCCATCAAATGGAAATAGATGCCATGTTTTCATTATGAGTTCTTTGGAATTGTCTTGGATCATTATCTTGGTCAGTATATATATATTTTTCATTTTATCGTTATTTTATGTTTATTTTTTTTATCATTATTACAATAGTGACATTACTGTGTATTGTCTTCTCCCAGGTCTGCTCATTTTGCATCAGTTTACATGCGACTTCTCAGGTTGCCATCCTGCTCATTATTTCATAGAGCATGGTAGAATTCCATCACAATTATTTACCACAACCTGTTCAGCCCTTCCGCAATTGATGGGCATTTCCACAATTTCCAATTCTTTGAAATTACAAAAAGAGTTGCTTTGAATATTTTTGTATATACAGTTCCTCTCCCACCCTCACTCTCTTTCTTAATCTCTTTTAAATAGAAACTTAGCAATGATATTGCTGGATAAAGAGGATACACACTTTTATAGCCCTTTGGATAGAATTCCAAATTATTCACCAGAATGGTTTCTCTGATCAATAGTGATTTGGAGCATTTTTTGTGTAACTATTGATTACTTTTATTCTTCTGACAACCATCTCTTTGCATCTCTTGACCATTTATCAACTGGGGAATGATTCTTTTAAAAAATAATACATTTAGTCCAATTCCTTATATATTTGAGAAATTAGGCTGTTAGAGAAAATTGCTGCAATTTTTCAGGTTTTCTATTGTCCTTCTAATTGTGACTATAATGATTTTATTTATATAAAAGCTTTATAATTTCATGTAATCAGAATTATCCATTTAATTTTCTATAATCCCATAGATAGGGGGTACAGTGGATAGAGTGCCAGGCATGGAGTCAGAAGACTATTTTTCATAAGTTCAGATCTAGCTTCAGACATTTAACTCAATTTGCCTCAATTTTCTCATCTATAAAATGAACTGGAAAAGGAAATAGAAAACCACTCTAGTATCTTTGCTAACTAGCATCAAATGGAGTCATAAAGAATTGGACACAATTGATATGACAAAACAATAATTTCCTTTACCTCTTTTAGCCCAAGACAATTTAGAAGGTTGGTTAAAAAAAAAAAGGCCTGTCACTCCTGGGGATAGTGGAAAATAGTTTAAAGTAGGTCATACCAGTACCTCACCTCGCAACCCCAGCAAAGCAGAAGTAGGCCTGGGGAGCCATTGAATCAGCAGTGGCAGTAGCTGCTTCAGAGCTCTCAACCACACACATAATAAGAGGATAAAATAATTGGTCAAAAAGGGATTACAAGGTCGCTTTTCTAGTACTTAAGTGGGACTCTGTTGCTTTGCCCAAACTCACTTCTAGGTCATGGTCCATGGGGGCAATCCCAGTACAAGGAAGAGCATCAGTATACCAGAACTTATAGCCACAGTGGGGCAATAATTCTCCTCATGATTACAGGGCAGAAAAGAGTGATCATAGACTGCAGGACAAGCCAGAAGAGTAGTAAACACACCTCTACTGAGATCATACCCATTTGGAAGAACTAAAAACTTACAGGTCCCTAGAAGCGCCTCTGAAAATAATTGCCCACAGTCTCTGAAGCTTGGGACAGTGCATCCTCCACCTTGGAAGCAGAAGCCTGTTTTAACAAAAAATCAAAAGTCAAGTCATAGACAGGAGAAATGAGAAAACAACAGAAATAAATTTTCTGGCCACAGGAAGTTACTATGGTAATGAGGAAAATCAAAATATATACTCAGAAGAAGATAATAAAGTCAAAGTTCCTACCTACATGCAAAGCCTTCAAGGAAAACATGAATTGGTCTCAGGTCATGAAAGAGCTCAAAAATGATTTTGAAAATCAGCTAAAGGAAAAGTTTGGGAAGAAAAATGAGAGCTATGCAAGAAAATTATGAAAACATAGCTTAGTATAGGAGACACATAAAAATACTGAATAAATTAATGATAAAAAACAGACCAAATGATAAAGAAAGGAAAAAAATCCAATGAGAACAATATTTTTGAAAGAATTGGCCAAATGAAAAGAAAAGCACAAAAATTCACTGAAGAAGATACTTCCTTAAAAAATAGAATTGAGCAAATGAAAACTAATGACTATGAGAAATCAAGAAACAATAAAAATAAAAGCAAAAGCATGAAGAAAAGAAAACAAGGTGAAATATCTCATTGGAAAAATAATTCAACTGGAAAATAGATACAGCAAAGGTAATCTAAAAATTATTGGACTACCCGAAAGCTATGATAAACAAGAGCCTAGCCATGATCTTTCAAGAAATTATCAAGGAAAACTATTTTGATATTCTAGAACCAAAGAGTAAAATAAAAATTAAAAGAATCCATAAGTCACTTCATGAAAGAGATTCCAAAATGAAAACTCCCAGGAATATTCTAGCCAAATTCCATAACTCCTAGGTAAAGGACAAAGTATTGCAAACAATCAGAAAAAAACAATTCAAGTATTGCAGAGCTGCACTAAGGATAGCACAAAATTTAGCAGCTTCTACATCAAAAAATCAGAGGTCAAAAGAGCAAGAATTATAACCAATAATCACCTATTCAGCAAAACTGAGTATAATCCTTCAGGGGAAAATGAATATTCAATGAAATGGAAGGCTTTCAAGCATTCTTGATAGAAAGACCAGAAATGAATAGAAATTGACTTTCAAATACAAGACTGAAGAAAAACAGAAAAAGGGAAAGAGAAAAGGGAAATGATAAGGTTAAAATGGTTATATTTCTTGTTTTGTTTTAATTATAGCTTTTTTTATTTTCAAAATATATACATATATAATTTTTGACATTCCTGCCTACAAAACCCTGTACTCTTATTTTTTTCCCTCCCCTAGTTGGCAAGCGATCCAATATATGTTAAACACGCACAATTCTTCTATACATATTTTCACAAATATCATGCTGCATAAGAAAAATCAGATACAAAAGGAAAAAAAATGAAAAAGAAAGCAAAATGCAAACAAACAAAAATAATGAGAATACTATGATGTAGTTCACCTTCAGTTTCTACTGTTCTCTCTGGGTGCAGATAGCTTTCTTCATCACACCATTGGAACTGGTGTAAATCATCCACTCTGAAATCATCCTGCTGTTCATTTCTTACAGGATAATAATATTTCATAACATTCAAATATCATAACTTGTTCAGCCATTTTCCAATTGATGGGCATCCACTCATTTTCTATAAACTGGTTATATTCCTACATGGGAAGATGATATTTGTAACTCCTAAGAAATTTCTAATTATGAGCTTGTATATATGTAGACAGAGGGCACAAGTATGAGTTGAATATGAAGGCGTAGTATCTAAAAAATAAAATAAGGGGTAAACAAGGAATATACTGGAAAAAAGGGGGAAAGGGAGAATTATAATGATGTAAATTATCTGCCATAAAAGAAGCAAGAAAAAGCTTTTACAGTGGAGGGGGAAAGGGGGAAGTTAGAGGGAATGGGGGAAACTTACTGTGATCAGAATTGGCTCAAAGAGAAAATAACATACATACTCATCTAGATATAGGGATGTATGTAATAAAAGGAACAGCATATTGGGAGAGAGGGTAGTCAGAAACAAAACACAAAGAGGAATAGAGTGAGAGAAAGAACAGAATAAATAGGGAAACAGGAGAAAGGGAAATACAGTTAGCAATAGTAACTGTGAAAAAAAATTGAAGCATGTTTCTCTGATGAAGGCCTCATTTATCAAATATATAGAGAATTCAATCAAATTTATAAAAACAAGAGTCATTTCCCCAATTGATAAATCATCAAAAAAAATATAACCAGTGTTCAAATGAAATAGTCAAAGCTAGTTATAGCCATATGAAAAAAAAGTCCTTAATATTTATTAGAGAAATGCAAATTAAAACAATTCTGAAGTACTACCTCATGTCTATTAGATTGAATAATAGAACAGGGAAAGAAATAACAAATGGTGGAGGGGGAAAATGACTCACTAATGTACTGTTGGTGGAGTTGTGAACTATTCAACCATTCTGGAGAGCAATTTTTAAAAATTTCCAAAGGCTTATAAAACCCCTTTGACCTAGCATTTTAATTTCCATTTCATATTTTTATATTTCACATTTGTATTCTATTTCAAAAACAAATTAAAGAAACACACAACAAAAAAGACTTTAGGTATAAAAATGTTTATAGTAGCTCTTTTCTGGTAGCAAAGAAATGAACATTCCATCAATTGGAGAATAACTGAACAAAATGTGATATGTGAGTATGATGGAATACTACTGTGCTATAAGAAATGATAAGCAAGATACTCTCAGTAAAACCTGGAAAGACTTACATGAGTTGATGCAAAGTGAAATGTATTATGTATAAAGTACTATCAGTGTTGCAGGAGGATCAGTTGTGAATGACATAACTATTTTTAGCAACCAATGATACAAGACAAATGTGAGGGATTAATAATGAGAAATGCTATTCATTTCCAGAAGAAATTAAGGTGTCAGAATAATATTGAAGCATTTTTTTACATCCATTGATTTCCTGATGTTTTTTTTTTGTCTATGTTTACTTTTACAGTATGATTATTATGCAAATGTTTTGTCTGATGATGCACACATAAGCAATTTTTTAATTGCTTGCTTTCTCAATGAAGTGAAAAGGAAAGAAGAGAATTTTTTTCCCCACTTCAAATCTGATTTGTAATTCACATAATACCATAAGAATCATATACACATGTATAGATATGTAAATATACACATTAATATAAGTCTGTCCCAAAAGTTTTAGTACAGTTTTAGGGTTTTTTGTTTGTTTGTTTGTTTTAATAATTATAACTTTTTATTGACAGAACCCATGCCAGGGTAATTTTTTACATTATCTCTTGCACTCACTTCTGTTCCAATTTTTCACTCCCTTCCTCCACCCTCTCCCTCAGATGACAAACAGTCCTATACATGTTAAATATATCACAGTATATCCTAGATACAATATATGTGTGCAGAACCGAACAGTTCTCTTGTTGCACAGGAAGAATTGGATTCAAAAGTTAAAATTATCCGGGAAGAAAAACCAAAATGCAAACAGTTTACATTCATTTCCCAGTGTTCTTTCTTTGGGTGTAGCTGCTTCTGTCCATCATTGATCAATTGAAACTGAGTTAGATCTTCTCTTTGTCAAAGAAATCCACTTCTGTCAGAATACATCCTCATACAGTATCGTTGTTGAGGTATATAATGATCTCTTGGTTCTGCTCATTTCACTCAGCATCAGTTCATGTAAGTCTCGCCAGTCCTCTCCGTATTTATCCTGCTGGTCAATTCTTATAGAACAATAATATTCCATAACATTCATATACCACAATTTACCCAGCCATTCTCCAATTGATGGGCATCCACTCATTTTCCAGTTTCTGGCCACTACAAACAGGACTGCCACAAACATCCATGCACATACAGGTCCCTTTCCCTTCTTTAGTATCTCTTTGGGGTATAAGCCCAGTAGTAGTCCTGCTGGATCAAAGGGTATGCACAGTTTGATAACTTTTTGGGCATAATTCCAGATTGCTCTCCAGAATGGCTGGATTCGTTCACAGCTGTGAATGGCCACCAACAATATATCAGTGTCCCGGTTTTCCCACATCCCCTCCAACGTTCATCATTATTTTTTCCTGTCATTTTAGCCAATCTCTGTGTGTGTACACAATACAGGTGTGTGATGGTATCTCAGAGTTGTCTTAATTTTCATTTCTCTGATCAATAGTGATTTGAAACATTCTTTCATATGGACACTCAACATTTTAAAAACAAATATTAAAATTTGTTTTTATATGTAACTGAGAGAAAATAGAAAGTTAAATTTAATTTAAAAAAAAGAAAGAACATGACACAAAAAATACAACCAGAATTTTTACTGTACTAAGACCTGCCCTGTGAAGTAAAAAGAGTCCAAGAGCATCCATAACATCACAAAGATGTATAAAGTACTTAACACTATTCATGTGTGACGGCAATATAGAAGAACAGAAAGCTGAAGTCAATGGCTAATACTGTCTATCAAAATTAGATCATTTCCTCATTTTCCCAAACCTAAATAAAGGCATTTATTATTTGAAAATTTATCAATCTTGCTACTATATTAAAGAAACTATGTTAGACAATTTGAGCACACCCCACCACACCTATGGTATCATCACATTTTAACATCACATTTTAAAAGAGATAACAATAAACTATAACATCATCAGAACAATAAATGGTCTTAAAACTAGTTCACACACTTCAGTGCCCTTGTACCTAAGATCCTGGAAATACTAAAACTTTCCCACCAATTTTAAAGTCTTCAGGATAGGCAAAAGCAAGGGAAATTGTTATATGGTGGCCCATTTTGGTGAGGGTCAACTATATAGCTAGCCAATATGAATGATAAGATTGATTTTTCAGGCTACCTTATTTTTCATTAATAACTCATATATTTTACTTGAAGGTACTAGAGATTTTTAAATTGGAAGAAAACATATGTAGTCAATCAAACTCAATGCCTTCAGATATTTCAAGGGCTGACATGGCAATGGGATTAAGCTTAAAATAAAATAGTATAATCTGTCCAAAAGTGGAATGGGCTGGCTTAGGAGTTAACTAGTTCTCCATACTAGCAATATTCAAGTAGGGATTGGATGTACCATTGTTGGTAGGGTGTTGGTAGAGGGCATTCATGTTCCAGATAAATGAACTCTAAAACCCTTTCCAATATTGTGATTCTATGATTGGATATGTGTTGGAATCTTGGCATCTTGGCACTTTCAGTGCCATATGGCATTTTGTATAAATATGTACATACATATACACACAAAAAATAGTGACATTTGGTCTTATATGTACACATATATGTATACATATATATTGTGGCATGTAACTCTTAAACATCATCACTATAAGAGAAAAACTAGTAAAGAGAAATAGAAGAGGCGATGGAGAAATAGAGGGAAAGAGGCAAGGAGAGAGAAGTAAATAGGAGAATGGCTAGAGGAAAGAAAAGAGGTGGAGAGTGGGAAAAGGGAAAAAAGATGATAAGATAGCTATATGTAGGTGTAGATCTCTGTGTACAGACATACAAATCGTATGGCATTTTTAATAGAGAAGGAAAGGCCATAGAGTCAATGACATTTGGGAAACCTAGTTCTCTAATTAGTGATAGTCCCTGATGACTATCCTTTTAAATGAAACTCCCTTTTCAATGGATAATTCACTATGTGGCTGCATGGAATACACCTGAAAGGATAGTCAAGATTCCTGTGAATGTATTGGGAATTTTCTGTCCCTCTAAATAAAAACTATTAGGTTAAAGGAGCTTTTCTTTAGGACTAATATAGGAACCAGCTCTGCTTTTCAAAATTGTCCATCTATTTCTTGCAATTAACAACATTCCCATTAAATCACTCCATTACTATTTTGCATATATCATGTATTTTCTCATCTGTGAATAAATTTGTTTCCGTTTCTAGCACCTAGCAGAATGCCTTGCATGTAGCAGGCATATGTCTGATGAAATAAGCAAAGTCAGTTGTACATTTAAGCAGTGACTATTTTCTTCAGCAAACCTGCCTGTCTTTACTGAATCCAACACTTGAGAGCCTTGCTGCCTATCACTTTCAGTTTTCAAAGATGATTCAATCTGATTCAAAGATGATCAATCTGTGTGATGGATTCAATTGCCTCTGATTTTTTCATCTAGGGATTTCCCATTGGTGACTTTTCCACTTTTCAAGGAATAAATTTTTTCATAAAAATAAAGCTCCTTAGGATATAGTTATCTGAACATTAAGTCAGACACACGGGAAACACTATATAAGGAAAAAAATCTTTTGGTAAAAGAAATGCTCCTATCTCTTTATAATGAGAAAGCTTGGCTCTCAAAGGGATGTACAAGGATGTCTTTCTTGTTTTTGGCAGAGGGGTGTGGTTTTGGATAGGAAATATTATGCCAACATCAGCTTCAGTTGATATATTGGCTAGTTTTACGAGCTGCCTGCTTCCCATCTTCCCACTCCTCTGCCATTGTTTTTATTCTTTCTCACCAAGGAGAGTAATCTTAATAGGAGAGATACATTCCTAATGGAAGAAGGCTCTTCTGGAAGAGAGATCAATAAAAATTATTTTTTTAACCAGTGAAGATCAAATTTCTTCATACAGGGAGGCTAGTGTTATATTAGAGCTTCAGTGAAACCATCAGTCTTTGCACAAAATCACTCACAGCCTAAGCCTTTTATTTCAGAGAGACAGAGAAAAAAAAATGTGTCAGCATTATAGATCATCCCAGGGTCTGAATAAATGCTGGAAATATCTGCCCATGGGTATGATAGCTATTTCTCAATGGCACTATTTTTTATTTTACATTTGGGAACATATGGTTTATATTAAAGGTGTGAGATAATTGACAAGTAGCCACTTCTACAAGAATTGCTCGAAATCTCACTTTGCTTAGAATTTGCATTTAGGTCTATTTTAAAAGTAACAGACCTTTAGAGGGGCTCTGCAGGATAAATTATTAGTGGGCAGCTTTGTGTTAGGCAGCAAATGTGTGTATTTTACTTTAGAAAGGGAACAGCACCCCTGAGTGTCCAATGCCATAAATAGCAGAAAATGCCTAGAAGAATACTATGTAGTGTAGGAGAATATATTCTGTGTCCTGAGTCTCCCATGTCACCCTACCCCGCAACGTTCTCAGTCAGGGACCTCCCCTCATACTTCTCCAAAAGAAGTGAATCCCCATTCATGGAGTTCTTCCTCTTCTCTCCACATCCTTATCTCACATCACTCAGACATCTCTTCTCCTCATCTCTGTTGAGGAGAATGTGACTCTTCAGAGCCAGTAGTTAAATTTTCAGAGCTTTTATCCTGGGGAGATCAGCAAATGCAACAAATCAAAGCTCATTTCTTGTTTCATTGACTGAAAGATTGATGGTAAAGGATTTGGTAAAGGAAAAGGAAAAAGACTTGCTGAATTTGAGATACCTATGGGACATCAAATTGGAAATAGTTAATTCCATTGAAGTGATTGAGCATTTTTAGTAAGTATTCTCACCCCTCTTGTGGCCAAAGATCTGGTCAATGTCTTCCCCTCGGGGTGGTAGGTATACTTCCTCCTACCCCTGAGGAACTACAGAGCTTGTCTTTTATCTGGGCTATCAGGTCAGAGTCCTGTTATATTATATTTCCCTCCCTCTCCACCTAGCCTTCAGTGACTAGTCTCTAAATTCATTTAACCAATTAATACTAATTGGCCATTACAAAGGGAGTATTTACTCTAAAGAAAAGCAAGGACAAAAAAATTTCCCCAAACAGTGGAGAAATACTGTCCTCTGTATGAACTGGGGAGAATGGGCTCACACCACACAATTTCTGCTTAGCATTCACCCCTCCAAGTTCACATCCTAATGTGTTATAGCAGATGGAAAATCCACTTATCAGTTCTTGCTGGGCTGGGAGCCAATTCCCTTCCTTCAAGACATCAATGCCAGACTGACTGGATGCTAAGCATGGACCTCACTCCTGGACTTCCTTCTGGCTTGCTCTCCGGACCTTTTTAAGTTTACAAAGTTGTAATCATCCTCAGTTTTTACCTAAAAGCATTAAACAATGGCCCCAAAGTATGTTGACACTAAACCAAGGTCTCTAGGTGAGAGAGAGTCCTAGGCTCTTTCCCACCCGAAGGACTTTCTCCAAAGCAAACAATTCTGGAAAAAACATCACAGTCAAGAGATTTGGCTCTGATTGGCTAATGTCTCTTTGGAGGCACTCTACCACAGAGGCTGATTCCTTATCACCTGGTTAGCAGCTGAAAACTAGTCAAAGAATATCTGTACCCACTCTGTTAAATGTCCTCATGTCTCTCCAGAAGCTAGATCAAAAAAAAAGGCAAAAAGGTAATTAAAAGTTTAACAAAAGAGGCATACACACAAATACTGAAGAAAACAACATCTTAAAAACAAAATTGACCAAATGGTAAAAAAGGAACAAGTTTTCACTAATAAAAATGACTCTTAAAAAAAAGCATAATTGTCGAGAGTGGATGGGGGAGAGAGTACAAAAGATCACTAAAGAATATAATTCCTTAAAAATTAGATTGGGTAAATAGAAGTTAATGATTCTGTGAGACATTAAGAAATAAAAAAACAAAATTTTAAAAAAGAGTAATATCTCACTGGAAAAACTGAACTGGGAAGTAGATCAAAGAGAAATTATTTAAGAATTATTGGGCTTCCTGGAAGCCACAATGAAAGAAAGCATCTAGATATCACAGTTTTTTTTTTTTCTATTTTTTTTATTTGAAGAAACAGAATAAGCAAAAAGAAAAACAGAAAAGCAATATAAAACAAAAGAAAACATTATCATATGCCCCACAGAACATCAGGGAGGATTCAAAGTATATGACAACAGATACCAATTTAAGGAAATATGTGTGTGTGTGTATTAATAGAAGAAATTATATTCATGGATGTCTATCTTTTCTTTACTTCTTCGTAAAGTGTTCTTTTGTTCTCTGCTGTGTACCTTATTTGCTTTATTCTTTTTCCCCCTTTCATTTCCCCTACCCCAAAGCAGACTATAGTTTAAAAAGTATATATTTATATGTACATATGTATATGTATATACATATATATACACACATACATACATACACATATACTTCCCTTTCATCCACCTCTTACCACCCCAAGCAAGTTACAATTAAGAAAAGATGTATTTATGTATACATATTATATATATATACATACATACACACACTCACACACATGTGCTCTGCATACACACATGTTTTTCCTATCCCTGTTGACTCATTAAATTCTGCTCCATAACTTGGCTTACTATTACTTAACCTCTCCTCATCCCTCACATTTTGCTGGCCCCCTTATTTTTAAATAGATTTTGGAGGCTGCTATAGACTTCATGGTATTTATGTAATGTTGCCTATTGAACTCATGATGTGAGTAGGTTTTCAGAATTATGAGTCCTCCTCTCCACTGTAATGCCTCGTATCTATTCTTCCTCTGCACCTCATTTGTATAACATGAATACTCTTTATCTTTACTCTGCCAATCTTTCTTTTGAGATAGCCCTATTGTTGACGGAAATCTTAAACATAAAGTATACATTTCCCATGTAAAAAAAATAAACAATTTGCCCATGTTTAAATAGTTTGTCCATGTTGAGTTCCTGAAAATTGTTGTTTGATATTGGCTCTTATCTGTTAAATTTTCTGTTAAGTTCAGGTTTGTTTACTAGAAAGTCCTGAAAATCTGCAAGTTCATTGAATATACTTTTTTTTTCTCATTTAAAATCATAGATAATTGTGTTAGATATGATATTTTTGGTTGCAAGCTTAGTTCTTTTGCTCATCTATAGATACGATTCCAAGATTGGTGATCTTTTCTTATTGCTGCTGATAGTTCTTGTACAATTCTAATTGTATCTCCAGCATATTTGAATTTTTTGGTTGTTTGTTGCATAATTTTCTCTTTGATCTGGGAGTTTCAAAATTTAGCAATAATATTCCTATGTGTTTTCCACAAAAGATCTCTTTGAGGTGGTGATCAGTGGATTTTTTTTTTTTCTATTTCTATTTACCCGTCATGTTCTATCACTCCAGGACAACTTTTTTTAGGATTATTTCCTGTATTATTGTGTTGAGGTTCTTTTTTTGGTAGCAACTTTCAGGCAGACCAATTATTCTTATATTTTTTCTTCTTGATCTGTTCTGCAGATCTGTTGTTTTTCTTATGAGATTTTTCACATTAAGTTGTATTTTCTCATTCTTTATAATCTGTTTTGTTATTTTTGGGTCTCTCATAGCTTCCCTGACTCCGCCTCACCCAGTTCTAATTTTTAAAGTTTTTTTTCATTTTTCATTTTCATTTTCATTTTCATTTTCATTTTCATTTTCATTTTCATTTCTGTATCTCCTTTTCTAATCAGTTTCCTTTTTTTCATAATTTTCTTGTTTTTCTTGGATGGTTTTAATTTTTTTCTTTAGTTTTTCTTGAATATCTCTCATTTTATTTTTGAATTATATTTAAATTCAAATTAAAAATTTCACATTACTCTTTGAAATAGAAGGTTTTTTAAAAAAATATATTTATTTTTTTTATCAGTGTCCTCCTCTGAAGATGAATCCTGGTCTTCCCTTTTTCCATAATATGTGTCAATGGTGGGGTTCTTTCTTCTTTGCAGGGTCATTTTTTAAAATAAGAGGTATTAGTGAAAGCTCCTCTAATGAGTGCGGTGCGGGGAGGATGATGCCTCAAGCTTCTCTTCAGCTTTCTACTCTGACCAGGAATCCCAAACCAAGAGCTCCACCCTCCTGCAAGTCCCCACAGTCAGTGTCTCTGCACTGCTGTTTCTACACTCATCAGGGGCTGATTCTTTGTCACCCAGGGTCACGTCTTAGCAGCATAGCTGGGCCCAGTGTTCCCAATCAGTAGCGGTATGCTCTGTCTTCCTAGACTCAGACCCAGACTGGACAAACCCCAGTCTGGGAGGTGAACGTGTCTGTGGTTCCTGCTGAGGCTGCAGCCACTCCTGCTCATCCCAGGACTCCCCACTTGGTGTTTCTGTGGAGCTATCCTAGAGGTGTTTGCACTTCAAGTGAGTTAATCCCAGCCCCAGGTCTTTCTTCAGATCTTCTCAGATTGTATCAGGAGGATCCTATTCTGCCCCAGATCTTCATGATTTTTCACCATTTTGTGTTTGTCTTGAGGGGCAAATGTGTTCTATTTGTAGGGGAAATCAGGAGAGCTTAAATTTACGAACCTACTCTACCATCTTCCCAGAATCCTCCCTTAGACATCACATTTTCAAGAAATTATTAAGGAAAATGGCCTAAGTATCTTAGAAATAGGGTAAAATAATTACTGAAAGAATCCATTAATCACTACCTGAAAGAGATCCCAAAATTAAAGTTCTCTGGAAGAACATAACCAAATTTCAGAGCTCTCCAGCCTCAACTAGTCAGAAAAAAACCATTCAAATATTGTGTGAAAGCATAAGCAGTATTATACAAGATTTAGCAGCTACTATGTCAAAGTAATGAAGGGCTTAGGATATGATATTATGGACAGAAAAAAGAAAAAAAAAGAAAAACAACTTAAGATTACAACTAAGAATAACACACCCAGCAAAAAAGCATAAATCTTCAAGGGAGAAAATAGATATTTAATAATATGGAGGACTTCAAGCATTCCTGATGAAAATAGAGGTAGTGAACAGAAAATTTGACTTTGAAATATGACTCAAGGGAAAATAACATAAATATGAAAGAAAAATAATCAGGAATTTAGTAACATTAAACTGTTGTATTCCTATAAGAAGATGTTACATATAACTCCTATGAACTTTATCACTATTAGGGCAGTTTAAAGAAGTCTACATAGATAATAGGCACAAGATTGAGTTGATTATATTTGGATGACTTGATAAAATGAATGGCTGAGGAAGAAAGAAGCAGTAGGAGACAGGAGAAGGGAGAAGAAGAATAGGGAATATTATCTCACATAAAAGAATGCACAAGGAAAAAATTTTTCAATGGATGGGAAAATAGTGTGTGTGAGGGTAATGTTTGAACCTCATTGTCAGCTAAATTGATTAAATAATCTAATTTTAAAATCAATTTTAATACATTTAAAATGATCATTTCTTTCATATGATTTAAAATGTAATGCTCTACACATTTGCTCATTCCATGATATTTAGGTTGCAAAGCGTAATGCATAGAAAATTTTGGTGTTGCAAAAACAAAAAATAATCTAATCTTAAAATAATAAGTGGGTCAAAGAACAAATTATAGAAACAATTGATAAATTCAACAATGAGACTGATATGATTTAGGAGAGCAATTTCTAGCTTCAAATGATTATCAACAAATGATGAGATTGTTGTAGACACCCAATATTGGGGTTTGGTCATGTGAAGAATTCACAATGGCCATTCTCTTTGACAAAAGGAAGGCTTATTTGGGAGTTATTCAGGACTTCATCAAAACAGCATATCAAAATGTATGGGATGTAGCCGAAGTAACACCTAATGGAAAATTTATATCTCTAGTTGTTTAAATCAGTGGTGTCTTTTCTGTTGAGGATAGTTAAGCACAAACCATTTGGTAGATAGGGAGTATTTTAGGTTTTATTATTATTATCATATGTAATTATATATAATAATATTATTATTAATTTAATAACCTCAAATAAGCATTTATATACAAGCAGAACATAAGAAAAAATTGCATATAAAACAATGGATGTATGTTTCCAACCTTACATATAAAATATATAACACATTCTACATAGTGCTTTCAAAACTGTTCTATTTATCAATTTCCTTCTGAATTTTCTTCTGTTCTTATCTGTTTATTTAAAAATATTTAAATAATTTTATCCTTTTTTTCTATCACAATTGTTAAATTTTACTGTTCACTGAGACCCAGCCCCATTAAAAACTAGGCAAAAGAAAAAAAAAAAAACCTCCTAACAAATAAGC
This sequence comes from Antechinus flavipes, assembly GCF_016432865.1. NCBI lineage: Eukaryota > Metazoa > Chordata > Mammalia > Dasyuromorphia > Dasyuridae > Antechinus > Antechinus flavipes. The sequence goes on along the minus strand of NC_067401.1, from coordinate 3,931,808 downwards.
ATAGTCAAGCAAAGCAAATCCACATGGTAACCATGTTAAAACTGTGTCTCTTTCTGAACTTTTTGTCCATCATCTCTGTCAGAAGGTGGGTAACATGCTTCATCAAAGGTCTTCCAGATATGAACACATGTCCACATCAAAGAAGAATTTTGTGCTTTATGATCAAAGCAGAACTAAAGTAGTACAAGAATACTGTGAGATATGTAAATTTAGCTGTAATTCCATCCAAATGTTCAAATGGACTCTTTGTGCTTGACTTATGATAGAATCTTCTAAAGTTGGATTGGGTTAATCAGCCACAATCAAACATATTGTACCTTAACCTCAACATTGTGCTGCCATTTTTCCTCTTTGAGTATGAAGCAGGAACTTATTGATAGATCAGAGCTATTAAATCTTTCAAAGTTTTTTTTTTAAATTTACAATAGTGTTCTCATTGTGTAAATTGTTTTTTAGGCTTCTCCTCAATTCATTTCACATCAATTTATATAAGTCCTTGCTTTTTTCCTTGAAAACTCTCCTTTTCATCTTGTATGGTGCAATAGTATTCCTTGACATTCATATACACTCTTTGTTCAACCATTCCCCAACTGAGGGGTATGCTCTCAGTTAACAAATCTTTGTCCCTGCAAACGAGATGCTATGCTTTTTTTTTTGGTACAAATAGGTTCTTTTCCTTTCTCTTTGATCTTTTTAGTATATGTTAGATGGTGATTTCACTGAATTAAATGTTGACATCTTAGTAACTTTGGAGGGATAGTTTCAAATGTGCTGAACCATTCACAGATCCAAGATCAGGACATTAAAATATGCATATCGACATATTTATTTTTTCCCACAGCTTCCTTCCACCAACAGTTGTCATCCCTTCTGTCAATTCTATTAATCTGATTATGAGGTGGCAACTTAAAGTTGCTTCAATTTTCATTAGCCTCATTAATGTAGTCACACTAGTACCTTAAAAAAAGCATTAACTATATGAAGAAGAAACAATAAGAGAAAGAAAGAGACAAAAAACTGATCCAGAGAGACAGAGAGAGAGAGAGAGAGAAGAGAGAGAGAGAGAGAGAGAGAGAGAGAGAGAGAGAGAGAGAGAGAGAGAAGAGGAAGGAGGGAGGGGGAAGAAGGGAAAGAAGGGGAGAAGGAAGCAGAAATAGGATGGAGGAAGAGAAAAAGAGATGGAGAGACAGAAAAACACAGACACAGAGAGAAAGACAGAAAGTCAGAGACAAAGAAGTTCTCTGCAAAGAGAATTCTCTCTTCTGCAAAGAACTATTGCAATAGTTCAGGATGGTGGCAATTAAGAATCTGCAGTGGGATAATGGCTGTGTGAATGAAGCAAAGGGGCTGGATGTGAGTTTATGAAGGTAGAAATGATAAAACTCTGCTCTTTTAGGTTTTATCCCCTAACTGCTGGAATGAGTCCCCCAAAACTTGCCCTGCCTCCTTCCCTCCCTCCAAGGTTTTCACTCCTAAGCAAGGAGAGAAGGAGCGAACTGCCTGTGGGCCCCAGATCTTGCCTAGGAGCAGGCTTTGGGGAACATCTTGTCCAATTCCCTCATTTTACAGATGAAAAAAAGAGGCTCCGAGTTTCACACAAGCTCACTCAACTGAGAAGCAAGAGGGTCAGGGATTTGAATTTAGGTTTTCTAAGTAAACTGTCATCCACTACATCAAGTTGCATGTAACAAAGTGATGAAGGAAAAGACTTCTTCCTTCCTCCCTGGGAAGCTCACTCTCCTCTGTGTCTGTCTGTCTGTCTGTCTGTCTGTCTCTCTCTCTCTCTCTCTCTCTCTCTGAATCAGTTTTCTCTCTCTCTCTCTCTTTCTTTCTCTTCTTGTTTTTTCTTCTTTCTCTGTGTGTAGCACCTTGCCTCCCCAGGCAGAGCAAGCTCAGGTGTCGTTGGGCTCCAGCTGATTCAGTTACCTGAGGGGGCTGGGACCTGAAGCTGAGGCAGGAGGGAGAGAGGGAAATCTTGTGCAGGTTGGAGGTTCCAGGGAAGGGTGGTGGGAAGAGGCCTGCTGGGCTCAGCACTGACCACTAGATGGAGCCCTGAGACAGCGAGAAACTTTGTTGAGGGCTGGGAGCCAGGTGACAGATTCACCTGAAGTTTCCAAAGGGCTCTCTCCAATTTCTCTTCAATTTGTATTTGCCTCGTTAATGTAGTCACACTAGTATCTTAAAAAACTATCAACTATGTAAAGAAGAAGAAATAATAAAAGAAATAAAGAGATATAGAAACAAAAAAACTGATTCAGAGAAAGAGGGGGAGAGAGAAAGAGAGAGAGACAGACAGACAGAGAGACAAAGAGAGAGGGAGGGAAGGACGGAGGGCCATATTGAAAATGAAATAGAAACATCTTACTCTGAAACGAGGTAGAGGGGATCTTAAGCTCAGTTCGTCCACTTGCCCCCTGACTGCTTCCATTGCTCAGTATCATGAGGCAGACGAGGTGAATCTCACCTTCTCTAATGGAAGCTGTTTGGTTTGATGGATACAGCATTGAGCTTGGAACTAGCGAGATCGGGATACAAATTCTGCCTGAGACACTTACTGGCAAATCACTTAAGTGAGCCCCAGTTTCCCCATCTGTAGAATGGGGATAATAATATCCTCTGCTTCAATGGGTTGTTCATGGGATTTAAAGGACCTATTGGCTCTCAGAGAGAAATTAGTCCACTCTTGTTCTTTTCCATCAGAGGGAACTGAAGTCCAGAGGGGAGGGAAGGAGATGGGAGGAGGGACAGAGGAACAGAGTAGTTAACATGGGCATTTGCTTGAACCACTCCGGGGTAAGCCAGCCTGCTCACTTATGTTTCAGGTTACACAAAGGCACGTGCAGTGGACGGGATGCACACGCCCAGTCTAGATAAATGGGCCAAAGTAGATTCTCGGTAGCATCTTCTGCAGTACGGTAGCACTTTGGGTTGGGGCAAACTTCAGGTCAGTGGTTCCTTTGTGTTCTCCGCTTTGGCATGGAATCCTGGGCATTTTTACCCCGGAGAAGCGGAGCTTTTAAATTCCATCAGTGCCTAGAGGAAGGCTGGGGATTCTGGGAGGAAGCCCCAGAAATCGCAATATTGTGACAGCGACGTTCAGTCTGTCATTCACTTGAATGAGCTCTTTTTTTGGGGGGGGTAAGAATTAAAAAACCCCAATAGCTGGACTTCACTGCTGGGGGGGAGCACTCATGAGCGTGTGTGTTTGTTTATGTGTCTGTACATAGACACAAAAGACTCATCTGGGAACGCCATTGCCCGTGGCCAGATCATTCTGAGAAATGAATATGAGATTTGAAGGCTGAAGACTTGAGTTCTAGCACCGCCTCTACCGTTTACTTCCTCACTGACATGGAGCAAGGCATGGGTATCTAGGTTTCAGATTTTTGGGAAAATAGCAAAATTGGACTAGATCATGTCTCTGAAGAGCTAGCTGGCATGGCGAATAAAGTGCCAGTCCTGGAGTCGGGAAGACGCATCTTCCTGGGTCCAAATCTGAACTCAGACCATGGACAAATCCCTTAAACCTGTTTGCCTCCATTGCCTCATCTGGAAAATGCACCGAACAAAGAAATGACAAACCAGCCCAGTGTCTTTGCCAAAAAAATTCCAAATGGGGACGTGAAGAGTTGGACATGACTGCAAAAATGTGACTAAATAACTGGAAAGGTTATCTCGAGGTGCCCCCTTCTTCTGAATCCTGTAATCCTATGCCCCAGAATAGGGGTATAAAGCTTAGTCCTCACTTTGGAGAATCAAACTTCCTGCTATGTCTTCTTCTCTGTCATAGAACCTGCCCCCATCCCACACACCCAGGAGGGCAACAGACTGCTTCGTTTGTGGATGACCCAGGCCCAATGTTTTGGCTTTTATTTGGGCCACTTCATGACCTTTTCCTCTTTCCCAACAGAATGACTGGAAGGTAGGGAAAGCAGATGAACTCAAAGTCAATTTAGCTGCTGTTCAGCATGGCTGGTCCCACTCAAGAGAGAAGTGTAGAATGGATAGGCAAGGACAAATTTGCAGATTTGTGGGCATTTGAATCATTCAAAAAGTGTTCTAGTCCCATTGTGTGTATATATACATAGGTGTGTGTACACAGGGGTGAATGGGTACACAGGGCATTTGTGTGTACTTGTGTGTGTGCATGGATATGTGTGTCTATGTGTGCATGTGTCCAGACTTGTGGTTTTACTGAACTCCAGTTTGCAAGGTCCCTCCTCCACCAGTGAAGATCAATTCCTCCTTAAAGTCTTACACAGCTGCCTAGTGACCCAAGATGTGATTTCCCAGAGTCATCTACCTGAATCCCATGCTGGATTATCATTGATCTTTCTAATACTGAGCCAACGACCTTAACCATTACACCAGATCTTCCCTCTTGCTGTCCCACTATTCAACTGACATTTATCTATTTATTGTCAATTCACCTGTCCGTTTATTAATTTATTTATTAATATAACCCATCTATTAATTTCCCACTACTAGAAATAATTTATAAAGGACATCAATACTCTGCAGTCAAGTGGCCCTTTGGTTCAGCTCAGGAGAAATATTACAACTTCTAGTGGGAGAAGGAGAAGGACTTTGTGATCTTTGAATCTTGGCTATAATTTTAATGCAATTCAATCTGATAAGCATTCATTAAGCACTAACTGTGTTTTGGGCACTGAGGGTAAAATAGTCCCTGTCCATAAGAAACTTACATACTATTAGTACATAGAAAGCACAAAATAAGTACTTCCTTAATTGCTTCTTGCTGTGAGAGTCAATCCACTAAAACATAGAATATTTACAATTCTGGAAGGGGCTATAAACTTCCCTATATGTAAGCCATTTCTCTTCTCTGGGCCTCAGTTTCCCCACCTGTGCAACAGAGTGGACTAGATGACCTCAAAGAATGTTTTCAATTCAAAAGTTGGTGCATTGATGGACAAGGTGTCTCTGATCTGACCTATTGTTATTCTTTGTTGATTTTAAATTTCCCTCTCAAAAACAAAATCCAACTTCAATGCCTCCTTATGGAGGACAAGCTCTGGCAGGTCCTAAAAAGCTAAAAAGTCATCTGATAAAGCCCCCCGCCCCCCAAGCCAAAAAGAAATTGAAGTGTGTGAGAGTCATGGCTCATAGTTTGAGAGAATTCAGAGAGATTCTCTGAAAGTCAAAAAAGACTTTATGCCATAGCTGATGGGCTAGTCTCGGAAGGAAGTCTCACAAATTAAAGATAGTTTGGGAGGGTTTTATTTGCTGAAAATTTGAGACTTAGCCAGCACACTAATAGCCTACCAGGTTGCAATTATAAAAGAGAGATAAGAAAGCGAGAATGTCCTTTTTCATCCAAGCGAGGAGATAGGATGTCCTTTTACCAAAGTATTGTCAATCAGATAGGATAGAATTTTGTTTTGTTTTGTTTTGTTTTGTTTTTGTTTTTGTTTTTGTTTTTTTGCAGAGGACAAAAATGGAGCAACAAATAAGAGGTTTTATTGATCACCTTCCTTAGCTAGGTATGTAGCTTTGAGTAGACCCTCGACTTGGGCCTATTGTCTCCCCACTTTCCATGTTTTGGGGAGAGGGAATTATGGGGACTCCTCCAAATGAAGAGTCAAATGTTGTATATTGTATATTAGACCGAACTTCTAGACTTATTTTGTCCTATGTCAAAGAAGAAAGTTAAATAATATGATCTCTAAGGTTGCTGCCAGTTCTGATATTCTACAATTCATTTCCCCCTTACACACACTCAGGGCTTCAGCATTTTGTTTTGTTTTTTAAAAATCTGTAAAACAAAGTGAGACCAGATAGCCTCAGCAGCCCTTTCCAGAACTCACATGCTAAGTGTGAGATTCTGGGATCTTGAAACACATCAGAGAGCAGGGCCCTGTGAGAGGTGTGGGCAAGACGACTCTGCCACATGCTAAGTGCTCAGGGAAAGTGGGTGTAACTAAGTAGGAATTAAGTGGTAGACAGGATTCAGGTATGAGAAAACGTGCCAACAAAATACAGTTCTGAAATAAGCTTCAGAATTGAAGTAAGCACCCCTCTTTTGGACAGCTCCCCTTCATCATGAGTTAGCAAAAGAGGGTCCATGTAGGGTTTCCTTTCCAAAAACAAAAAAAGCCATTTCTTATTGCCATCCCAGGACCCCATCACTAACCTGTGGCTATGGTTATCTTTAAAGAAAAAGTCCTTTAAAACAACAAATTCCTTTCCAGATTCAATGAAATTAGGGAGAAATAACTCCCCTGTGTTACTGTGATCTTCAATTAGTCTTGTCTTTTATCTAAAGTTGGATTCCTCATCCATTAAGTGAGAGATTTGGGGGGCAATGAAGACATGAAGCATTTATTAAGCACATGCTTTAAGGTCTTTACCACAGTTTCTTATCTTTACTGTTAAGAGCCTTTAGTAAAATAGACAGGCAGTTCCAAGGCTAGGGTGCGGGAGGAAACCAACAGTGTGAAACCTTTGAAAGAGTACTACACTCAGTCACAAGCTTCTAGATTCCCAGTGGAGGAGGCCTCAAAAGCCCCCTAGTCCAACCTTCTGACTGTAGAGAGGAAAAGAAAACTAAGATCCAGATGGAAAAAGTCATTTAGGCTTTGAGGAGAAAAGTCTGGATTTGAACCCATGTCCAGTTCTCATTGCACTGCAAGCTGCTACCCCCTCAGAAGATAGAAATTTGATTCCAACACGTCTTGAAGAAAATCTTAGATTTGGGGAGCCTTAGTTTCCTTCCCTATGAAATGGGAATAATAATGTCTGTCCTAAAGCTGAACCCCAATGTGATTAGCAGAAGGGCGTTTGAGAAGTTCCAGTGCCAAGTCTGCTACTTATTGGCCATTTACTTTTTCTTGAGTCACCTCCCCTCTCCAAGCCCCCAACTACAAAATGATTTCAACATTGAGCTTGCTTATCTCACAAGGACATTTTGATATCAAAAGAGAGAAAATACATGAGCATCAATGACATGGGATAGCATTGGCAAAAGAATTTCCATGACCCCTGCAGATCACAAACTCCCTGTAACTTAGAGGCAGTGTGGTACAGGGGAGAGAGAGAGAGAGAGAGAGAGAGAGAGAGAGAGAGAGAGAGAGAGAGAGAGAGAGAGAGAGAGGGAAAAGGAGGAAAAGGAGGAGGAGGAGGAGGAGGAGGAGGGAAACTGCATTTGGAGTTATAAAATGGATATTCAGGTAGTTCCATCTGCATCACTCTACGCTTGTGCAGATAAGTCACTTTCCTCTGAGTGCCTCAACTCAGAAATGAGGGAGTGAACTAGAGATCTATTATTTTCCTTCCAGCTCTCCATGTATTGTTATAATTTCTAGTCTCAGACAGCGTCCCCTGGACTCAGAGAGCTTAGACAATGCCTGTAGAATTTGAACCCCAGATCTTCCTCATTATTCACACATCCAGCACTCAGTCCATTGTCCTGTTGTGTGTAAACTCCAAAGTCTTGTGGCGAGTATGAGGTTCTAGAGATGTTTGGCCTTTTTCTAGGCTACTAGTGGTGGCAGGAGCAGGAATAGGGAAAGAGCCGAGGCAGCTGGCAGGGGCAGATTCTCTCCCTGGGCTTTTGCTTACCAGCTGAGAGGCCTCCCATGTGAATGGTTCCACTCTGTGGCTCAGGATGGAGAGCTCCACTCCATATATAATATATGAAGAAGCACTTGGGTGCTGGAGGCAAACCTCAGGCACGGGGGGTGGAAATATCTGTCCAGACAGCTCTCCATGGGCACTGAGGCATCCACTGCTGATGGCTCAGATGGGAAGGCTTGTCACTCTCTCTTTCTCTAGCCAGGGCTCTTTTAGATGGAAGAGAAAGAGAAAGATCATTGCCTTTCTTTCCTTTTTTTCCTTTTGGTCATTTATCTTCTCTCTCCTATCTTATCAACCCCTCCCTGTGGATTTGTTCATTTTAAAAGTTTTATTAAGCTAGGAATTTTTTTAAGAATCCATTTTTAAATTGTGGGGTTTTTTTTTAATTTTTGCCTTTATTGTGATATTTCTTTTCCTATTTTCTTGGAGTCACTGACTTCTTTTCTAAAGTCTTAGATTTAAATTAATATTATTTTTCTTTTTCCTGCCTATAAGCTTTCTGTTTCCGTGTTGAATTAACATTTGTAGAGCACTTTATATATGCAGTTTTGTTTTATGCTTACAACAACCCTGGAAGATACATTTATTATTATTCTCATTTTATTATTATTATTCCCATTTTACAGATGAGCAAACCAAGGCAGAAGTTAATTAACCTGCCTAGTGTCATACAGTTAGCTAGTGTATGATGTTGGATTTGAAAACAAGTTTTTGTGTTGTTCTTTAATGCTTGCCTACTTGTCAAGTAGAGTAGAGCCTTTTAATATGCCAAATTTTCTTCAAAGAAGACTGCTGACTCTTTTCCAAAGATTTTTGTGAGGAAAATCCAAAGATTCAGTTAGCTCAACTGATTATAGTGTCATGGCCAAGGCACCAAGGCCACAAGTTTGATTCCCACATAGACTATTTTATTTCAGTCTTGGACCAGCAACAAAAGACATTAGGGAGAGGCAAGAATCATATTTTCATTGCTGCTGCCCATTGAAGGTACAAAAGTTAAAAATGGACTTTGTACAGCTGGTTAACAAGTTGACTGGGAATGAGATTTTATTTTCTAAAGCATCCTTGATAGCTGGATGGAACAGAGATGGAACACATTCAGAATAGCTAAGTAAGAACAAACTTGCTTTGAGTCTTAGAAAAACGTTTTTAACTGAATCTGAAAAGAGAGAAATCAGCTAATATGTAATCCTTGAGTTATAGGCCATAAAGAGAACTAGAAATATATTGACTGTTATGTTTCTTCCAATATTTACAGCAGATAAAATCCAGGAAGCAGAGAGAAATGTGAAGGAAAAAACATGTATCCTATTTACAAATTTATGTTGAGAAGAAAAGGAAGGAGCAAAGACTAGATCATTAATCAAGTGGATAAAACAGTGAAATCTGATAAGAGAGAAAAGCCAGAATTGTTCAATTATTTTTCCCTCTCTTTTTCTTTCTTTCTTCCTTTGCTTTGACTTTCATTGCAAAAATAAATGATCTTTGGAGAGGAGGTAATGGAATTAAAATGACTGATTATAAATTGATGCTCAAGATAAGTAAGGAGAAACCAGTTGTCCCTTATTTTGTCCCTTATTTTCAAACAGGACCAAAATGACATCACTTTGCTGGGCTCAAATTTCAGTGTATCTAACTGTGGCTGATGAGATCAAGATGAGCTTGGAAGGTCCTACCTCCAGTTAGGTACAGACAGTCCGTGTGAACATTTGAGTGGAGATGACTCCGAATTTGGGCATCTCACTTGACTTTTGAGTGCCTTCTTTGATGCAGGCACACTATGCTGGACAGTCCTGTGCCAGTAGCTCCCGTGTCCCACAATCCCTTCCAAAGTTCTTCAGAGATACTTTGAGTGGGTCCTTTTATGTATTCTTCTTACCTCCAGATGATTCCCTACCTTGTGTAACTTCTCTGTAAAAGTCTTTTAGGCAAACACACTTTGCCATTGGAGCACTGTGACCAGTCCTTTGAAGTTGTATCTCCACAGAAGAGATTAAATGTCTGACAGTTCCATTTGAGAAAGGATCTTATCTCGTTAGCTGATCTTAAATCTTTAAATCTTAAAACAATTTAAATGGAAGCAATTCAGTTTCCAGTCATGGCTCTGATTTCCCAGGCATATAACAATAAGATCAGCACAATGGTCTTCTAGACCTTCAGTTTGGGAGTCAGTTTAATACTTCTTCAGGCTCACACTTTGCTTCAGACCCTCCCAAACACGGAACTAGCTCTGGAAATGGAAGTGTCAACTTCATGATTAGTGTATTCAGCCCTACAGATTAAACTGCCAAAGTGAATGAAGTTACCCAAAGCATTCAGCTTTTTTTCCGTTGACCATAGTCATTGGTTCCACGTGTGGATGGCTTGGTGCTGGTTGATGGAGATGCTTTCTTGCTGTTAATTGCCATCCAAAATTAGCATAAGCAGCAGACAACTGATGCATATTTTGCTGCATCTCAGCCTCAGAGGCTTCAGTGAGTGTACAATCATAAACAAAACGTCAGGTACTAACTCTCCTTCTACTTTAGTCTTGGCTGGTGGGCCTTTCCAATTAAATAATTCACACAGTGCAGTAGCACTGCTTGATGCTGTTTTCACCTTCATTGAAGGCATTCTACAACATCATAAAAAATATGCTGCTGAAAAGCATGGGAGCAGGCATAAGCTTTGCTTCCCTTCCTTAAGGACTGAAAGAGCATGATAGCATTGTTTATTCAGAACTCATGGAAGCATGTACTTCTTGGAACTGATGTACCATACCGAGGAACTTCTCTAGGCAACCAAATTTTGCCATAATTTCCCACAAGCCCTCCTGACTTAACAGTATCAAAGGTCTTAGATCAATGGATATTGTGTGCAGACCTCTCCTTTTCTCCTCTTATTTTTAAGGAGAAAGTAAGAGAGAACTGGGATGCCTTTAATGAATTCAAATCACTAGTTTCAGATGAACTACAATCTCGAATATAGGAAAAAATGTCTGGTGTGACAGTAGAGTCACTATAAGGGATATCTGAGAGATTTTGAAAAACAAGAAAATCAACAGATTTATAGAAAGGCAGACTTCCTGATGTTCCAAACAATGCTGAGAATGGCTTCTACAAACTAGAGGATCATGAACTTGATTTTCCTGACCATGTTGGAGATTGAACAATTCCAATGAACATTTAAAATAGAAGGTAATAATCACAAATTTATAAATAAATAAATAGAAGACAATAATCACAAAATGCAAGCATGACTTCATCAAGAATATCAGTCTAGCTTTTAACTCCTTTTCTGAAGGCTATAATTTGATAGATCAGGAGAATTCTGTAGCTGTATATTTTCTCTGTTTTTATATGTCTTTTAGACAGTCTTTTTAAAAAAATTTCCTCTCTGATTGAATTTTTGTTTAGGAGATTGTTTTTCCCTGTACAGATGTTTAAATTTTACTTTTATCTCCCTCCCCCAGTGTTTTTTTTTGTTTGCTTGCTTTATACTCTTACATGATGAAATATGAAATTTCTACATTCTTGTGTTTACTAAGGTCAGATTTTGTAAAGGCTCTATATAAAGTGTTTACTCATCGAATTGTAGAACTGTAAAAGTTAAAGCTGGGAGCTCATCTCATTTACTTCTTATAGAGGGCCACAGATAGTAGAGAAACTCTGGGTAAGGTATAAGACCCTTCAGCCCAGAGAGAACCTGCTGACAATGTCTGGTTTGGCTCCCCACCTCCCTTTGGTGCTCTTCCCCCTCCCCCTGAAAAGTCAGGGAGGGCGTGACCACCTGTGTTCTACTTGAAGCAAGGGATACTTACAGTAAGAGGCATTTACATATCAATAGCAGGGTGCTTATAGTTAGCACTTGCTCAGTGTGATGTAATGATATAATGGTTCTCTAGTCTGCACATGCTCAGTGTGCTGTAATGATGTAACCATACTATTTAAGGGCTGAGAGGACTTAAAATAAAGGACTCCATCTTTGACTATCCTCGTGCATCTCCTGCCTTCTTCACTCCTCCACTTAGACCAGGGACTTGAACTCTCCTCCAGAGAGTTAGTCCAGATGGTGTATATTGGCATCCCAGCATGGGGGCTCTAGAAAGCAAACTACATATGGCGCCCGAACATGGAACATAAGAGACCTCCAGCAGACACTGGCAGGTAGCTCCTGTATCATAACAACTTCTCACCAAATATTTATTAATTCCATTCTATTAGTATAGATGGCTTCTTCAAATCTTTGTTTTCTCTGTTATTTTATTTTTCTTGATCTTTCATATTCTGTAAATGGGATGCTGATGCCTTCTATAATCTATAAATTCCTATCTGTAATTGCCGTGCTATTGATATTAAGCCTCACAGAATTGTTATGGAGAGCAAATTTATGTATGTATTTTGAAGACCTTAAATGACTGTATGAAGGCCACTTGGCCTTTCTCCCTCCTTTTTTTCTCTTCTTCTTTCTTGGACAGCCGGAATCAGGAAGAAGATTCTATTCTAGATTTTAGAATTTCTATACTCTCTCTATATAATATATATATTCTAAAATAGCTATATATTCCAGAACTTCAAAGACAAAAGAGAATCAATTTGGACAATCACACAGAATCTGGGAAATCCCAGATTCTGGAAAATAGATCCTCCACATCAGAGATGATGATTGATTCATTAAGGACCGTACATTGGTAGAAACAAGTTTCTGGCTTTCTTCAAACTGGCCACCATTATTCACCATAAGCAGGGTGATATATAATATGACTATGAAAGAATTGGAAAGGGTTCCATCCTCATCTGAGCTGATTTGATCATGGTGGAACTTGGAAGGTTATGGGGTCCCTTTGTACTGCATAGTCATGAAGATGTGTTTGTGGTGGATCACGTTTGTGTGTGTGTGTGTGTGTGTGTGTGTGACCTTTCCCTGAGGCCCATTTGGGAAAGTATTTCGTGACCTTGAAACTTTGGAGTTGGGGATTTGGGTGGAGCAGTTAAAATAAGGGATGAAATGAGGTGAATGCCCTCCAGACTGTCTAAGTGCCAAGGCCTCCTCACCCCAAAGGCAGGAGTTCTTCAGAGCTCTCGAACTCTGTTCCCAAAGGGGCAATGAGGATGTTTGTCTGAAGGAGAATGATCGCCCAGATCCATTCCTCCCATTGCATGCCTTTTTGGGCCCATTTCCTGCTTCTGCTTTTAATGTTGGTACATAATTACATGATGTCATAATTGAAGCCAGTGCTGCTTTCTTTTATGTGGCCCAAAGAATCCTGTCTTTATTTCTGGGATTCAGAAGTTTAGCCCTTATGGGCTTGAGGTCTTGCAGACCAGATTCTTCACAGAAAGCCTTCTGTGTATTTTTTTTTGCTTAAAGACAAATTTATTGGTTCTTTTTAGCTCCAGGAAATTCATCTCAGCTATTTCTCCAAGTTTAGTCTTGAAAAATCTATCTTGTCCTTTTCTTCTGGAATATCTACTAGCCCTAATTTAGATAGTCTGATTTGTCCTCGAAGGCAATTAAATGGCTGAGCTCCTTTTTACAGAGTCCTATTACATCTTGGGACTGAATGATGGATTGCATGACTTCCCCATGTGGAGCTATTTCTCTCCTTTCCAATCTATCTTCTGCACAGATATTGCTTTGAGTTACCAGGTTACTCCCACCACCCACTACCTTCATCCCCTGCTCAAGAAAACCCCTGTTGGATTAAGGATGAAACACAAACTCTGTAGAACATTAAAAGCCCTTAAAAACCTGTTTTCAGCCTTTCTTTCCAGGCCGATTACACATTTCCTCCCTTTATAACTCAATCTAGCAAGCCTGGTTTGCTTAGTAGGCCTTATAGACAATATTCTATGTCTGTCCTCACCCATGCTTGTATTTTTTCTCTCTCTCTCTCTTTCCCCTCTCTCCCTGTCTCTTTCTCCTCCTCTTCTTTCTCTTCTTCTTCCTCCTTTTCCTCCCTTTCTTCTCCTCCTCTTTATTCTCCTTTTTTCTTCTCTCTCCTCCCTTCCTCTCCATTGCTTTCTTAGAATCCCTAGTTTTCATCAAGACTCAGCTCAAATCCCATGTCCTTCAACAACCTTGACTGACTCAGTTCATCATTCTCTTCATCATATCGATATGCATTTATTCTGGTATGTTGTGAAAAAAGTGAAAAAAGAGATTCTTACATTCATATTCCCACTGCCTAGAACAGAGCCTGACACATGTTCTTGTTAACTGACTGACTGCCAAAACTAACTGGAGAACTTCAACATCAGAAAGCTGATTACACTGTGACAAATGTTGTTGTCCCCCGCATCTCATGAAGAGTTTGACCATATAAATGTGTGTATTAGGGAAGGTGTTGTCTCTGCAGAAGGGGTACCACGCTAGTGCCTGAAGTCACAGTGCTCTGAAGTCTTGAGTAATCATATAAGCATCGTTTTGAAAGCTAATGGAATACCGCTCTTAAAAGATTTTTAAAGATTACATCATAAGAAAATTGAATTTTAGTACTCTAAAATCAAAACAAAAATTCAAAGTAAGGAGAAAAAAGTCAATTAAGGTGTTTCTATCCCCTTTCCCACAATTAACTCCAAGGACAATGACACGTGCATGTTATGTAAATGGCCTTTGTTCATAATGGTTTATGTTCATCAACTTCACTGGCCCCCATTTTCCTTTCTTTTTACCTATGATACAACATCAAACTCAAAATCACCCAATATCTTCTGAATACAGAAAAAATACATATATATCAAGATTTTTACTCTACAGCAGCTATAATTTCTGAAATTTTGGGTCTTATTTCTACTTTGCTGTCACAGGAGACAATTTTTACATTTAAAGAGATACATTTATTTGGTTATTTTTTTCCAATAAAATAAGAATAAAAATGTAACCACATTACATCTCACAGGATCAAACTATTGTTTCAGAGTCTATGGTGATGGCGAGAAAGGGGCTCAATAGTTTCCCTTCCTTAACGTGAACAACACCACTGTAGACTAAGGCTCCACTTGAATGTCACTGGACAGTCACATCAAAACTCTTGGATTTTGTTTTCCTTTCCCCCATATTCTGTGCAAGTCCAGCCAGAATACAGAGCCTACCTTGTCTCAGGATCTCAAACCAATGACATAGCAGGCAATTAAGATGTTTCTATACCTTTCCTATGCTTGAGTCCAAGGACAATGATGCATGGTTTATGGACCCAGCATAGATATGCATTTTCTATATATTATGAACGCCAGTGGGAAATGGCTTATGTCCACAAACTTCTTTCTTGCCCAATCAATGATTCTCTATTCCATGACTTAACTGTAGATGAACTAAAGTTTTACTGACTTTTACCCTAGATTATAAGGAGTGATAATTTCCCATAATATTTGGAAGGACCGCAATTCTCAACAAGAATCTAATGGATTACATGCTTAAGTTATAGTTATTCAAACTTTTCTTGAAGACTTTCTAAAATGCAAAAAGTCATTGACCCTTGAGGCAGCTGCTAGGAGCTGTTTAGGAAATAATTCTCTGTGTGGAGCCTAAATTTGTCTCCTTGAATATTCTATCCACCTCTCCAACTATTGCCTTATGGATCCAAGTTGAAAAAGTCTAATCTTTCTTTTCCAAAGCAGCCTTTCAAATAGTTCAAGTCAGCCACCATTCCCATCTTTGAGCCTTTTCTTCTTTAGATTGAAAAGTTCTAATTCCTTCAACTGTTCCTCATAAG